>NW_026691068.1:0-300000 GCF_020826845.1 Diceros bicornis minor
GAACAACATTGACTACGTCGGGATGCTTTCAGGGTCATGTGAGTTAAGATATGTTCCAGCACAGAGTTTACATTCAGGGTGCAGTCCTTGGCTCAGTAGAAGTGTTCGCTGCTGTTCTTATGATTTTCATTATTTCACGTCCTTATCTTCCTCGTGAGTTCCCTGTCAAACCAACCACGATCCACGGTGTCAGCAGTTTGATTCCAGGTCCCTGCTTCAAGGCCTGCAGAGGGAACCTCGTGCTCATAACCTCCTTTTTTTCTCCCAGTCTCTGGAGGGATGCATTGACCTCTAGCTTGTCTGCACTGAGGCACGGAATGGGGTCCCACACCCAACCCCGCGTCTCCTCCTTTTCATATCTGATGCTTTGGGAAGACTGCTTACTGTTCACTCGGTGGACTATACTCCCTGACATGAGCAACGCACGGGAGAGAGGCGGTAGGAAACACTGATCCATGTAGGGCTCTGAGTTGACCATAACACAGAGTACAGTTGATCAAGGGCCGAGGTAGGGTTCCTTAAGGCAAAGATCTGCCGAGATGAGGGTGTTCTGATGTGACGCCGCCTGAAAATAAAGCAAACACATAAAAGCATATGTAGTGGTCAAAGGGAAAGCATGCCACTAAAAGAATTGATCCCATGAAATACACTATTCTATTTGTTTATGTATCAAATGACTGATAGGAAAGAGCCAGGCGTAGAGATAGTAGACTTGATCAATGTCATAGAGAATTCTTTTAACAGTTGTTCATGCCTTGTGTTTTACATCATTGATTAGGGGAGTATTTTCGTCTTTTCCTTTCCTAGTGTCTCCATCTTTCTCAACTTTTCCAGGAGACATATTTACATTATCCTCTAAAATGTTAGGGAAATTTTAAAAAAGTTATGACACATTGGAAGTTGTTGATTTTGTATATGGGAGGAGCACTAGATTGCAAGTGAATTAGTGATCATTAGAGTTTTAGTTTGGTAAAAGACGGTAGTTGGAGTTGATACCAGGATGTTTGTAACCCAGTTTTTACTTCATTATTTGGTGTAGTTTTCCAAATGCCAGAGCCGGTCATTTTAATGTAATAACTTGTCTCATTTTAGAATATGTGTTCTTGGAGAGGGTGATGCAGGTAAGTAGAAAATAATATTTAATGTAGTGACTTGTTTTTCTCCAATGGATCTCTTATAAACCCAACAGCCATATAGCATTCTTTTGTCCAAATGACCTGATGGCACTTTCTTAACTTTTCTTGCTGTGACTCTAGCAATCTAGGGTCACACCACCTTCTCTCTCCTAGTCATGCTTTCAGTTGTAAGAGTGATATTGTCAATAGTACAGTGAGCAATTGGCACACACTCTACTCTTTTCTTACATGTATATATATGTATATGTGTGTGTGTCTATATTTCTCAACTGCGAACTTTGGTAACATAATTGTTAAGGTGTGAACTATTTGCAGTGCACTTAACAACTGATGGCTACACATGATTGTGTAGTGACATCACGGTTAAAACCCTTCTTTGCAACATGTGGCCCCTTTCAGTTTTATTTTCAAGGAAAGGGTTCGATGACTTTTTTCTTTTGGAAGAAGAAAGACTTGCATTTCCATCTTAGAAAATCGAGAACTGGTTTCTTGCCTTTTTTCTTTTTTTGTCTTCAGCTCCTCGTCCTACTGGTTACTAATTCACATGTCCAGTCACTTCAGATTCATGGTGCTAACCCTTTGCCTTGTTCAAGGCTCTGACTTTAATTATTCCATAATCCCTTCTGTGAAGGAGGTTTCTCTCCACGCTCATCTAGCGAGGAAGGAACCGACCCTCCTTTATGTGAACTTGGAGACAGAGGCCAAGGTGAAGCCTCGGTGCCCCTCCACACCAGTGAGCTGCAGAAGGGCTGCAGAGTCCTGTGAATCTTTGGCTCCCCTCCTGGCTCCCTCCGGAGTTGGCATTGCCTGCACGGAGGAGCCCAGCTCCTTACAATCGAATTGGTGAAGTCTCCTGAAGCCGGCTGAAGGATAAGACTGGCCGGAAAGGACATCAGCAAGCAGTGTGCTCCAAAAGTGGGTGGCAGAAACACTCAGAAGAAGAAAACCTTTCCGTTTCTCTTGTTTTCTCTTTATCTTCTCTCCCTTCCTTTTCCTTTCCTTAGATGGTACAGAGCCTGTCCACCCCCCATGGTGGCTGTTTTTCTCCTCAGAGCCCCAGGACAGAGCTGTATCTCTTAGTTGTAGGTCAACCCATGGGGGTTCTTTGCCTGGAGTCCCACGGCAGTTTATTCACATCTCTTTCATTCAAATGATTTCAGTAGTGTAATTTATCTGTTTAGGCATATCTGTCTTCCTTGCAGACCCCCAACATTTCAAGACCTTTGGGCACATAGTAGATGCTTAAGTACTTGAGTGAATCCGTGAAGATCTTTTGTTGAATACGATCTAAATAAATACAATACCTACTCAGCACACGAATGCAGGCACTTGAGAGAGAGTTTGGTGTCTGCTGAAGCAGGCTGTGGACCAGCTTAGGGGCTCAGTGCCAAAGTGACCCAATAGATTTAGACAAAATGAACGAGATAATTAACTTCAATTTTGCAATTCATGGAGAACAGGAGCAGGATATCTAGGTGTGAATCGGGACTTGATCATTCTTGTTGCATCTTTGGAAAATCCAGTCCTTTTTCTTTCTATGGAAACGTGACTGGCCAAGAGAGTGAACGGAGGACTGGCTTTTAGAAAGGCAATTTTGTCACAGGAAGTCCTGGAGGAAAATATATGGAAGGAGAGCTGCTAGAAACATGGCAGAGACGTTTTGTGTAGAAACCCTAAAATGTGGGTTTACATGCTGTCTGAAAGAGTTGTAACCCAACTTTTCTCCACTACAGATTTGAGCAGCTTTTAAATATCTAGGTATACAAAAGGATTAGAAAGGAAAATAGATCCAACTGAAAGGAATTTCGGATGGAACAATGAAATGATGCTGAAGTGAGCCAGCGCACTGAAAAGAGTTTCAGAAAGACCTGCAGTCTCTAAAGGCAGTGGGCAATGTATCCATCAGGTTTCAAGTAGAAAGGGAAATGGGAACAATTGTCTGTCTTCTCATGTCCAGGAGATGACAAGCAACAGTCTCTCAGAGAAGAAAAAGATTTCTTTCCAACCGGTCGAACCAGCCACCTGGGCCAGGCCCCTTTCAAGTGGACGAGTTCCAGAGGAGAGAGCCCCGGGGCCTGCCGCCAAGTTTCCTGGGGCGTGTGCTGGGCCCCCTCAGAGGACCAGGCAGCCTGGCAGCCTGTGTGCCAGAGCTGAGATCTGGCGGCCTCCCACACCCGGTTCCCTGTCCTGCCCCGTCCTCCCGAGGGAGGCCGATGGTCCTGGCAGTGGCGAGTGGGGTGGGGCTGGCTGTGAAGCTTTCCTGGGATGCCCCGGGAGAGGGCGCCGGGGGATGGGCTGCCCCTGGCCAGGTCTGAGGCACTGACCCAGCTCAGGGCTGTCGGGGGCGGAGAGAGAAGCCCCTCCGCCTCTTCCCTGAAGCTTCTTATGGCTGGCCAAATCCTTCACAAGACAGGTTCGCTGGAGAAAATAATACCCAGCTTCAGAACACGTGTACAGGGGAGAAACCCGCGAAACTGAGTCTCTCAACACAATGGCAGAGATTCTCCTCCTATCTCCAGCTGCAGACAAAGGAGGATGTTGGGGGTGCGGTTTGGGCATGTGAGACTGGAGAAGACAATTGTCATGGAGAGGGACATGTAGACGATTGGATTGTCTGAACCGGTTCCCCTGCAGTGGGGTCAGGCCCGGAAGGGACAGCACGGAGGTGACCATGAAGGGGCCTCTCCGTGGTGTGGCTGGCCCCGGGGGGCCGCGCCTGGGGATGGGGATGGAGGGGGGGAAGTGGGATGGCCTGTGAGTTGGCAGCAGTGGTGGATGCAGATACTCAGAGGTCAGGGATCTCTCACTCTTTCCCTGCCTGTCTGTCTGTCTGTCTCTCACTCTCTCTCTCTCTCTCTCTCTCTTTCTCTCTCGGGGACCTGAGGAGAAGAGGTGGGCGAGCCCTGCCCGCCTCGCCTACCTGCCTTCCTCTCCCCTGGCCCCTTCTTTCTCCGGCTGCTTTGAGTGCCCTGTGGGCTTGGGTTCAACCCCTGAGGCCAAGGGCGCATGCGCCACCCGCCACCGCCGGGGCCTAGGGCGGGCCTCGGGGGTCCTCAGTGAAGGCCCCGCCCGCCCGCCAGGCCAGGCCAGTCCCAGCTGAAGAAGGAACGCCAACGCCCTGCTGGACTTGGCTTCAGCTGTTGTCTCCCTCCCATCCCCCACTTGCAATCAGCTGGCCGGCCGCTTCCCTTCTTTGGAAGCGGTGGTCTGGACCTGGTGGCCAAAGGCCGACTGGGGTGCCAGGTCAAGGCTCTGCCTCGGCCAGCTGCTTTTGCCCGGGCCTCATTTCTTCCTGGAAAGGCAAAACCACGGCCTCACCCCACGCCCGCACTTGTCGACTCCAGCCAGGTGGAGGAAAGGCTCTGTGGAATCCGAAGGGCCGAGACAGGCTTATGGCCAAGCAGTGAGTGAGGCCCCAGCAGGCCGCCGGCTTGGGGAGCCGCTGCCACACGGGCAGGCCCTTCCGGCGACGGGTCCCAGCATCATCTCTGGAGTCGGGAGGGCCTGGCCTTCCTAGTGCCCAGGCCACGGCTCTGAGGAGAAATCCGCGTTGGAGGGCACGCGTGAGGCCCTCGGCCTGAGGGCGCTGGTGCCACGCCGGGGGCGACTGGAAGGCTGGCTGGGCTCGCCTGCTTTGTCCAAAGGAGGCTGGCCAACCAGCCCAACCGGCCACCTGGGCCAGGCCCCTTTCAAGTGGACAAGATCCGGGGGAAAGGGCCCTGGGGCCTGCCGCCAAGTCCCCTGGGGCGTGTGCTGGGCCCCCTCAGAGGAGGGAGCCACCTGGCAACCTGTGTGCCAGACCTTAGATCTGGCGGCCTGCCACACCCGGCTCCCTGCCCTGCCCACGCCTGCCTCCATCCACTCCACGGAGGACGATGGTGTTGGCAGTGCGAGCGGAGATAGTCGTTAGAGACTTCACTTGGAGTTGTAGTCCAAGAGCATCACAGAGGAGCACTGAGCTTGGGCTCGGCCATTTATCCGCTTTGTAACCTGGCTGAGTTTTCTAGCCACTGTACCCAGTCTCTTCATCTAGCAAATGGTGCAAAGAACAACATTGACTACGTCGGGATGCTTTCAGGGTCATGTGAGTTAAGATATGTTCCAGCACAGAGTTTACATTCAGGGTGCAGTCCTTGGCTCAGTAGAAGTGTTCGCTGCTGTTCTTATGATTTTCATTATTTCACGTCCTTATCTTCCTCGTGAGTTCCCTGTCAAACCAACCACGATCCACGGTGTCAGCAGTTTGATTCCAGGTCCCTGCTTCAAGGCCTGCAGAGGGAACCTCGTGCTCATAACCTCCTGTTTTTCTCCCAGTCTCTGGAGGGATGCATTGACCTCTAGCTTGTCTGCACTGAGGCACGGAATGGGGTCCCACACCCAACCCCGCGTCTCCTCCTTTTCATATCTGATGCTTTGGGAAGACTGCTTACTGTTCACTCGGTGGACTATGCTCCCTGACATGAGCAACGCACGGGAGAGAGGCGGTAGGAAACACTGATCCATGTAGGGCTCTGAGTTGACCATAACACAGAGTACAGTTGATCAAGGGCCGAGGTAGGGTTCCTTAAGGCAAAGATCTGCCGAGATGAGGGTGTTCTGATGTGACGCCGCCTGAAAATAAAGCAAACACATAAAAGCATATGTAGTGGTCAAAGGGAAAGCACGCCACTAAAAGAATTGATCCCATGAAATACACTATTCTATTTGTTTATGTATCAAATGACTGATAGGAAAGAGCCAGGCGTAGAGATAGTAGACTTGATCAATGTCATAGAGAATTCTTTTAACAGTTGTTCATGCCTTGTGTTTTACATCATTGATTAGGGGAGTATTTTCGTCTTTTCCTTTCCTAGTGTCTCCATCTTTCTCAACTTTTCCAGGAGACATATTTACATTATCCTCTAAAATGTTAGGGAAATTTTAAAAAAGTTATGACACATTGGAAGTTGTTGATTTTGTATATGGGAGGAGCACTAGATTGCAAGTGAATTAGTGATCATTAGAGTTTTAGTTTGGTAAAAGACGGTAGTTGGAGTTGATACCAGGATGTTTGTAACCCAGTTTTTACTTCATTATTTGGTGTAGTTTTCCAAATGCCAGAGCCGGTCATTTTTAATGTAATAACTTGTCTCATTTTAGAATATGTGTTCTTGGAGAGGGTGATGCAGGTAAGTAGAAAATAATTTAATGTAGTGACTTGTTTTTCTCCAATGGATCTCTTATAAACCCAACAGCCATATAGCATTCTTTTGTCCAAATGACCTGATGGCACTTTCTTAACTTTTCTTGCTGTGACTCTAGCAATCTAGGGTCACACCACCTTCTCTCTCCTAGTCATGCTTTCAGTTGTAAGAGTGATATTGTCAATAGTACAGTGAGCAATTGGCACACACTCTACTCTTTTCTTACATGTATATATATGTATATGTGTGTGTGTCTATATTTCTCAACTGCGAACTTTGGTAACATAATTGTTAAGGTGTGAACTATTTGCAGTGCACTTAACAACTGATGGCTACACATGATTGTGTAGTGACATCACGGTTAAAACCCTTCTTTGCAACATGTGGCCCCTTTCAGTTTTATTTTCAAGGAAAGGGTTCAATGACTTTTTTCTTTTGGAAGAAGAAAGACTTGCATTTCCATCTTAGAAAATCGAGAACTGGTTTCTTGCCTTTTTTCTTTTTTTGTCTTCAGCTCCTCGTCCTACTGGTTACTAATTCACATGTCCAGTCACTTCAGATTCATGGTGCTAACCCTTTGCCTTGTTCAAGGCTCTGACTTTAATTATTCCATAATCCCTTCTGTGAAGGAGGTTTCTCTCCACGCTCATCTAGCGAGGAAGGAACCGACCCTCCTTTATGTGAACTTGGAGACAGAGGCCAAGGTGAAGCCTCGGTGCCCCTCCACACCAGTGAGCTGCAGAAGGGCTGCAGAGTCCTGTGAATCTTTGGCTCCCCTCCTGGCTCCCTCCGGAGTTGGCATTGCCTGCACGGAGGAGCCCAGCTCCTTACAATCGAATTGGTGAAGTCTCCTGAAGCCGGCTGAAGGATAAGACTGGCCGGAAAGGACATCAGCAAGCAGTGTGCTCCAAAAGTGGGTGGCAGAAACACTCAGAAGAAGAAAACCTTTCCGTTTCTCTTGTTTTCTCTTTATCTTCTCTCCCTTCCTTTTCCTTTCCTTAGATGGTACAGAGCCTGTCCACCCCCCATGGTGGCTGTTTTTCTCCTCAGAGCCCCAGGACAGAGCTGTATCTCTTAGTTGTAGGTCAACCCATGGGGGTTCTTTGCCTGGAGTCCCACGGCAGTTTATTCACATCTCTTTCATTCAAATGATTTCAGTAGTGTAATTTATCTGTTTAGGCATATCTGTCTTCCTTGCAGACCCCCAACATTTCAAGACCTTTGGGCACATAGTAGATGCTTAAGTACTTGAGTGAATCCGTGAAGATCTTTTGTTGAATACGATCTAAATAAATACAATACCTACTCAGCACACGAATGCAGGCACTTGAGAGAGAGTTTGGTGTCTGCTGAAGCAGGCTGTGGACCAGCTTAGGGGCTCAGTGCCAAAGTGACCCAATAGATTTAGACAAAATGAACGAGATAATTAACTTCAATTTTGCAATTCATGGAGAACAGGAGCAGGATATCTAGGTGTGAATCGGGACTTGATCATTCTTGTTGCATCTTTGGAAAATCCAGTCCTTTTTCTTTCTATGGAAACGTGACTGGCCAAGAGAGTGAACGGAGGACTGGCTTTTAGAAAGGCAATTTTGTCACAGGAAGTCCTGGAGGAAAATATATGGAAGGAGAGCTGCTAGAAACATGGCAGAGACGTTTTGTGTAGAAACCCTAAAATGTGGGTTTACATGCTGTCTGAAAGAGTTGTAACCCAACTTTTCTCCACTACAGATTTGAGCAGCTTTTAAATATCTAGGTATACAAAAGGATTAGAAAGGAAAATAGATCCAACTGAAAGGAATTTCGGATGGAACAATGAAATGATGCTGAAGTGAGCCAGCGCACTGAAAAGAGTTTCAGAAAGACCTGCAGTCTCTAAAGGCAGTGGGCAATGTATCCATCAGGTTTCAAGTAGAAAGGGAAATGGGAACAATTGTCTGTCATCTCATGTCCAGGAGATGACAAGCAACAGTCTCTCAGAGAAGAAAAAGATTTCTTTCCAACCGGTCGAACCAGCCACCTGGGCCAGGCCCCTTTCAAGTGGACGAGTTCCAGAGGAGAGAGCCCCGGGGCCTGCCGCCAAGTTTCCTGGGGCGTGTGCTGGGCCCCCTCAGAGGACCAGGCAGCCTGGCAGCCTGTGTGCCAGAGCTGAGATCTGGCGGCCTCCCACACCCGGTTCCCTGTCCTGCCCCGTCCTCCCGAGGGAGGCCGATGGTCCTGGCAGTGGCGAGTGGGGTGGGGCTGGCTGTGAAGCTTTCCTGGGATGCCCCGGGAGAGGGCGCCGGGGGATGGGCTGCCCCTGGCCAGGTCTGAGGCACTGACCCAGCTCAGGGCTGTCGGGGGCGGAGAGAGAAGCCCCTCCGCCTCTTCCCTGAAGCTTCTTATGGCTGGCCAAATCCTTCACAAGACAGGTTCGCTGGAGAAAATAATACCCAGCTTCAGAACACGTGTACAGGGGAGAAACCCGCGAAACTGAGTCTCTCAACACAATGGCAGAGATTCTCCTCCTATCTCCAGCTGCAGACAAAGGAGGATGTTGGGGGTGCGGTTTGGGCATGTGAGACTGGAGAAGACAATTGTCATGGAGAGGGACATGTAGACGATTGGATTGTCTGAACCGGTTCCCCTGCAGTGGGGTCAGGCCCGGAAGGGACAGCACGGAGGTGACCATGAAGGGGCCTCTCCGTGGTGTGGCTGGCCCCGGGGGGCCGCGCCTGGGGATGGGGATGGAGGGGGGGAAGTGGGATGGCCTGTGAGTTGGCAGCAGTGGTGGATGCAGATACTCAGAGGTCAGGGATCTCTCACTCTTTCCCTGCCTGTCTGTCTGTCTGTCTCTCACTCTCTCTCTCTCTCTCTCTCTCTTTCTCTCTCGGGGACCTGAGGAGAAGAGGTGGGCGAGCCCTGCCCGCCTCGCCTACCTGCCTTCCTCTCCCCTGGCCCCTTCTTTCTCCGGCTGCTTTGAGTGCCCTGTGGGCTTGGGTTCAACCCCTGAGGCCAAGGGCGCATGCGCCACCCGCCACCGCCGGGGCCTAGGGCGGGCCTCGGGGGTCCTCAGTGAAGGCCCCGCCCGCCCGCCAGGCCAGGCCAGTCCCAGCTGAAGAAGGAACGCCAACGCCCTGCTGGACTTGGCTTCAGCTGTTGTCTCCCTCCCATCCCCCACTTGCAATCAGCTGGCCGGCCGCTTCCCTTCTTTGGAAGCGGTGGTCTGGACCTGGTGGCCAAAGGCCGACTGGGGTGCCAGGTCAAGGCTCTGCCTCGGCCAGCTGCTTTTGCCCGGGCCTCATTTCTTCCTGGAAAGGCAAAACCACGGCCTCACCCCACGCCCGCACTTGTCGACTCCAGCCAGGTGGAGGAAAGGCTCTGTGGAATCCGAAGGGCCGAGACAGGCTTATGGCCAAGCAGTGAGTGAGGCCCCAGCAGGCCGCCGGCTTGGGGAGCCGCTGCCACACGGGCAGGCCCTTCCGGCGACGGGTCCCAGCATCATCTCTGGAGTCGGGAGGGCCTGGCCTTCCTAGTGCCCAGGCCACGGCTCTGAGGAGAAATCCGCGTTGGAGGGCACGCGTGAGGCCCTCGGCCTGAGGGCGCTGGTGCCACGCCGGGGGCGACTGGAAGGCTGGCTGGGCTCGCCTGCTTTGTCCAAAGGAGGCTGGCCAACCAGCCCAACCGGCCACCTGGGCCAGGCCCCTTTCAAGTGGACAAGATCCGGGGGAAAGGGCCCTGGGGCCTGCCGCCAAGTCCCCTGGGGCGTGTGCTGGGCCCCCTCAGAGGAGGGAGCCACCTGGCAACCTGTGTGCCAGACCTTAGATCTGGCGGCCTGCCACACCCGGCTCCCTGCCCTGCCCACGCCTGCCTCCATCCACTCCACGGAGGACGATGGTGTTGGCAGTGCGAGCGGAGATAGTCGTTAGAGACTTCACTTGGAGTTGTAGTCCAAGAGCATCACAGAGGAGCACTGAGCTTGGGCTCGGCCATTTATCCGCTTTGTAACCTGGCTGAGTTTTCTAGCCACTGTACCCAGTCTCTTCATCTAGCAAATGGTGCAAAGAACAACATTGACTACGTCGGGATGCTTTCAGGGTCATGTGAGTTAAGATATGTTCCAGCACAGAGTTTACATTCAGGGTGCAGTCCTTGGCTCAGTAGAAGTGTTCGCTGCTGTTCTTATGATTTTCATTATTTCACGTCCTTATCTTCCTCGTGAGTTCCCTGTCAAACCAACCACGATCCACGGTGTCAGCAGTTTGATTCCAGGTCCCTGCTTCAAGGCCTGCAGAGGGAACCTCGTGCTCATAACCTCCTGTTTTTCTCCCAGTCTCTGGAGGGATGCATTGACCTCTAGCTTGTCTGCACTGAGGCACGGAATGGGGTCCCACACCCAACCCCGCGTCTCCTCCTTTTCATATCTGATGCTTTGGGAAGACTGCTTACTGTTCACTCGGTGGACTATACTCCCTGACATGAGCAACGCACGGGAGAGAGGCGGTAGGAAACACTGATCCATGTAGGGCTCTGAGTTGACCATAACACAGAGTACAGTTGATCAAGGGCCGAGGTAGGGTTCCTTAAGGCAAAGATCTGCCGAGATGAGGGTGTTCTGATGTGACGCCGCCTGAAAATAAAGCAAACACATAAAAGCATATGTAGTGGTCAAAGGGAAAGCATGCCACTAAAAGAATTGATCCCATGAAATACACTATTCTATTTGTTTATGTATCAAATGACTGATAGGAAAGAGCCAGGCGTAGAGATAGTAGACTTGATCAATGTCATAGAGAATTCTTTTAACAGTTGTTCATGCCTTGTGTTTTACATCATTGATTAGGGGAGTATTTTCGTCTTTTCCTTTCCTAGTGTCTCCATCTTTCTCAACTTTTCCAGGAGACATATTTACATTATCCTCTAAAATGTTAGGGAAATTTTAAAAAAGTTATGACACATTGGAAGTTGTTGATTTTGTATATGGGAGGAGCACTAGATTGCAAGTGAATTAGTGATCATTAGAGTTTTAGTTTGGTAAAAGACGGTAGTTGGAGTTGATACCAGGATGTTTGTAACCCAGTTTTTACTTCATTATTTGGTGTAGTTTTCCAAATGCCAGAGCCGGTCATTTTTAATGTAATAACTTGTCTCATTTTAGAATATGTGTTCTTGGAGAGGGTGATGCAGGTAAGTAGAAAATAATTTAATGTAGTGACTTGTTTTTCTCCAATGGATCTCTTATAAACCCAACAGCCATATAGCATTCTTTTGTCCAAATGACCTGATGGCACTTTCTTAACTTTTCTTGCTGTGACTCTAGCAATCTAGGGTCACACCACCTTCTCTCTCCTAGTCATGCTTTCAGTTGTAAGAGTGATATTGTCAATAGTACAGTGAGCAATTGGCACACACTCTACTCTTTTCTTACATGTATATATATGTATATGTGTGTGTGTCTATATTTCTCAACTGCGAACTTTGGTAACATAATTGTTAAGGTGTGAACTATTTGCAGTGCACTTAACAACTGATGGCTACACATGATTGTGTAGTGACATCACGGTTAAAACCCTTCTTTGCAACATGTGGCCCCTTTCAGTTTTATTTTCAAGGAAAGGGTTCGATGACTTTTTTCTTTTGGAAGAAGAAAGACTTGCATTTCCATCTTAGAAAATCGAGAACTGGTTTCTTGCCTTTTTTCTTTTTTTGTCTTCAGCTCCTCGTCCTACTGGTTACTAATTCACATGTCCAGTCACTTCAGATTCATGGTGCTAACCCTTTGCCTTGTTCAAGGCTCTGACTTTAATTATTCCATAATCCCTTCTGTGAAGGAGGTTTCTCTCCACGCTCATCTAGCGAGGAAGGAACCGACCCTCCTTTATGTGAACTTGGAGACAGAGGCCAAGGTGAAGCCTCGGTGCCCCTCCACACCAGTGAGCTGCAGAAGGGCTGCAGAGTCCTGTGAATCTTTGGCTCCCCTCCTGGCTCCCTCCGGAGTTGGCATTGCCTGCACGGAGGAGCCCAGCTCCTTACAATCGAATTGGTGAAGTCTCCTGAAGCCGGCTGAAGGATAAGACTGGCCGGAAAGGACATCAGCAAGCAGTGTGCTCCAAAAGTGGGTGGCAGAAACACTCAGAAGAAGAAAACCTTTCCGTTTCTCTTGTTTTCTCTTTATCTTCTCTCCCTTCCTTTTCCTTTCCTTAGATGGTACAGAGCCTGTCCACCCCCCATGGTGGCTGTTTTTCTCCTCAGAGCCCCAGGACAGAGCTGTATCTCTTAGTTGTAGGTCAACCCATGGGGGTTCTTTGCCTGGAGTCCCACGGCAGTTTATTCACATCTCTTTCATTCAAATGATTTCAGTAGTGTAATTTATCTGTTTAGGCATATCTGTCTTCCTTGCAGACCCCCAACATTTCAAGACCTTTGGGCACATAGTAGATGCTTAAGTACTTGAGTGAATCCGTGAAGATCTTTTGTTGAATACGATCTAAATAAATACAATACCTACTCAGCACACGAATGCAGGCACTTGAGAGAGAGTTTGGTGTCTGCTGAAGCAGGCTGTGGACCAGCTTAGGGGCTCAGTGCCAAAGTGACCCAATAGATTTAGACAAAATGAACGAGATAATTAACTTCAATTTTGCAATTCATGGAGAACAGGAGCAGGATATCTAGGTGTGAATCGGGACTTGATCATTCTTGTTGCATCTTTGGAAAATCCAGTCCTTTTTCTTTCTATGGAAACGTGACTGGCCAAGAGAGTGAACGGAGGACTGGCTTTTAGAAAGGCAATTTTGTCACAGGAAGTCCTGGAGGAAAATATATGGAAGGAGAGCTGCTAGAAACATGGCAGAGACGTTTTGTGTAGAAACCCTAAAATGTGGGTTTACATGCTGTCTGAAAGAGTTGTAACCCAACTTTTCTCCACTACAGATTTGAGCAGCTTTTAAATATCTAGGTATACAAAAGGATTAGAAAGGAAAATAGATCCAACTGAAAGGAATTTCGGATGGAACAATGAAATGATGCTGAAGTGAGCCAGCGCACTGAAAAGAGTTTCAGAAAGACCTGCAGTCTCTAAAGGCAGTGGGCAATGTATCCATCAGGTTTCAAGTAGAAAGGGAAATGGGAACAATTGTCTGTCATCTCATGTCCAGGAGATGACAAGCAACAGTCTCTCAGAGAAGAAAAAGATTTCTTTCCAACCGGTCGAACCAGCCACCTGGGCCAGGCCCCTTTCAAGTGGACGAGTTCCAGAGGAGAGAGCCCCGGGGCCTGCCGCCAAGTTTCCTGGGGCGTGTGCTGGGCCCCCTCAGAGGACCAGGCAGCCTGGCAGCCTGTGTGCCAGAGCTGAGATCTGGCGGCCTCCCACACCCGGTTCCCTGTCCTGCCCCGTCCTCCCGAGGGAGGCCGATGGTCCTGGCAGTGGCGAGTGGGGTGGGGCTGGCTGTGAAGCTTTCCTGGGATGCCCCGGGAGAGGGCGCCGGGGGATGGGCTGCCCCTGGCCAGGTCTGAGGCACTGACCCAGCTCAGGGCTGTCGGGGGCGGAGAGAGAAGCCCCTCCGCCTCTTCCCTGAAGCTTCTTATGGCTGGCCAAATCCTTCACAAGACAGGTTCGCTGGAGAAAATAATACCCAGCTTCAGAACACGTGTACAGGGGAGAAACCCGCGAAACTGAGTCTCTCAACACAATGGCAGAGATTCTCCTCCTATCTCCAGCTGCAGACAAAGGAGGATGTTGGGGGTGCGGTTTGGGCATGTGAGACTGGAGAAGACAATTGTCATGGAGAGGGACATGTAGACGATTGGATTGTCTGAACCGGTTCCCCTGCAGTGGGGTCAGGCCCGGAAGGGACAGCACGGAGGTGACCATGAAGGGGCCTCTCCGTGGTGTGGCTGGCCCCGGGGGGCCGCGCCTGGGGATGGGGATGGAGGGGGGGAAGTGGGATGGCCTGTGAGTTGGCAGCAGTGGTGGATGCAGATACTCAGAGGTCAGGGATCTCTCACTCTTTCCCTGCCTGTCTGTCTGTCTGTCTCTCACTCTCTCTCTCTCTCTCTCTCTCTTTCTCTCTCGGGGACCTGAGGAGAAGAGGTGGGCGAGCCCTGCCCGCCTCGCCTACCTGCCTTCCTCTCCCCTGGCCCCTTCTTTCTCCGGCTGCTTTGAGTGCCCTGTGGGCTTGGGTTCAACCCCTGAGGCCAAGGGCGCATGCGCCACCCGCCACCGCCGGGGCCTAGGGCGGGCCTCGGGGGTCCTCAGTGAAGGCCCCGCCCGCCCGCCAGGCCAGGCCAGTCCCAGCTGAAGAAGGAACGCCAACGCCCTGCTGGACTTGGCTTCAGCTGTTGTCTCCCTCCCATCCCCCACTTGCAATCAGCTGGCCGGCCGCTTCCCTTCTTTGGAAGCGGTGGTCTGGACCTGGTGGCCAAAGGCCGACTGGGGTGCCAGGTCAAGGCTCTGCCTCGGCCAGCTGCTTTTGCCCGGGCCTCATTTCTTCCTGGAAAGGCAAAACCACGGCCTCACCCCACGCCCGCACTTGTCGACTCCAGCCAGGTGGAGGAAAGGCTCTGTGGAATCCGAAGGGCCGAGACAGGCTTATGGCCAAGCAGTGAGTGAGGCCCCAGCAGGCCGCCGGCTTGGGGAGCCGCTGCCACACGGGCAGGCCCTTCCGGCGACGGGTCCCAGCATCATCTCTGGAGTCGGGAGGGCCTGGCCTTCCTAGTGCCCAGGCCACGGCTCTGAGGAGAAATCCGCGTTGGAGGGCACGCGTGAGGCCCTCGGCCTGAGGGCGCTGGTGCCACGCCGGGGGCGACTGGAAGGCTGGCTGGGCTCGCCTGCTTTGTCCAAAGGAGGCTGGCCAACCAGCCCAACCGGCCACCTGGGCCAGGCCCCTTTCAAGTGGACAAGATCCGGGGGAAAGGGCCCTGGGGCCTGCCGCCAAGTCCCCTGGGGCGTGTGCTGGGCCCCCTCAGAGGAGGGAGCCACCTGGCAACCTGTGTGCCAGACCTTAGATCTGGCGGCCTGCCACACCCGGCTCCCTGCCCTGCCCACGCCTGCCTCCATCCACTCCACGGAGGACGATGGTGTTGGCAGTGCGAGCGGAGATAGTCGTTAGAGACTTCACTTGGAGTTGTAGTCCAAGAGCATCACAGAGGAGCACTGAGCTTGGGCTCGGCCATTTATCCGCTTTGTAACCTGGCTGAGTTTTCTAGCCACTGTACCCAGTCTCTTCATCTAGCAAATGGTGCAAAGAACAACATTGACTACGTCGGGATGCTTTCAGGGTCATGTGAGTTAAGATATGTTCCAGCACAGAGTTTACATTCAGGGTGCAGTCCTTGGCTCAGTAGAAGTGTTCGCTGCTGTTCTTATGATTTTCATTATTTCACGTCCTTATCTTCCTCGTGAGTTCCCTGTCAAACCAACCACGATCCACGGTGTCAGCAGTTTGATTCCAGGTCCCTGCTTCAAGGCCTGCAGAGGGAACCTCGTGCTCATAACCTCCTGTTTTTCTCCCAGTCTCTGGAGGGATGCATTGACCTCTAGCTTGTCTGCACTGAGGCACGGAATGGGGTCCCACACCCAACCCCGCATCTCCTCCTTTTCATATCTGATGCTTTGGGAAGACTGCTTACTGTTCACTCGGTGGACTATGCTCCCTGACATGAGCAACGCACGGGAGAGAGGCGGTAGGAAACACTGATCCATGTAGGGCTCTGAGTTGACCATAACACAGAGTACAGTTGATCAAGGGCCGAGGTAGGGTTCCTTAAGGCAAAGATCTGCCGAGATGAGGGTGTTCTGATGTGACGCCGCCTGAAAATAAAGCAAACACATAAAAGCATATGTAGTGGTCAAAGGGAAAGCACGCCACTAAAAGAATTGATCCCATGAAATACACTATTCTATTTGTTTATGTATCAAATGACTGATAGGAAAGAGCCAGGCGTAGAGATAGTAGACTTGATCAATGTCATAGAGAATTCTTTTAACAGTTGTTCATGCCTTGTGTTTTACATCATTGATTAGGGGAGTATTTTCGTCTTTTCCTTTCCTAGTGTCTCCATCTTTCTCAACTTTTCCAGGAGACATATTTACATTATCCTCTAAAATGTTAGGGAAATTTTAAAAAAGTTATGACACATTGGAAGTTGTTGATTTTGTATATGGGAGGAGCACTAGATTGCAAGTGAATTAGTGATCATTAGAGTTTTAGTTTGGTAAAAGACGGTAGTTGGAGTTGATACCAGGATGTTTGTAACCCAGTTTTTACTTCATTATTTGGTGTAGTTTTCCAAATGCCAGAGCCGGTCATTTTTAATGTAATAACTTGTCTCATTTTAGAATATGTGTTCTTGGAGAGGGTGATGCAGGTAAGTAGAAAATAATTTAATGTAGTGACTTGTTTTTCTCCAATGGATCTCTTATAAACCCAACAGCCATATAGCATTCTTTTGTCCAAATGACCTGATGGCACTTTCTTAACTTTTCTTGCTGTGACTCTAGCAATCTAGGGTCACACCACCTTCTCTCTCCTAGTCATGCTTTCAGTTGTAAGAGTGATATTGTCAATAGTACAGTGAGCAATTGGCACACACTCTACTCTTTTCTTACATGTATATATATGTATATGTGTGTGTGTCTATATTTCTCAACTGCGAACTTTGGTAACATAATTGTTAAGGTGTGAACTATTTGCAGTGCACTTAACAACTGATGGCTACACATGATTGTGTAGTGACATCACGGTTAAAACCCTTCTTTGCAACATGTGGCCCCTTTCAGTTTTATTTTCAAGGAAAGGGTTCAATGACTTTTTTCTTTTGGAAGAAGAAAGACTTGCATTTCCATCTTAGAAAATCGAGAACTGGTTTCTTGCCTTTTTTCTTTTTTTGTCTTCAGCTCCTCGTCCTACTGGTTACTAATTCACATGTCCAGTCACTTCAGATTCATGGTGCTAACCCTTTGCCTTGTTCAAGGCTCTGACTTTAATTATTCCATAATCCCTTCTGTGAAGGAGGTTTCTCTCCACGCTCATCTAGCGAGGAAGGAACCGACCCTCCTTTATGTGAACTTGGAGACAGAGGCCAAGGTGAAGCCTCGGTGCCCCTCCACACCAGTGAGCTGCAGAAGGGCTGCAGAGTCCTGTGAATCTTTGGCTCCCCTCCTGGCTCCCTCCGGAGTTGGCATTGCCTGCACGGAGGAGCCCAGCTCCTTACAATCGAATTGGTGAAGTCTCCTGAAGCCGGCTGAAGGATAAGACTGGCCGGAAAGGACATCAGCAAGCAGTGTGCTCCAAAAGTGGGTGGCAGAAACACTCAGAAGAAGAAAACCTTTCCGTTTCTCTTGTTTTCTCTTTATCTTCTCTCCCTTCCTTTTCCTTTCCTTAGATGGTACAGAGCCTGTCCACCCCCCATGGTGGCTGTTTTTCTCCTCAGAGCCCCAGGACAGAGCTGTATCTCTTAGTTGTAGGTCAACCCATGGGGGTTCTTTGCCTGGAGTCCCACGGCAGTTTATTCACATCTCTTTCATTCAAATGATTTCAGTAGTGTAATTTATCTGTTTAGGCATATCTGTCTTCCTTGCAGACCCCCAACATTTCAAGACCTTTGGGCACATAGTAGATGCTTAAGTACTTGAGTGAATCCGTGAAGATCTTTTGTTGAATACGATCTAAATAAATACAATACCTACTCAGCACACGAATGCAGGCACTTGAGAGAGAGTTTGGTGTCTGCTGAAGCAGGCTGTGGACCAGCTTAGGGGCTCAGTGCCAAAGTGACCCAATAGATTTAGACAAAATGAACGAGATAATTAACTTCAATTTTGCAATTCATGGAGAACAGGAGCAGGATATCTAGGTGTGAATCGGGACTTGATCATTCTTGTTGCATCTTTGGAAAATCCAGTCCTTTTTCTTTCTATGGAAACGTGACTGGCCAAGAGAGTGAACGGAGGACTGGCTTTTAGAAAGGCAATTTTGTCACAGGAAGTCCTGGAGGAAAATATATGGAAGGAGAGCTGCTAGAAACATGGCAGAGACGTTTTGTGTAGAAACCCTAAAATGTGGGTTTACATGCTGTCTGAAAGAGTTGTAACCCAACTTTTCTCCACTACAGATTTGAGCAGCTTTTAAATATCTAGGTATACAAAAGGATTAGAAAGGAAAATAGATCCAACTGAAAGGAATTTCGGATGGAACAATGAAATGATGCTGAAGTGAGCCAGCGCACTGAAAAGAGTTTCAGAAAGACCTGCAGTCTCTAAAGGCAGTGGGCAATGTATCCATCAGGTTTCAAGTAGAAAGGGAAATGGGAACAATTGTCTGTCATCTCATGTCCAGGAGATGACAAGCAACAGTCTCTCAGAGAAGAAAAAGATTTCTTTCCAACCGGTCGAACCAGCCACCTGGGCCAGGCCCCTTTCAAGTGGACGAGTTCCAGAGGAGAGAGCCCCGGGGCCTGCCGCCAAGTTTCCTGGGGCGTGTGCTGGGCCCCCTCAGAGGACCAGGCAGCCTGGCAGCCTGTGTGCCAGAGCTGAGATCTGGCGGCCTCCCACACCCGGTTCCCTGTCCTGCCCCGTCCTCCCGAGGGAGGCCGATGGTCCTGGCAGTGGCGAGTGGGGTGGGGCTGGCTGTGAAGCTTTCCTGGGATGCCCCGGGAGAGGGCGCCGGGGGATGGGCTGCCCCTGGCCAGGTCTGAGGCACTGACCCAGCTCAGGGCTGTCGGGGGCGGAGAGAGAAGCCCCTCCGCCTCTTCCCTGAAGCTTCTTATGGCTGGCCAAATCCTTCACAAGACAGGTTCGCTGGAGAAAATAATACCCAGCTTCAGAACACGTGTACAGGGGAGAAACCCGCGAAACTGAGTCTCTCAACACAATGGCAGAGATTCTCCTCCTATCTCCAGCTGCAGACAAAGGAGGATGTTGGGGGTGCGGTTTGGGCATGTGAGACTGGAGAAGACAATTGTCATGGAGAGGGACATGTAGACGATTGGATTGTCTGAACCGGTTCCCCTGCAGTGGGGTCAGGCCCGGAAGGGACAGCACGGAGGTGACCATGAAGGGGCCTCTCCGTGGTGTGGCTGGCCCCGGGGGGCCGCGCCTGGGGATGGGGATGGAGGGGGGGAAGTGGGATGGCCTGTGAGTTGGCAGCAGTGGTGGATGCAGATACTCAGAGGTCAGGGATCTCTCACTCTTTCCCTGCCTGTCTGTCTGTCTGTCTCTCACTCTCTCTCTCTCTCTCTCTCTCTTTCTCTCTCGGGGACCTGAGGAGAAGAGGTGGGCGAGCCCTGCCCGCCTCGCCTACCTGCCTTCCTCTCCCCTGGCCCCTTCTTTCTCCGGCTGCTTTGAGTGCCCTGTGGGCTTGGGTTCAACCCCTGAGGCCAAGGGCGCATGCGCCACCCGCCACCGCCGGGGCCTAGGGCGGGCCTCGGGGGTCCTCAGTGAAGGCCCCGCCCGCCCGCCAGGCCAGGCCAGTCCCAGCTGAAGAAGGAACGCCAACGCCCTGCTGGACTTGGCTTCAGCTGTTGTCTCCCTCCCATCCCCCACTTGCAATCAGCTGGCCGGCCGCTTCCCTTCTTTGGAAGCGGTGGTCTGGACCTGGTGGCCAAAGGCCGACTGGGGTGCCAGGTCAAGGCTCTGCCTCGGCCAGCTGCTTTTGCCCGGGCCTCATTTCTTCCTGGAAAGGCAAAACCACGGCCTCACCCCACGCCCGCACTTGTCGACTCCAGCCAGGTGGAGGAAAGGCTCTGTGGAATCCGAAGGGCCGAGACAGGCTTATGGCCAAGCAGTGAGTGAGGCCCCAGCAGGCCGCCGGCTTGGGGAGCCGCTGCCACACGGGCAGGCCCTTCCGGCGACGGGTCCCAGCATCATCTCTGGAGTCGGGAGGGCCTGGCCTTCCTAGTGCCCAGGCCACGGCTCTGAGGAGAAATCCGCGTTGGAGGGCACGCGTGAGGCCCTCGGCCTGAGGGCGCTGGTGCCACGCCGGGGGCGACTGGAAGGCTGGCTGGGCTCGCCTGCTTTGTCCAAAGGAGGCTGGCCAACCAGCCCAACCGGCCACCTGGGCCAGGCCCCTTTCAAGTGGACAAGATCCGGGGGAAAGGGCCCTGGGGCCTGCCGCCAAGTCCCCTGGGGCGTGTGCTGGGCCCCCTCAGAGGAGGGAGCCACCTGGCAACCTGTGTGCCAGACCTTAGATCTGGCGGCCTGCCACACCCGGCTCCCTGCCCTGCCCACGCCTGCCTCCATCCACTCCACGGAGGACGATGGTGTTGGCAGTGCGAGCGGAGATAGTCGTTAGAGACTTCACTTGGAGTTGTAGTCCAAGAGCATTACAGAGGAGCACTGAGCTTGGGCTCGGCCATTTATCCGCTTTGTAACCTGGCTGAGTTTTCTAGCCACTGTACCCAGTCTCTTCATCTAGCAAATGGTGCAAAGAACAACATTGACTACGTCGGGATGCTTTCAGGGTCATGTGAGTTAAGATATGTTCCAGCACAGAGTTTACATTCAGGGTGCAGTCCTTGGCTCAGTAGAAGTGTTCGCTGCTGTTCTTATGATTTTCATTATTTCACGTCCTTATCTTCCTCGTGAGTTCCCTGTCAAACCAACCACGATCCACGGTGTCAGCAGTTTGATTCCAGGTCCCTGCTTCAAGGCCTGCAGAGGGAACCTCGTGCTCATAACCTCCTGTTTTTCTCCCAGTCTCTGGAGGGATGCATTGACCTCTAGCTTGTCTGCACTGAGGCACGGAATGGGGTCCCACACCCAACCCCGCGTCTCCTCCTTTTCATATCTGATGCTTTGGGAAGACTGCTTACTGTTCACTCGGTGGACTATACTCCCTGACATGAGCAACGCACGGGAGAGAGGCGGTAGGAAACACTGATCCATGTAGGGCTCTGAGTTGACCATAACACAGAGTACAGTTGATCAAGGGCCGAGGTAGGGTTCCTTAAGGCAAAGATCTGCCGAGATGAGGGTGTTCTGATGTGACGCCGCCTGAAAATAAAGCAAACACATAAAAGCATATGTAGTGGTCAAAGGGAAAGCACGCCACTAAAAGAATTGATCCCATGAAATACACTATTCTATTTGTTTATGTATCAAATGACTGATAGGAAAGAGCCAGGCGTAGAGATAGTAGACTTGATCAATGTCATAGAGAATTCTTTTAACAGTTGTTCATGCCTTGTGTTTTACATCATTGATTAGGGGAGTATTTTCGTCTTTTCCTTTCCTAGTGTCTCCATCTTTCTCAACTTTTCCAGGAGACATATTTACATTATCCTCTAAAATGTTAGGGAAATTTTTAAAAAGTTATGACACATTGGAAGTTGTTGATTTTGTATATGGGAGGAGCACTAGATTGCAAGTGAATTAGTGATCATTAGAGTTTTAGTTTGGTAAAAGACGGTAGTTGGAGTTGATACCAGGATGTTTGTAACCCAGTTTTTACTTCATTATTTGGTGTAGTTTTCCAAATGCCAGAGCCGGTCATTTTTAATGTAATAACTTGTCTCATTTTAGAATATGTGTTCTTGGAGAGGGTGATGCAGGTAAGTAGAAAATAATTTAATGTAGTGACTTGTTTTTCTCCAATGGATCTCTTATAAACCCAACAGCCATATAGCATTCTTTTGTCCAAATGACCTGATGGCACTTTCTTAACTTTTCTTGCTGTGACTCTAGCAATCTAGGGTCACACCACCTTCTCTCTCCTAGTCATGCTTTCAGTTGTAAGAGTGATATTGTCAATAGTACAGTGAGCAATTGGCACACACTCTACTCTTTTCTTACATGTATATATATGTATATGTGTGTGTGTCTATATTTCTCAACTGCGAACTTTGGTAACATAATTGTTAAGGTGTGAACTATTTGCAGTGCACTTAACAACTGATGGCTACACATGATTGTGTAGTGACATCACGGTTAAAACCCTTCTTTGCAACATGTGGCCCCTTTCAGTTTTATTTTCAAGGAAAGGGTTCAATGACTTTTTTCTTTTGGAAGAAGAAAGACTTGCATTTCCATCTTAGAAAATCGAGAACTGGTTTCTTGCCTTTTTTCTTTTTTTGTCTTCAGCTCCTCGTCCTACTGGTTACTAATTCACATGTCCAGTCACTTCAGATTCATGGTGCTAACCCTTTGCCTTGTTCAAGGCTCTGACTTTAATTATTCCATAATCCCTTCTGTGAAGGAGGTTTCTCTCCACGCTCATCTAGCGAGGAAGGAACCGACCCTCCTTTATGTGAACTTGGAGACAGAGGCCAAGGTGAAGCCTCGGTGCCCCTCCACACCAGTGAGCTGCAGAAGGGCTGCAAAGTCCTGTGAATCTTTGGCTCCCCTCCTGGCTCCCTCCGGAGTTGGCATTGCCTGCACGGAGGAGCCCAGCTCCTTACAATCGAATTGGTGAAGTCTCCTGAAGCCGGCTGAAGGATAAGACTGGCCGGAAAGGACATCAGCAAGCAGTGTGCTCCAAAAGTGGGTGGCAGAAACACTCAGAAGAAGAAAACCTTTCCGTTTCTCTTGTTTTCTCTTTATCTTCTCTCCCTTCCTTTTCCTTTCCTTAGATGGTACAGAGCCTGTCCACCCCCCATGGTGGCTGTTTTTCTCCTCAGAGCCCCAGGACAGAGCTGTATCTCTTAGTTGTAGGTCAACCCATGGGGGTTCTTTGCCTGGAGTCCCACGGCAGTTTATTCACATCTCTTTCATTCAAATGATTTCAGTAGTGTAATTTATCTGTTTAGGCATATCTGTCTTCCTTGCAGACCCCCAACATTTCAAGACCTTTGGGCACATAGTAGATGCTTAAGTACTTGAGTGAATCCGTGAAGATCTTTTGTTGAATACGATCTAAATAAATACAATACCTACTCAGCACACGAATGCAGGCACTTGAGAGAGAGTTTGGTGTCTGCTGAAGCAGGCTGTGGACCAGCTTAGGGGCTCAGTGCCAAAGTGACCCAATAGATTTAGACAAAATGAACGAGATAATTAACTTCAATTTTGCAATTCATGGAGAACAGGAGCAGGATATCTAGGTGTGAATCGGGACTTGATCATTCTTGTTGCATCTTTGGAAAATCCAGTCCTTTTTCTTTCTATGGAAACGTGACTGGCCAAGAGAGTGAACGGAGGACTGGCTTTTAGAAAGGCAATTTTGTCACAGGAAGTCCTGGAGGAAAATATATGGAAGGAGAGCTGCTAGAAACATGGCAGAGACGTTTTGTGTAGAAACCCTAAAATGTGGGTTTACATGCTGTCTGAAAGAGTTGTAACCCAACTTTTCTCCACTACAGATTTGAGCAGCTTTTAAATATCTAGGTATACAAAAGGATTAGAAAGGAAAATAGATCCAACTGAAAGGAATTTCGGATGGAACAATGAAATGATGCTGAAGTGAGCCAGCGCACTGAAAAGAGTTTCAGAAAGACCTGCAGTCTCTAAAGGCAGTGGGCAATGTATCCATCAGGTTTCAAGTAGAAAGGGAAATGGGAACAATTGTCTGTCTTCTCATGTCCAGGAGATGACAAGCAACAGTCTCTCAGAGAAGAAAAAGATTTCTTTCCAACCGGTCGAACCAGCCACCTGGGCCAGGCCCCTTTCAAGTGGACGAGTTCCAGAGGAGAGAGCCCCGGGGCCTGCCGCCAAGTTTCCTGGGGCGTGTGCTGGGCCCCCTCAGAGGACCAGGCAGCCTGGCAGCCTGTGTGCCAGAGCTGAGATCTGGCGGCCTCCCACACCCGGTTCCCTGTCCTGCCCCGTCCTCCCGAGGGAGGCCGATGGTCCTGGCAGTGGCGAGTGGGGTGGGGCTGGCTGTGAAGCTTTCCTGGGATGCCCCGGGAGAGGGCGCCGGGGGATGGGCTGCCCCTGGCCAGGTCTGAGGCACTGACCCAGCTCAGGGCTGTCGGGGGCGGAGAGAGAAGCCCCTCCGCCTCTTCCCTGAAGCTTCTTATGGCTGGCCAAATCCTTCACAAGACAGGTTCGCTGGAGAAAATAATACCCAGCTTCAGAACACGTGTACAGGGGAGAAACCCGCGAAACTGAGTCTCTCAACACAATGGCAGAGATTCTCCTCCTATCTCCAGCTGCAGACAAAGGAGGATGTTGGGGGTGCGGTTTGGGCATGTGAGACTGGAGAAGACAATTGTCATGGAGAGGGACATGTAGACGATTGGATTGTCTGAACCGGTTCCCCTGCAGTGGGGTCAGGCCCGGAAGGGACAGCACGGAGGTGACCATGAAGGGGCCTCTCCGTGGTGTGGCTGGCCCCGGGGGGCCGCGCCTGGGGATGGGGATGGAGGGGGGGATGTGGGATGGCCTGTGAGTTGGCAGCAGTGGTGGATGCAGATACTCAGAGGTCAGGGATCTCTCACTCTTTCCCTGCCTGTCTGTCTGTCTGTCTCTCACTCTCTCTCTCTCTCTCTCTTTCTCTCTCGGGGACCTGAGGAGAAGAGGTGGGCGAGCCCTGCCCGCCTCGCCTACCTGCCTTCCTCTCCCCTGGCCCCTTCTTTCTCCGGCTGCTTTGAGTGCCCTGTGGGCTTGGGTTCAACCCCTGAGGCCAAGGGCGCATGCGCCACCCGCCACCGCCGGGGCCTAGGGCGGGCCTCGGGGGTCCTCAGTGAAGGCCCCGCCCGCCCGCCAGGCCAGGCCAGTCCCAGCTGAAGAAGGAACGCCAACGCCCTGCTGGACTTGGCTTCAGCTGTTGTCTCCCTCCCATCCCCCACTTGCAATCAGCTGGCCGGCCGCTTCCCTTCTTTGGAAGCGGTGGTCTGGACCTGGTGGCCAAAGGCCGACTGGGGTGCCAGGTCAAGGCTCTGCCTCGGCCAGCTGCTTTTGCCCGGGCCTCATTTCTTCCTGGAAAGGCAAAACCACGGCCTCACCCCACGCCCGCACTTGTCGACTCCAGCCAGGTGGAGGAAAGGCTCTGTGGAATCCGAAGGGCCGAGACAGGCTTATGGCCAAGCAGTGAGTGAGGCCCCAGCAGGCCGCCGGCTTGGGGAGCCGCTGCCACACGGGCAGGCCCTTCCGGCGACGGGTCCCAGCATCATCTCTGGAGTCGGGAGGGCCTGGCCTTCCTAGTGCCCAGGCCACGGCTCTGAGGAGAAATCCGCGTTGGAGGGCACGCGTGAGGCCCTCGGCCTGAGGGCGCTGGTGCCACGCCGGGGGCGACTGGAAGGCTGGCTGGGCTCGCCTGCTTTGTCCAAAGGAGGCTGGCCAACCAGCCCAACCGGCCACCTGGGCCAGGCCCCTTTCAAGTGGACAAGATCCGGGGGAAAGGGCCCTGGGGCCTGCCGCCAAGTCCCCTGGGGCGTGTGCTGGGCCCCCTCAGAGGAGGGAGCCACCTGGCAACCTGTGTGCCAGACCTTAGATCTGGCGGCCTGCCACACCCGGCTCCCTGCCCTGCCCACGCCTGCCTCCATCCACTCCACGGAGGACGATGGTGTTGGCAGTGCGAGCGGAGATAGTCGTTAGAGACTTCACTTGGAGTTGTAGTCCAAGAGCATCACAGAGGAGCACTGAGCTTGGGCTCGGCCATTTATCCGCTTTGTAACCTGGCTGAGTTTTCTAGCCACTGTACCCAGTCTCTTCATCTAGCAAATGGTGCAAAGAACAACATTGACTACGTCGGGATGCTTTCAGGGTCATGTGAGTTAAGATATGTTCCAGCACAGAGTTTACATTCAGGGTGCAGTCCTTGGCTCAGTAGAAGTGTTCGCTGCTGTTCTTATGATTTTCATTATTTCACGTCCTTATCTTCCTCGTGAGTTCCCTGTCAAACCAACCACGATCCACGGTGTCAGCAGTTTGATTCCAGGTCCCTGCTTCAAGGCCTGCAGAGGGAACCTCGTGCTCATAACCTCCTGTTTTTCTCCCAGTCTCTGGAGGGATGCATTGACCTCTAGCTTGTCTGCACTGAGGCACGGAATGGGGTCCCACACCCAACCCCGCGTCTCCTCCTTTTCATATCTGATGCTTTGGGAAGACTGCTTACTGTTCACTCGGTGGACTATACTCCCTGACATGAGCAACGCACGGGAGAGAGGCGGTAGGAAACACTGATCCATGTAGGGCTCTGAGTTGACCATAACACAGAGTACAGTTGATCAAGGGCCGAGGTAGGGTTCCTTAAGGCAAAGATCTGCCGAGATGAGGGTGTTCTGATGTGACGCCGCCTGAAAATAAAGCAAACACATAAAAGCATATGTAGTGGTCAAAGGGAAAGCACGCCACTAAAAGAATTGATCCCATGAAATACACTATTCTATTTGTTTATGTATCAAATGACTGATAGGAAAGAGCCAGGCGTAGAGATAGTAGACTTGATCAATGTCATAGAGAATTCTTTTAACAGTTGTTCATGCCTTGTGTTTTACATCATTGATTAGGGGAGTATTTTCGTCTTTTCCTTTCCTAGTGTCTCCATCTTTCTCAACTTTTCCAGGAGACATATTTACATTATCCTCTAAAATGTTAGGGAAATTTTTAAAAAGTTATGACACATTGGAAGTTGTTGATTTTGTATATGGGAGGAGCACTAGATTGCAAGTGAATTAGTGATCATTAGAGTTTTAGTTTGGTAAAAGACGGTAGTTGGAGTTGATACCAGGATGTTTGTAACCCAGTTTTTACTTCATTATTTGGTGTAGTTTTCCAAATGCCAGAGCCGGTCATTTTTAATGTAATAACTTGTCTCATTTTAGAATATGTGTTCTTGGAGAGGGTGATGCAGGTAAGTAGAAAATAATTTAATGTAGTGACTTGTTTTTCTCCAATGGATCTCTTATAAACCCAACAGCCATATAGCATTCTTTTGTCCAAATGACCTGATGGCACTTTCTTAACTTTTCTTGCTGTGACTCTAGCAATCTAGGGTCACACCACCTTCTCTCTCCTAGTCATGCTTTCAGTTGTAAGAGTGATATTGTCAATAGTACAGTGAGCAATTGGCACACACTCTACTCTTTTCTTACATGTATATATATGTATATGTGTGTGTGTCTATATTTCTCAACTGCGAACTTTGGTAACATAATTGTTAAGGTGTGAACTATTTGCAGTGCACTTAACAACTGATGGCTACACATGATTGTGTAGTGACATCACGGTTAAAACCCTTCTTTGCAACATGTGGCCCCTTTCAGTTTTATTTTCAAGGAAAGGGTTCAATGACTTTTTTCTTTTGGAAGAAGAAAGACTTGCATTTCCATCTTAGAAAATCGAGAACTGGTTTCTTGCCTTTTTTCTTTTTTTGTCTTCAGCTCCTCGTCCTACTGGTTACTAATTCACATGTCCAGTCACTTCAGATTCATGGTGCTAACCCTTTGCCTTGTTCAAGGCTCTGACTTTAATTATTCCATAATCCCTTCTGTGAAGGAGGTTTCTCTCCACACTCATCTAGCGAGGAAGGAACCGACCCTCCTTTATGTGAACTTGGAGACAGAGGCCAAGGTGAAGCCTCGGTGCCCCTCCACACCAGTGAGCTGCAGAAGGGCTGCAGAGTCCTGTGAATCTTTGGCTCCCCTCCTGGCTCCCTCCGGAGTTGGCATTGCCTGCACGGAGGAGCCCAGCTCCTTACAATCGAATTGGTGAAGTCTCCTGAAGCCGGCTGAAGGATAAGACTGGCCGGAAAGGACATCAGCAAGCAGTGTGCTCCAAAAGTGGGTGGCAGAAACACTCAGAAGAAGAAAACCTTTCCGTTTCTCTTGTTTTCTCTTTATCTTCTCTCCCTTCCTTTTCCTTTCCTTAGATGGTACAGAGCCTGTCCACCCCCCATGGTGGCTGTTTTTCTCCTCAGAGCCCCAGGACAGAGCTGTATCTCTTAGTTGTAGGTCAACCCATGGGGGTTCTTTGCCTGGAGTCCCACGGCAGTTTATTCACATCTCTTTCATTCAAATGATTTCAGTAGTGTAATTTATCTGTTTAGGCATATCTGTCTTCCTTGCAGACCCCCAACATTTCAAGACCTTTGGGCACATAGTAGATGCTTAAGTACTTGAGTGAATCCGTGAAGATCTTTTGTTGAATACGATCTAAATAAATACAATACCTACTCAGCACACGAATGCAGGCACTTGAGAGAGAGTTTGGTGTCTGCTGAAGCAGGCTGTGGACCAGCTTAGGGGCTCAGTGCCAAAGTGACCCAATAGATTTAGACAAAATGAACGAGATAATTAACTTCAATTTTGCAATTCATGGAGAACAGGAGCAGGATATCTAGGTGTGAATCGGGACTTGATCATTCTTGTTGCATCTTTGGAAAATCCAGTCCTTTTTCTTTCTATGGAAACGTGACTGGCCAAGAGAGTGAACGGAGGACTGGCTTTTAGAAAGGCAATTTTGTCACAGGAAGTCCTGGAGGAAAATATATGGAAGGAGAGCTGCTAGAAACATGGCAGAGACGTTTTGTGTAGAAACCCTAAAATGTGGGTTTACATGCTGTCTGAAAGAGTTGTAACCCAACTTTTCTCCACTACAGATTTGAGCAGCTTTTAAATATCTAGGTATACAAAAGGATTAGAAAGGAAAATAGATCCAACTGAAAGGAATTTCGGATGGAACAATGAAATGATGCTGAAGTGAGCCAGCGCACTGAAAAGAGTTTCAGAAAGACCTGCAGTCTCTAAAGGCAGTGGGCAATGTATCCATCAGGTTTCAAGTAGAAAGGGAAATGGGAACAATTGTCTGTCATCTCATGTCCAGGAGATGACAAGCAACAGTCTCTCAGAGAAGAAAAAGATTTCTTTCCAACCGGTCGAACCAGCCACCTGGGCCAGGCCCCTTTCAAGTGGACGAGTTCCAGAGGAGAGAGCCCCGGGGCCTGCCGCCAAGTTTCCTGGGGCGTGTGCTGGGCCCCCTCAGAGGACCAGGCAGCCTGGCAGCCTGTGTGCCAGAGCTGAGATCTGGCGGCCTCCCACACCCGGTTCCCTGTCCTGCCCCGTCCTCCCGAGGGAGGCCGATGGTCCTGGCAGTGGCGAGTGGGGTGGGGCTGGCTGTGAAGCTTTCCTGGGATGCCCCGGGAGAGGGCGCCGGGGGATGGGCTGCCCCTGGCCAGGTCTGAGGCACTGACCCAGCTCAGGGCTGTCGGGGGCGGAGAGAGAAGCCCCTCCGCCTCTTCCCTGAAGCTTCTTATGGCTGGCCAAATCCTTCACAAGACAGGTTCGCTGGAGAAAATAATACCCAGCTTCAGAACACGTGTACAGGGGAGAAACCCGCGAAACTGAGTCTCTCAACACAATGGCAGAGATTCTCCTCCTATCTCCAGCTGCAGACAAAGGAGGATGTTGGGGGTGCGGTTTGGGCATGTGAGACTGGAGAAGACAATTGTCATGGAGAGGGACATGTAGACGATTGGATTGTCTGAACCGGTTCCCCTGCAGTGGGGTCAGGCCCGGAAGGGACAGCACGGAGGTGACCATGAAGGGGCCTCTCCGTGGTGTGGCTGGCCCCGGGGGGCCGCGCCTGGGGATGGGGATGGAGGGGGGGAAGTGGGATGGCCTGTGAGTTGGCAGCAGTGGTGGATGCAGATACTCAGAGGTCAGGGATCTCTCACTCTTTCCCTGCCTGTCTGTCTGTCTGTCTCTCACTCTCTCTCTCTCTCTCTCTCTCTTTCTCTCTCGGGGACCTGAGGAGAAGAGGTGGGCGAGCCCTGCCCGCCTCGCCTACCTGCCTTCCTCTCCCCTGGCCCCTTCTTTCTCCGGCTGCTTTGAGTGCCCTGTGGGCTTGGGTTCAACCCCTGAGGCCAAGGGCGCATGCGCCACCCGCCACCGCCGGGGCCTAGGGCGGGCCTCGGGGGTCCTCAGTGAAGGCCCCGCCCGCCCGCCAGGCCAGGCCAGTCCCAGCTGAAGAAGGAACGCCAACGCCCTGCTGGACTTGGCTTCAGCTGTTGTCTCCCTCCCATCCCCCACTTGCAATCAGCTGGCCGGCCGCTTCCCTTCTTTGGAAGCGGTGGTCTGGACCTGGTGGCCAAAGGCCGACTGGGGTGCCAGGTCAAGGCTCTGCCTCGGCCAGCTGCTTTTGCCCGGGCCTCATTTCTTCCTGGAAAGGCAAAACCACGGCCTCACCCCACGCCCGCACTTGTCGACTCCAGCCAGGTGGAGGAAAGGCTCTGTGGAATCCGAAGGGCCGAGACAGGCTTATGGCCAAGCAGTGAGTGAGGCCCCAGCAGGCCGCCGGCTTGGGGAGCCGCTGCCACACGGGCAGGCCCTTCCGGCGACGGGTCCCAGCATCATCTCTGGAGTCGGGAGGGCCTGGCCTTCCTAGTGCCCAGGCCACGGCTCTGAGGAGAAATCCGCGTTGGAGGGCACGCGTGAGGCCCTCGGCCTGAGGGCGCTGGTGCCACGCCGGGGGCGACTGGAAGGCTGGCTGGGCTCGCCTGCTTTGTCCAAAGGAGGCTGGCCAACCAGCCCAACCGGCCACCTGGGCCAGGCCCCTTTCAAGTGGACAAGATCCGGGGGAAAGGGCCCTGGGGCCTGCCGCCAAGTCCCCTGGGGCGTGTGCTGGGCCCCCTCAGAGGAGGGAGCCACCTGGCAACCTGTGTGCCAGACCTTAGATCTGGCGGCCTGCCACACCCGGCTCCCTGCCCTGCCCACGCCTGCCTCCATCCACTCCACGGAGGACGATGGTGTTGGCAGTGCGAGCGGAGATAGTCGTTAGAGACTTCACTTGGAGTTGTAGTCCAAGAGCATCACAGAGGAGCACTGAGCTTGGGCTCGGCCATTTATCCGCTTTGTAACCTGGCTGAGTTTTCTAGCCACTGTACCCAGTCTCTTCATCTAGCAAATGGTGCAAAGAACAACATTGACTACGTCGGGATGCTTTCAGGGTCATGTGAGTTAAGATATGTTCCAGCACAGAGTTTACATTCAGGGTGCAGTCCTTGGCTCAGTAGAAGTGTTCGCTGCTGTTCTTATGATTTTCATTATTTCACGTCCTTATCTTCCTCGTGAGTTCCCTGTCAAACCAACCACGATCCACGGTGTCAGCAGTTTGATTCCAGGTCCCTGCTTCAAGGCCTGCAGAGGGAACCTCGTGCTCATAACCTCCTGTTTTTCTCCCAGTCTCTGGAGGGATGCATTGACCTCTAGCTTGTCTGCACTGAGGCACGGAATGGGGTCCCACACCCAACCCCGCGTCTCCTCCTTTTCATATCTGATGCTTTGGGAAGACTGCTTACTGTTCACTCGGTGGACTATACTCCCTGACATGAGCAACGCACGGGAGAGAGGCGGTAGGAAACACTGATCCATGTAGGGCTCTGAGTTGACCATAACACAGAGTACAGTTGATCAAGGGCCGAGGTAGGGTTCCTTAAGGCAAAGATCTGCCGAGATGAGGGTGTTCTGATGTGACGCCGCCTGAAAATAAAGCAAACACATAAAAGCATATGTAGTGGTCAAAGGGAAAGCACGCCACTAAAAGAATTGATCCCATGAAATACACTATTCTATTTGTTTATGTATCAAATGACTGATAGGAAAGAGCCAGGCGTAGAGATAGTAGACTTGATCAATGTCATAGAGAATTCTTTTAACAGTTGTTCATGCCTTGTGTTTTACATCATTGATTAGGGGAGTATTTTCGTCTTTTCCTTTCCTAGTGTCTCCATCTTTCTCAACTTTTCCAGGAGACATATTTACATTATCCTCTAAAATGTTAGGGAAATTTTTAAAAAGTTATGACACATTGGAAGTTGTTGATTTTGTATATGGGAGGAGCACTAGATTGCAAGTGAATTAGTGATCATTAGAGTTTTAGTTTGGTAAAAGACGGTAGTTGGAGTTGATACCAGGATGTTTGTAACCCAGTTTTTACTTCATTATTTGGTGTAGTTTTCCAAATGCCAGAGCCGGTCATTTTTAATGTAATAACTTGTCTCATTTTAGAATATGTGTTCTTGGAGAGGGTGATGCAGGTAAGTAGAAAATAATTTAATGTAGTGACTTGTTTTTCTCCAATGGATCTCTTATAAACCCAACAGCCATATAGCATTCTTTTGTCCAAATGACCTGATGGCACTTTCTTAACTTTTCTTGCTGTGACTCTAGCAATCTAGGGTCACACCACCTTCTCTCTCCTAGTCATGCTTTCAGTTGTAAGAGTGATATTGTCAATAGTACAGTGAGCAATTGGCACACACTCTACTCTTTTCTTACATGTATATATATGTATATGTGTGTGTGTCTATATTTCTCAACTGCGAACTTTGGTAACATAATTGTTAAGGTGTGAACTATTTGCAGTGCACTTAACAACTGATGGCTACACATGATTGTGTAGTGACATCACGGTTAAAACCCTTCTTTGCAACATGTGGCCCCTTTCAGTTTTATTTTCAAGGAAAGGGTTCAATGACTTTTTTCTTTTGGAAGAAGAAAGACTTGCATTTCCATCTTAGAAAATCGAGAACTGGTTTCTTGCCTTTTTTCTTTTTTTGTCTTCAGCTCCTCGTCCTACTGGTTACTAATTCACATGTCCAGTCACTTCAGATTCATGGTGCTAACCCTTTGCCTTGTTCAAGGCTCTGACTTTAATTATTCCATAATCCCTTCTGTGAAGGAGGTTTCTCTCCACGCTCATCTAGCGAGGAAGGAACCGACCCTCCTTTATGTGAACTTGGAGACAGAGGCCAAGGTGAAGCCTCGGTGCCCCTCCACACCAGTGAGCTGCAGAAGGGCTGCAGAGTCCTGTGAATCTTTGGCTCCCCTCCTGGCTCCCTCCGGAGTTGGCATTGCCTGCACGGAGGAGCCCAGCTCCTTACAATCGAATTGGTGAAGTCTCCTGAAGCCGGCTGAAGGATAAGACTGGCCGGAAAGGACATCAGCAAGCAGTGTGCTCCAAAAGTGGGTGGCAGAAACACTCAGAAGAAGAAAACCTTTCCGTTTCTCTTGTTTTCTCTTTATCTTCTCTCCCTTCCTTTTCCTTTCCTTAGATGGTACAGAGCCTGTCCACCCCCCATGGTGGCTGTTTTTCTCCTCAGAGCCCCAGGACAGAGCTGTATCTCTTAGTTGTAGGTCAACCCATGGGGGTTCTTTGCCTGGAGTCCCACGGCAGTTTATTCACATCTCTTTCATTCAAATGATTTCAGTAGTGTAATTTATCTGTTTAGGCATATCTGTCTTCCTTGCAGACCCCCAACATTTCAAGACCTTTGGGCACATAGTAGATGCTTAAGTACTTGAGTGAATCCGTGAAGATCTTTTGTTGAATACGATCTAAATAAATACAATACCTACTCAGCACACGAATGCAGGCACTTGAGAGAGAGTTTGGTGTCTGCTGAAGCAGGCTGTGGACCAGCTTAGGGGCTCAGTGCCAAAGTGACCCAATAGATTTAGACAAAATGAACGAGATAATTAACTTCAATTTTGCAATTCATGGAGAACAGGAGCAGGATATCTAGGTGTGAATCGGGACTTGATCATTCTTGTTGCATCTTTGGAAAATCCAGTCCTTTTTCTTTCTATGGAAACGTGACTGGCCAAGAGAGTGAACGGAGGACTGGCTTTTAGAAAGGCAATTTTGTCACAGGAAGTCCTGGAGGAAAATATATGGAAGGAGAGCTGCTAGAAACATGGCAGAGACGTTTTGTGTAGAAACCCTAAAATGTGGGTTTACATGCTGTCTGAAAGAGTTGTAACCCAACTTTTCTCCACTACAGATTTGAGCAGCTTTTAAATATCTAGGTATACAAAAGGATTAGAAAGGAAAATAGATCCAACTGAAAGGAATTTCGGATGGAACAATGAAATGATGCTGAAGTGAGCCAGCGCACTGAAAAGAGTTTCAGAAAGACCTGCAGTCTCTAAAGGCAGTGGGCAATGTATCCATCAGGTTTCAAGTAGAAAGGGAAATGGGAACAATTGTCTGTCATCTCATGTCCAGGAGATGACAAGCAACAGTCTCTCAGAGAAGAAAAAGATTTCTTTCCAACCGGTCGAACCAGCCACCTGGGCCAGGCCCCTTTCAAGTGGACGAGTTCCAGAGGAGAGAGCCCCGGGGCCTGCCGCCAAGTTTCCTGGGGCGTGTGCTGGGCCCCCTCAGAGGACCAGGCAGCCTGGCAGCCTGTGTGCCAGAGCTGAGATCTGGCGGCCTCCCACACCCGGTTCCCTGTCCTGCCCCGTCCTCCCGAGGGAGGCCGATGGTCCTGGCAGTGGCGAGTGGGGTGGGGCTGGCTGTGAAGCTTTCCTGGGATGCCCCGGGAGAGGGCGCCGGGGGATGGGCTGCCCCTGGCCAGGTCTGAGGCACTGACCCAGCTCAGGGCTGTCGGGGGCGGAGAGAGAAGCCCCTCCGCCTCTTCCCTGAAGCTTCTTATGGCTGGCCAAATCCTTCACAAGACAGGTTCGCTGGAGAAAATAATACCCAGCTTCAGAACACGTGTACAGGGGAGAAACCCGCGAAACTGAGTCTCTCAACACAATGGCAGAGATTCTCCTCCTATCTCCAGCTGCAGACAAAGGAGGATGTTGGGGGTGCGGTTTGGGCATGTGAGACTGGAGAAGACAATTGTCATGGAGAGGGACATGTAGACGATTGGATTGTCTGAACCGGTTCCCCTGCAGTGGGGTCAGGCCCGGAAGGGACAGCACGGAGGTGACCATGAAGGGGCCTCTCCGTGGTGTGGCTGGCCCCGGGGGGCCGCGCCTGGGGATGGGGATGGAGGGGGGGAAGTGGGATGGCCTGTGAGTTGGCAGCAGTGGTGGATGCAGATACTCAGAGGTCAGGGATCTCTCACTCTTTCCCTGCCTGTCTGTCTGTCTGTCTCTCACTCTCTCTCTCTCTCTCTCTCTCTTTCTCTCTCGGGGACCTGAGGAGAAGAGGTGGGCGAGCCCTGCCCGCCTCGCCTACCTGCCTTCCTCTCCCCTGGCCCCTTCTTTCTCCGGCTGCTTTGAGTGCCCTGTGGGCTTGGGTTCAACCCCTGAGGCCAAGGGCGCATGCGCCACCCGCCACCGCCGGGGCCTAGGGCGGGCCTCGGGGGTCCTCAGTGAAGGCCCCGCCCACCCGCCAGGCCAGGCCAGTCCCAGCTGAAGAAGGAACGCCAACGCCCTGCTGGACTTGGCTTCAGCTGTTGTCTCCCTCCCATCCCCCACTTGCAATCAGCTGGCCGGCCGCTTCCCTTCTTTGGAAGCGGTGGTCTGGACCTGGTGGCCAAAGGCCGACTGGGGTGCCAGGTCAAGGCTCTGCCTCGGCCAGCTGCTTTTGCCCGGGCCTCATTTCTTCCTGGAAAGGCAAAACCACGGCCTCACCCCACGCCCGCACTTGTCGACTCCAGCCAGGTGGAGGAAAGGCTCTGTGGAATCCGAAGGGCCGAGACAGGCTTATGGCCAAGCAGTGAGTGAGGCCCCAGCAGGCCGCCGGCTTGGGGAGCCGCTGCCACACGGGCAGGCCCTTCCGGCGACGGGTCCCAGCATCATCTCTGGAGTCGGGAGGGCCTGGCCTTCCTAGTGCCCAGGCCACGGCTCTGAGGAGAAATCCGCGTTGGAGGGCACGCGTGAGGCCCTCGGCCTGAGGGCGCTGGTGCCACGCCGGGGGCGACTGGAAGGCTGGCTGGGCTCGCCTGCTTTGTCCAAAGGAGGCTGGCCAACCAGCCCAACCGGCCACCTGGGCCAGGCCCCTTTCAAGTGGACAAGATCCGGGGGAAAGGGCCCTGGGGCCTGCCGCCAAGTCCCCTGGGGCGTGTGCTGGGCCCCCTCAGAGGAGGGAGCCACCTGGCAACCTGTGTGCCAGACCTTAGATCTGGCGGCCTGCCACACCCGGCTCCCTGCCCTGCCCACGCCTGCCTCCATCCACTCCACGGAGGACGATGGTGTTGGCAGTGCGAGCGGAGATAGTCGTTAGAGACTTCACTTGGAGTTGTAGTCCAAGAGCATCACAGAGGAGCACTGAGCTTGGGCTCGGCCATTTATCCGCTTTGTAACCTGGCTGAGTTTTCTAGCCACTGTACCCAGTCTCTTCATCTAGCAAATGGTGCAAAGAACAACATTGACTACGTCGGGATGCTTTCAGGGTCATGTGAGTTAAGATATGTTCCAGCACAGAGTTTACATTCAGGGTGCAGTCCTTGGCTCAGTAGAAGTGTTCGCTGCTGTTCTTATGATTTTCATTATTTCACGTCCTTATCTTCCTCGTGAGTTCCCTGTCAAACCAACCACGATCCACGGTGTCAGCAGTTTGATTCCAGGTCCCTGCTTCAAGGCCTGCAGAGGGAACCTCGTGCTCATAACCTCCTGTTTTTCTCCCAGTCTCTGGAGGGATGCATTGACCTCTAGCTTGTCTGCACTGAGGCACGGAATGGGGTCCCACACCCAACCCCGCGTCTCCTCCTTTTCATATCTGATGCTTTGGGAAGACTGCTTACTGTTCACTCGGTGGACTATACTCCCTGACATGAGCAACGCACGGGAGAGAGGCGGTAGGAAACACTGATCCATGTAGGGCTCTGAGTTGACCATAACACAGAGTACAGTTGATCAAGGGCCGAGGTAGGGTTCCTTAAGGCAAAGATCTGCCGAGATGAGGGTGTTCTGATGTGACGCCGCCTGAAAATAAAGCAAACACATAAAAGCATATGTAGTGGTCAAAGGGAAAGCACGCCACTAAAAGAATTGATCCCATGAAATACACTATTCTATTTGTTTATGTATCAAATGACTGATAGGAAAGAGCCAGGCGTAGAGATAGTAGACTTGATCAATGTCATAGAGAATTCTTTTAACAGTTGTTCATGCCTTGTGTTTTACATCATTGATTAGGGGAGTATTTTCGTCTTTTCCTTTCCTAGTGTCTCCATCTTTCTCAACTTTTCCAGGAGACATATTTACATTATCCTCTAAAATGTTAGGGAAATTTTTAAAAAGTTATGACACATTGGAAGTTGTTGATTTTGTATATGGGAGGAGCACTAGATTGCAAGTGAATTAGTGATCATTAGAGTTTTAGTTTGGTAAAAGACGGTAGTTGGAGTTGATACCAGGATGTTTGTAACCCAGTTTTTACTTCATTATTTGGTGTAGTTTTCCAAATGCCAGAGCCGGTCATTTTTAATGTAATAACTTGTCTCATTTTAGAATATGTGTTCTTGGAGAGGGTGATGCAGGTAAGTAGAAAATAATTTAATGTAGTGACTTGTTTTTCTCCAATGGATCTCTTATAAACCCAACAGCCATATAGCATTCTTTTGTCCAAATGACCTGATGGCACTTTCTTAACTTTTCTTGCTGTGACTCTAGCAATCTAGGGTCACACCACCTTCTCTCTCCTAGTCATGCTTTCAGTTGTAAGAGTGATATTGTCAATAGTACAGTGAGCAATTGGCACACACTCTACTCTTTTCTTACATGTATATATATGTATATGTGTGTGTGTCTATATTTCTCAACTGCGAACTTTGGTAACATAATTGTTAAGGTGTGAACTATTTGCAGTGCACTTAACAACTGATGGCTACACATGATTGTGTAGTGACATCACGGTTAAAACCCTTCTTTGCAACATGTGGCCCCTTTCAGTTTTATTTTCAAGGAAAGGGTTCAATGACTTTTTTCTTTTGGAAGAAGAAAGACTTGCATTTCCATCTTAGAAAATCGAGAACTGGTTTCTTGCCTTTTTTCTTTTTTTGTCTTCAGCTCCTCGTCCTACTGGTTACTAATTCACATGTCCAGTCACTTCAGATTCATGGTGCTAACCCTTTGCCTTGTTCAAGGCTCTGACTTTAATTATTCCATAATCCCTTCTGTGAAGGAGGTTTCTCTCCACGCTCATCTAGCGAGGAAGGAACCGACCCTCCTTTATGTGAACTTGGAGACAGAGGCCAAGGTGAAGCCTCGGTGCCCCTCCACACCAGTGAGCTGCAGAAGGGCTGCAGAGTCCTGTGAATCTTTGGCTCCCCTCCTGGCTCCCTCCGGAGTTGGCATTGCCTGCACGGAGGAGCCCAGCTCCTTACAATCGAATTGGTGAAGTCTCCTGAAGCCGGCTGAAGGATAAGACTGGCCGGAAAGGACATCAGCAAGCAGTGTGCTCCAAAAGTGGGTGGCAGAAACACTCAGAAGAAGAAAACCTTTCCGTTTCTCTTGTTTTCTCTTTATCTTCTCTCCCTTCCTTTTCCTTTCCTTAGATGGTACAGAGCCTGTCCACCCCCCATGGTGGCTGTTTTTCTCCTCAGAGCCCCAGGACAGAGCTGTATCTCTTAGTTGTAGGTCAACCCATGGGGGTTCTTTGCCTGGAGTCCCACGGCAGTTTATTCACATCTCTTTCATTCAAATGATTTCAGTAGTGTAATTTATCTGTTTAGGCATATCTGTCTTCCTTGCAGACCCCCAACATTTCAAGACCTTTGGGCACATAGTAGATGCTTAAGTACTTGAGTGAATCCGTGAAGATCTTTTGTTGAATATGATCTAAATAAATACAATACCTACTCAGCACAGGAATGCAGGCACTTGAGAGAGAGTTTGGTGTCTGCTGAAGCAGGCTGTGGACCAGCTTAGGGGCTCAGTGCCAAAGTGACCCAATAGATTTAGACAAAATGAACGAGATAATTAACTTCAATTTTGCAATTCATGGAGAACAGGAGCAGGATATCTAGGTGTGAATCGGGACTTGATCATTCTTGTTACATCTTTGGAAAACCCAGCCCTTTTTCTTTCTATGGATATTTGACTCATCCCAAGCAGCTGCCTTATTGGTATTTATGGGTAGATCAAATTGAAAAGAAAACCCAGAATAGTATTATGACTAGCCTTAGGGAATATCTTTATAATATAAAAGAACAAAAGTCGGAGTTAGAGCAAAGATTGAAAGTCAAATTTACTGAAAATTCCCTGTCTCCTCGCTCCTACACTCCCTTATATCCCCAACTCCCTATCCCTGACTCCCAAGAATATCTTTTGGATTTCTGGGTCCCTGGCCCAAATCCTCCCCTTCAAGTCTTATCTCCTCAGTCACCTCCTCAGCCAGTTCCCTTAGGTCCCAGGACTCCAACATCTCCGCAGTTCATCCAGCTGCCTGTTTTATCTTCTCTCACTGTTGAAGATTTACAGGGGGCGCTTAGGCCTGACCTCCAAGCAAGGGGCATACAGGTTACTTGTGTAAATGTTATAAACCAAGAAATAAATTTAGTAGAAACACCCAGGAAGGGCAAGAAGGTTCGTTTTGCTGTGTCTTACAACTCCTCCTACTTTCCAGGGCTCTGTAATCAGGGTCTGTCAGCTTCAGACATTCCTATGCAGTATCCACTGAGGATGTATCCTGGACCTCCGCTGCAGAGAATTCATGTCCCCTGGACAGCAGCTGATCTTTTAAATTATGAAACTCTCCTGCCTCCATTGCCAGAAGACCCTACTAAATTTAGAGAAGAATTAGAAAGATTAGTGGCTATTCATAGCCCCACCCACCGAGACCTTGACTGGCTGCTAAGGGGCGTTCTTCCATCCCATGACTACACTGTAGTTATCAGACAGGCCAGACGACCCCCTAGCAAAAACCCCCCTCATAGAGGAAATAGATGGCCAGACCCTCTCCCAGACCCTCCTGCAGATGACCAGGAAGTGGCACAGCTACAGGCTGATATTCAAGGTTTAATAGGAGCGATTCTAGAGGCGTTTCCTCCTAAAGTTAATCGGTCAAAAATTGAATTATGCACTCAGAACGAGGGGGAACAACATAAAGCTTTTGTTGAACGGTTTACTCAGACTTTCCAAAGGCACACTGCATTGAATCTAGAAGCTCCAGAGCATAAGAATCTCCTAATTTCTGCTTTAGTTGGAAATTTTCTTCCTGATATAAAGAAACAAATTCAAAACAGTGTGGTTGTTTGGGCAGGGCAACCATTAAGTGTAATAATGGAGGCTGCTACACAATTCTTTGAAAATTGTCAGAAAGAAAGCAAAAAAAATAAAAATAATTAAAGACAACTCTTCTTGCTTTGCAAATTGAATCTTTTGAAAAGCAAAAATTCAACCCTGAAAGTAAACTAAAGCCCACTCAGAGGTCTCCCTATTTGCCTTCAGACAATTATAGGTATTGCAAGAAACCAAGGCATTGGAAAAGGGCGTGTGCCGCTCTTAAGAGAAGGGAAAGTTTTGTGGGAGATCGGGATTTGGCCACCCTGAAATCTATCTCTTTACCTTGGTTGTTTTTTCTAGGGACATTTGACTTCCCCCACTAACTTCCTAAAGAATTTGACATGGTGGCTCCTTCCTGGAACAGATCTATCATGATGGCTGTAAAGATAATGTAGGGTAAATGTTACAATAGGAAAGGCACCAACAAGCCCCTCTTATCAGAAGTTCTGTCTCTCTGGCCACATTCTCTGGATGACCCTGCGAAGAGTTGCCAGACAATCATTTACATTTACAAGGGAAATCTCCATTTGTAAAGGTATCTCCCTCTCTGTTTGGAGAAGAGAGGGGGATGAGCTCATTTCAAGTGACTTATCAACGTAGAAGGTGAGGCCTTGAGCTACATAATAAACCTTACTCTTGTTTACTGTGCTTTAGTGGTAATCTCCTGTAACTGACTCCCCCCACCCCCAAAATCCTCCTTTGTCATTGGCTGAAAATTATATTTAAGACGAGAATTTCTGCTATTGTGTTGAGAAACGCAGTGTCCCTGCTTTCTCCCATGTATACATGTTATTAAACTTGGTATTATTTTCTCCTGCTAACCTGTCTTGTTGATTATTTGGCCAGCCAGAAGAACCTTAAGGGAAAGGGCAGAGGGAGATTCTCTCTCTTCCGCTGACAGTTTAAAAAATGTTCCCGCTTGACCCCAGCACCACCAAAAGGCTCATTTTTCTCTACCTGAGGGGCATTTCTTCCTCAAATGATGGGGTCAGCCGATCCTTAGTCGCACTCCTGAGCCTACAGTTAAACTTAAAATAGAGGTTCGAAAACTGGATTTCTTAATTGACACTGGTGCGACATTCTCTACTATCCGTTCAAAGGATTTATCTCTACCTGTTACCTCTGATTCTATCAAGCTGTTTGAGTCTCTAGACAGCCTATTTCACTGCCCATATCTAAGCCCACTCCAATATATTTAGGCCCCCTTAACACTCATCATGCTTTTTTAGTTTCTGACTGTTCACCAGCAAACCTCTTTGGCTGAGATTTGTTATGTAAATTCAATGCCACTATAAATTGTAATGAAAAAGGTGTTTTTATCTCCTTGCCTTCTGACCAAGCCCCAAGTCTCCTACTTTCCATGATGGAAACTTGTCCTGATTTAAATCCTTCTGAGGAAGATGAGTCTTTAAAGAATGTCCCAACCAGTCTTTGGGCTACACATGCAAATGAGGTACGATTGTTGCTTAGTGCTGAGCCCGTGCACGTTACTTGGAAAAAAAATAAACCATTTCCATCAGTAGCCCAATACCCGCTCTCCAGAGATGCCGAGCGAGGAATTCAACCCATAATAGACTCCCTTTTGCAACAGGGTGTACTAGCTTTTACTTCCTTGCCCTGTAACACTCCAATCTTGCCAGTAAAAAAGGAAGGCAAATTTGACTCAGACGGGAACCAAATCTATAGATTTGTACAAGACCTCAGAGCCATAAACTCTTTTGTAATTCCTCGGCATCCTGTGGTCCCTAATCCAGCTGTCATCCTGACCTCAATACCTGCTGATGCAGCCTGCTTTACAGTAGTTGACCTCTGCTCAGCTTTCTTTTCAATCCCATTACACCCTGACTCACAATTTCTTTTCACATTTACATTTAAAGGGAGACAATTTACATGGACTCGAATACCTCAGGGATATTGTGAGTCCCCCTCAATATTTTCCCAGGTCCTTTAAGCTGACTTGGATTCTGTAGTCTTTACTCAAAGCTCCACTCTTGTTCAATATGTTGATGACCTTTTACTCTGTAATCCAACTAAGCAGGGGGCTCTTACAGATTCGCTCATTCTCCTGAAAGCCCTAGCTGAACGAGGCCATAAAGCCTCCAGGTTTAAACTTCAGTGGGTGCAAATGACTGTTACCTACTTAGGGCATGAGATATCTCAAGGCATTCAAAAGCTAACGCCCAAACGCCTTGAGTCAATTTTATCCATCCATCTCCCCAAAACAAAGAAACAGCTACGTAAATTTCTAGGAGCTGCTGGTTACTGCTGCCAATGGATTCCTAATTTTGCAGCCCTTGCTAAACCTCTGTATTCTCTTCTCCCAGATATCACCCCAGAGCCTATTTCCTGGCCCTCAGAGGCATTAAACTCCTTAGAGGCCTTAAAAATATCTTTGTCCATGCCTCCAGCTCTTGGCTTACCTAATTTTGACAAGCCTTTTCATCTATACTGTCATGAAAATAATGAAATTGCTACAGGCATTCTAGGGCAATCTTTTGCCTCTCAAATACGTCCTATAGCATATTTCTCATGCCAACTAGACCCTGTGGCATCAGGCATGCCCCCATGCTTACGTGCGGTGGCTGCAGCTGCCACCCTGATTGATAAGGCCAGTACTCTTACATTAGGCTCTCCCATTCACCTCTATGTCCCACATTCTGTGTCAGCTATTTTGCAAGTTCATAGGACACAACACGTCTCTACACGGCGACAGACCACCTATGAGCAGGCTCTTTTAACTAACCCTTCCATCATCTTACATCGTTGCAACACTTTAAATCCAGCTACTTTACTGCCCCTTCCTGATGATGGAGAGCCCCACTCCATTCCACATGATTGCCTTGCAACTATAGAAATGGTCTCAAAGCCATGAGAGGATCTCTCAGACATCCCTTTAGACAATCCAGACTTACTTCTGTTTTGTGACGGCTCCTGTAAACGAAATTCCCGGGGAACCATAATAACTGGTTATGCCATAGTTTCCCCACATGAAACTCTTGAAGCTTATTCTTGGCCCACCATAAGATCAGCCCAAGCTGCTGAACTCATAGCTCTTACTAGGGCCTGCACATTAACAAAAGAAAAAACTGCCACTATTACACAGACTCCAAATAGGCTTTTGGAGTCTGCCATGTTGTTGGCACAATTTGGAAATCCCGTAGATTCTTAACCTCTGCAAGAACTCCTATTGCTAATGGACACTTAATTACAGCCTTATTACAAGCTATTCACTTTCCTTCAAAAATTGCCATTGTTCATTGTTCAGCCCATACTAAGGAGACCGATGTCATATCTTTAGGGAATGACAGGGCTGACAGAGCTGCTAAACATGCAGCTCACTATATACCCCCTTATCCGTTTTCCACCCAATTTTTAAACCTGCCTTTATCCCTGACTGATGTTATTAACTATCAGGCAAATGCCCCACAATCTGAAAAAGACAATTGGATACAAAAGGGTGCCACACAATTATCAGATGGATTATACATTGGACCAAATGGACTTCCAGTAGCTCCTTTTCTTTTGACTTTTTGGCTTGCACTTATCTCCCACCAAATGGGACATATGTGCAAACGGGGGATAGCTAAAGAACTAAAAGACAATTGGTTTTACCCTGGCATCCATAAAATTTCTGACCAAATCACCTCCCAGTGCACAACTTGCAAATCTTCCCAAGTTTCTGGGAGAAATCGGTGTGATCCAGGAAGTCCTCCCAGGCCCATGCTGCCTTTTGCCGCACTCCAAATGGATTTTATGGACTTGCCCTCAGCTTTAGGTTACTCTCACTGTTTGGTTATTGTCTGCATGTTTAGTAGATGGACTGAATGCTATCCGACCAGACATGCAGATGCCACAACAGTGGTAAAGAAATTAATAACTGAAGTTATTCCTCGCTTTGGCATTCCTTTATAGATTGAACCAGACCAAGGAACTTACAGCATAGATAAACCACTTGCTTGCAAAAACTCTGGGATATTCATTAAAATTTCATACCCCATATCACCCTCAGTCATCAGGGCAAGTGGAACATAAAAATCTAGATATAAAAAGAACTCTAGGAAAAGTCTGTCAAGAAACTGGACTTAAATGGCCAGAATCTCTGCCCTTGGCCCTTATGAAGATTCAAAATACTCCAAACAAAAAGCATGGACTGACTCATTTGAAATAGTTTTTGGATGTCTGATGCCTACTGGCGTCTCTAAACCTTCAATTCCTGGATTAAATGACTATTATGGGAACTTAAGTGAACAATTTGATGCTATGACTAGTTATATACAAAAATTAACTAGTATACTTGAAGCATATCGTCAACAGGTAAAAGAGGCGTGGCCCCCACCTTCTGACAAGCCTTGCCATCCCTTTCGACCAGGAGACCGGGTGTACATCAAGGTCTTTAGAAGAAAACACGCACTGTCACCTCGCTGGGAAGGACCTTATGAAGCCTTACTGACGACCTGCACTGCCATCAAAATAAAAAAAAAATCTTCCTGGATCCATGCAAGCCACACCAAAATCACCCAGAACATCACTCTCAAGACAACTGAGAGATAATCCCCACAAGTGACCTTAAACTAAGGATTTTGAAGGTCAAAACCCAGGCCCCAGAAGCAGCCGACATCACGAAGTAGACAGCTCTTCCCAAGATCACGGATCAAGAAAACCTACTTTGACCCATTTCCTCCCCCTTGCTTTAAAACTCAGGATATATATACACACTCACACACACAAACTATTAGTGGATATATATATATATATATTTTTTTTTTATTGATAATTTAATGGTTTCTAACATTGTGAAATTTTGGGTTGTACATTTTTGTTTGTCCATCACCCCATATATGACTCCCTTCACCCCTTGTGCCCACCCCCCACCCCCACTTCCCAGGTAACCACAGTCCAGTTTTCTCTGTCCATGTGTTGGTTTATATTCCACATATGAGTGAGATCATACAGTGTTTGTCTTTCTCTTTCTGGCTTATTTCACTTAACATAATACGCTCCAGGCCCACCCATGTTGTTGCAAATGGGACGATTTTGTCTTTTTTTATGGCTGAGTAGTATTCCATTGTATATATATACCACATTTTCTTAATCCAATCGTCAGTCGAGGGACACTTAGGTTGCTTCCACTTCTTGGCTATGGTGAATAATGCTGCAATGAACATAGGGGTGCATAAGCCTCTTTGGATTGTTGATTTCAGGTGCGTTGGATAGATTCCCAGTAGTGGGATGGCTGGATCATAGGGCATCTCTATTTTTAATTCTTTGAGGAATCTCCATACCGTTTTCCATAGAGGCTGTACCAATTTGCATTCCCACCAGCTGTGTATGAGGGTTCCTGTTTCTCCACATCCTCTCCAACATTTGTTGTTTTTTGTCTTGGTGATTATAGCCATTCTAACGGGCGTGAGGTGGTATCTTAGTGTTGTTTTGATTTGCATTTCCCTGATGATTAGTGATGTTGAGCATCTTTTCATGTGCCTATTGGCCATCTGTATATCTTCCTTGGAGAAGTGTCTGTTCATTTCCTCTGCCCATTTTTTGATCGGGTTTTTTGTTTTTTTTGTTGTTCAATTGTGTGAGTTCTTTATATATTATGGAGATCAACCCCTTGTCAGATGTATGTTTTGCAAATATTCTCTCCCAGCTGGTTGGTTGTTTGTTCATCTTGATTCTGGTTTCATTTGTCTTATAAAAGCTCTTTAGTCTGATAAAGTCCCACTTGTTTATTTTTTCTTTAGTTTCCCTAGTCTGGGTAGGCATGTCATCCGAAAAGATTCCTTTAAACCCAATGTCAAATAGCGTGTTGCCTATATTTTCTTCTATGAGTTTTATAGTTTCAGGTCTCATCTTCAGGTCTTTGATCCATTTTGAGTTAATTTTTGTGAATGGCGATAGCACATGGTCCACTTTCATTCTTTTGCATGTGGATGTCCAGTTTTCCCAACACCATTTATTGAAGAAACTTTCCTTTCTCCATTGCATGTCCTTAGCACCTTTGTCGAAAATTAGCTGTCCGTATATGTGTGGTTTTATTTCTGGGCTTTCAATTCTGTTCCATTGATCTGTGTGTCTGTTTTTGTACCAGTACCATGCTGTTTTGATTACTATTGCTTTGTAGTATGTTTTGAAGTCAGGAATTGTGATGCCTCCTGCTTTGTTCGTTTTCTTTAGGATTTCTTTAGCTATTCGGGGTCTTTTGTTGCCCCATATAAATTTCAGTATTCTTTTTTCTATTTCTGTGAAGAATGTCATTGGGATTCTGATTGGGATTGCATTGAATCTGTAGATTGCTTTAGGTAATATAGACATTTTAACTATGTTTATTCTTCCAATCCACGTGCATGGGATATCTTTCCATTTCTTTATGTCATCGTAGATTTCCCTCAATAATGTCTTGTAGTTCTCATTGTATAGGTCCTTCACCTCCTTGGTAAGATTTATTCCTAGGTATTTTATTCTTTTTGATGCAATTGTAAATGGTATTATCTTTTTGAGCTCTCTTTCTGTTAGTTCATTATTAGCATATAGAAATGCAACTGATTTTTGTAGATTGATTTTGTACCCTGCAACTTTGCTGTAGTTGTTGATTGTTTCTAACAGTTTTCCAACAGATTCTGTAGGGTTTTCTATATATACAATCATGTCATCTGCAAATAGTGAGAGTTTCACTTCTTCGTTACCTATTTGGATTCCTTTTATTCCTTTTTCTTGCCTAATTGCTCTGGCCAAAACCTCCAGTACTATGTTGAACAGGAGTGGTGAGAGTGGGCAGCCCTGCCTCGTTCCTGTTCTCAGAGGAATGGCTTTCAGTCTTTCCCCGTTGAGTATGATGTTAGCTGTGGGTTTGTCATATATGGCCTTTATTATGTTGAGGTACTTTCCTTCTATTCCCATTTTATTGAGAGTTTTTATCATAAATGGATGTTGTATCTTGTCAAATGCCTTCTCTGCGTCTATTGAGACGATCATGTGGTTTTTATTCTTTGTTTTGTTGATGTGATGTATCACTTTGATTGATTTGCGGATGTTGAACCATCCCTGCGTCTCTGGTATAAATCCCACTTGATCATGGTGTATGATCTTTTTAATATATTGTTGTATTCGGTTTGCCAATATTTTGTTGAGGATTTTTGCATCAATGTTCATCAGCGATATTGGCCTGTAATTTTCTTTCTTTGTATTGTCTTTGTCTGGTTTCGGTATCAGGGTGATGTTGGCCTCATAGAATGATTCAGGAAGTGTTCCATCTTCCTCTATTTTTTGGAATAGTTTGAGGAGGATGGGTATTAAATCTTCTTTGAATGTTTGGTAAAATTCACTGGAGAAGCCATCTGGTCCTGGACTTTTATTTTTTGGGAGGTTTTTGATTACTATTTCAATCTCTTTACTTGTGATTGGTCTATTCAGATTCTCCATTTCTTCTTGGTTCAATTTTGGGAGGTTGTATAAGTCTAAGAATTTATCCATTTCTTCTAGATTGTCCAATTTGTTGGCATATAATTTCTCATAGTATTCTCTTATAATCCTCTGTATTTCCATGGTATCCGTTGTAATTTCTCCTCTTTCATTTCTAATTTTATTTACTTGAGCCTTTTCTCTTTTTTTCTTAGTTAGCCTGGCTAAGGGTTTGTCTATTTTGTTTATCTTCTCGAAGAACCAACTCTTTGTTTCATTAATCCTTTCTACTGTTTTTTTGGTCTCAATATCATTTATTTCTGCTCTGATTTTTATTATTTCTCTCCTTCTGCTGGCTTTGGGCTTTGTTTGTTCTTCTTTTTCTAGTTCTGTTAGGTGTAATTTAAGGTTGCCTATTAGGGCTTTTTCTTGTTTGTTAAGGTGGGCTTGTATCGCTATGAGTTTCCCTCTCAGGACCGCTTTTGCTGCGTCCCATATGGTTTGATATGGCATGTTATCATTTTCGTTTGTTTCCAGATAGTTTTTGATTTCTCCTTTAATTTCATCAATGATCCATTGGTTGTTCAGTAGCATGTTGTTTAATCTCCACATTTTTGTCACTTTCCCAGTTTTTTTTTCCTGGTTCATTTCCAGTTTCATAGCCTTATGGTCTGAAAAGATGCTTGTTATGATTTCAATCTTCTTAAATTTATTGAGGCTTGCTTTGTTTCCCAACATATGGTCTATCCTAGAGAATGTTCCATGCATGCTTGAGAAGAATATGTAGTCAGCTGTTTTTGGGTGGAGTGCTCTGTATATGTCTACTAGGTCCATCTCGTCCAGTTTTTCATTTAAGTCTAATATTTCTTTATTAACTTTTTGTCTGGATGATCTATCCATTGCTGTAAGTGGGGTGTTAAGATCCCCTACTATTATTGTGTTGTTGTTGATTTCTCCTTTTAGGTTTGTTAATAGTTGTTTTATGTACATTGGTGCTCCTATGTTGGGTGCATATATATTTATAAGTGATATGTCTTCTTGATGGAGTGTCCCTTTTATCATTATATATTTCCCTTCTTTGTCTTTCTTAACCTGTTTTATCTTGAAGTCTACTTTGTCTGATATGAGTATGGCAACACCTGCTTTCTTTTGTTTGCCATTAGCTTGGAGTATTGTCTTCCATCCTTTCACTCTGAGCCGGTGCTTGTCTTTAGTGCTAAGATGTGTTTCCTGAAGGCAGCATATTGTTGGGTCTTGCTTTTTAATCCATCCTGCCACTCTGTATCTTTTGATTGGAGATTTCAATCCATTTACATTTAGGGTAATTATTGAAATATGAGGGTTGAATGTTGCTGTTTTGTCACTTATTTTCTGGTTCTTTTACATTTCCTTTGTTTCTTGTCCCATTTGTTTTGGACTGCCAATTCAGTTTGGTTGTTCTGTCTTATTATTCTTCTAGTTTTCTCTTTGTTTATCATATGTGGTTTTAATTTGATTATTTGTTTAGTGGTTACCTTGAGGTTTGGGCGAAAAATCTTCTGTATGAGATAGTCCATTATCTGATAGCCTCCTATTTCCTTATACTAAGTCAATTCAGTCACTTTCCTCTTCCCCTTCTAAGTTGCTCTTGTTATACCTTATTCTATCTTGTGTTGTGGCTGTGTGTTTACAGTGATGAGGTTAAATTTATTTTTGGTGAATTTCTTCCTTTGATCTTTGAGTTTAGTATTTAAGTGGTTGCTAACCTATTCCGGTAAAGATCTACTATTTCTCTGATTTTGTCTACCTACTTTTCTCCTTACTCCAAGCTTTGTGTTCCCTTTCTCTTCTTGTTTTCAGGCCTGAGGGCCTTCTTGAGTATTTCTTGTAGTGGCGGTCTCGTGGCCATGAACTCCCTTAGCTTTTGTTTATCTGGGAGAGTTACTATTTCTCCATCATATTTGAAGGATATTTTTGCTGGATAGAGTATTCTTGGCTGAAAGTTTTTGTCTTTTAGTATTTTGAATATATCATTCCAGTCTCTTCTAGCCTGAAAAGTTTCTGTTGAGAAATCCGCTGAGAGCCTGATGGGAGTTCCTTTGTACGTTATTTTTTGTTTTTGTCTAGCTGCCCTTAATATTGTTTCTTTGTCGTTGACCCTGGCTAGCCTTACCACTAGGTGTCGTGGTGAAGGCCTTTGTCTGTTAATATATATAGGAGTCCTGTTGGCTTCACTTACTGGTATTTCCTGCTCCTTCCCCAGATTTGGGAAATTTTCAGCTATTATTTCCTTGAATAGGCTCTCTGTTCCTCTTTCCCTCTCCTCTCCCTCAGGAATACCTATAATTCTTATGTTACATTTTCTAATAGAGTCCGATATTTCTCGGAGTCTTTCTTCATTTCTTTTTAGTCTTAGTTCTCTCTCTTCTTCCATCTGGAGTATATCTGTATTCGTATCCTCTAAAGTACTAATTCTTTCCTCCATATTGTCAGCTCTGTTCTTTAAAGATTCCAGATTCTCCTTTATCTCCTCCATTGTGTTCTTCATCTCCATCAGCCCTGATAGGTTTTTCTTTATGATTTCAATCTCTTTTGTGAAGAAACTCCTAATCTCATTTAATTGTTTGTCTGTGTTGTCTCGTATTTCGTTGAGTGTTTTTATGATAGCTATTTTGAAATCTCTGTCATTTAGTTTATGGATTTCTGTGTCTTCGGGGTTGATTTCTGGGTGCTTGTCATTTTGTTTCTGGTCTGGTGATTTCATATATTTTTGCATTGTGGTTCCTGTGTTGGTTTTGATTTTCCTCATCCTGGAAGTCTCTGGTTGCAATTTCCACCTGCCGCCACTGTCTGGTGGTAAAGGGCTGTGTAGTCTAAGCCCCCTGCACTCTGCCCCAGTTTTTCTGCTGCGATCCGCAGTTTTGTTTTGTTTTGTTTTGTGTCTTTTCCCCACTGCGATCCACGGGTCCAGTCCAGTTTATTCAGGTCTGCCTCGGACCGCTAGATCTGGTCGAGCTGCAGACTCCGGGTTGCGGGGAGGGGGGAGCTCTCTCTTTTGCCCTCTGGGTCCCTGACATGGGAGGCTTCTCGTTTGCCCCTCTTCATCCGCTCTCTGGGTTGCTCAGATGTTGATGGTAGCCCTGTGGCTCCTCTGAGCCCTCTGTGCGGGAGTTTCCCACTGGCTGAGAGAGCCCGAAGAGCTACAGTTTCCCGCCGAGGGCCGCCCCTCCCCCCTCTCTGGGAGCCGCGCGGACCGGATCGCTGATCTGATGGGGAGGGAGCGGAGTTCTCCTTACCTCTCCCCACTTCCTCCGGGGGCCCAGCACGTTCCGCTCTCAGATGTGCGGCAGTGTGGATACCTCCGCTCCAGCTTTTCACTGTCTGGTATTCCGTTGTTGGTCTGTGGCTGTTACTTTTGTTGTATTTTGTGGGGGAAGAATTCACGGGAAAGCTCACTCCGCCATGATGCTGACGTCACTCCCTATATATATATTTTTAATCATTTATTAGAAAGCTGACTGGAGAGTGCTGGTCTCTATCTGTCCCTCTTCCCCTCTCTAAATCTCTGCTATGGGCTCTTTTCCAATCTGTGTCTTGCTTTTACTAACCCTCTCCTTTTCAACAGGTCGGGCACAGACCAAACACCCCCTTATGCCAGTTTACCAAGCCCTAGCCACACTAACTAATCAATCTGACTGTTGGTTATGTCAACAGCTAGATAGTGCAAAAGAACCTGAACTAGTCTTTGTTCCTGCTGATATGAACACCTGGTGGACTAAGTATGGAAAATGGATGAATAACAGAGTATGGTATCCGCAACAAGGGAAACTTCACTCTGCTTCGTCTCCTGGTGAGTCACTTGGGCCCCAGAAAGACTACTTAAAAAGTCAAAGACTGTCCCTTGCCCAAGTACAAGCAATAAGTGAAAGTTTTTCCCTCTGCATTGAAAGTAAACATGGCGCTGGACCTTTCCTGGGTGACATACCGAGACAATATTGCAGTCAAACTCTGTGGTTTGATTCCGCAGGTGGCATCTTCAGAACTCTCAAGGGAATTGTAAGTGACTCTATCACTACTCCCTCTGGCACAAACATTTGCCAAATCACCAAGTGCTCTGGATGGCTTATGAGCCACCCGTGTGCAACTTGGGGTATCGCAGCTATCCGCATGGTTAAGCTGCCCAATGCCACAGACTATATATGGGTGGATCAAAGATCTGGACTCACCTGGTCAGGTGACAAGACCAGGCTTTATAGCTGCCAAAATCAGACTGCAGGCCTCCTCTACCAGCTATTCTGCAATCTGTTCTGTTCTCGCAGACTGACAGGAGCTCATGGGAAATGGAGATGTTTAGGTAGTAACAGTGCAAGTGGCACAGATCATGAAATAGTCCAGATCCTGGGAACTACAGACTCAATTCTAACTTTGTCTTTAAACTACACTGGTCTTTTCATTTTATGCGGCAACAAAGTGTATAAAGGATTCCCATCTAATTGGTCAGGACGATGCGGACTTGGATACCTGGCTCCTTCTGTCACCAAACACTCCACCTTAAATGCGAGCCAAATTACAAACCTGGGTTCGTTTGTTCATAAGATTGTGCCACATAAACGTGCCAGTTGAGAAATCGTGGAAAATCCACTTGTATATCGCAACTCCAAGTTCTTTTCAGCCTTGAGAGTCCTATTCCCCAGCTTTGGAGACTGTGAGTTGGAAAAGGCAACCTTAAATCTCTCTATGGTAATGGAGCAAGAGTTCAACACCACCATGCAAACCTTGAACATACTCCAGTCAGGTATTAACAGCCTAGAATCTGTGGTGCCCCAAAATTGACGTGCTCTGGATGTACTCACTGCCCAGCAAGGAGGAGCATGTGCAATCATTGGAGAAAAATGTTGCTTTTATGTGAATCAAACAGGTCAAGTAATATCTAACTTAAATCTATTAAAAGAGAAGATTGACATTTTTCATCAGATAAACGAAGCTCACACATTTTATTGGACTGACTTATTTCCAGGATTGGGGGACTGGTTTAATGGGGTGTGGGGAAATGTGCTCCAATTTGTTCTTTTCTGCTTGTTCATCCTCATCCTAATCTGCGTTCTTTTCTCTCTTTGCAGACTTCTTATCACTGAGATACTAAAACGATTTCTCTCTCCACAGTTACCAGCTCAGCTTTTAATATGTGAAACTTCTAGGGAAGTTTCAGAGGAGGGAACTGATGGTGCTCAGGGCAAGCTACCCCAGGAAGCACCGCTCTGGTATACGGATTATTTCCAGCTGAAGACAATAAGGACTCAGAGAACTCAGGAACAATATTTGAGTTTCCCCTCCCAAACTGCCTAAAGAATTTAAAACAAAAGATCTGTTTCAGGAAGGAGTTATTATCATGACTGCTATAAAGATAATGTAGGATAGAGGTTACAATAGAAAAGGCACCAACAAGCCCATCTTATCGGAAGTTCTGTCTCTCTGGCCACAGGCTCTGGATGGCCCTGTGAGGAGTTACCAGACAATCATTTACAAGGGAAGTCTCCATTTGTAAAAGTATCTTCCTCTCTGTATTGGGAAGAGGGGGGACGACCTCATTTCTAGAGACTTATCAATGTAGAAGGTGAGGCCTTATAACGGCATAATAAATCTTACTCTTGTTTACAGTGCTTTAGTGATAATCTCCTGTAACTAACACTCCCACCCCCAACATCCTCCTTGTCTTTGGTTGGACATGGTATTTAAGACGAGAATCTGCTATTGTGTTGAGAAACGCAGTGTCCCTGCTTTCTCCCATGTATACATGTTATTAAACTTGGTATTATTTTCTCCTGCTACCCTGTCTTGTTAATTATTTAGCCAGTCATAAGAACCTTAAGGAAAAGGGCAGAAGGAGATTCCCCCTCTTCCCCTGAAAGTGGTGATGCAGGTGGGCTCTCAAGGTTATGCCTATATTGTGGAAGCAAGCAATCAAGCATTTAATGGAAGCATTTCTATGTAAACGAAAGAAAAAGAAGGTTAATGGTTGGAGCAATTTGTAAAGCAGTTTCTGAGTATAGGGGACAGCTAGTTAAGAAGATTTTTAGATGTCAGCATCAAAGCATCTTTTGCAGTTTAAAATGTCTCTGATGATGTCATCGGGTAACCTCTTAAGTTTATATCAAGTCCATCAGCTTCAGTTTGTAAGGCTTCAGGAAAAAGGGGAGGTTCAGTTTTCAGTGATTTCAAATGAAAATGATGGAAAAAATCAAAAACGTTAGTTTGGACATCTGTAGGCAGATATTTTAGACTAGAAGAAATCAGGATCCAGTCCAGTCAACAGATATAAAACAAAAACCTTAACAGACAATTAACAAAACTAGGATCTAATATCCGCAAATGTACACTATAGTTTTTACTGAAATATAATTTTTCTTTCTAAGATCACCCTCATTTTTATCAAAGATAGACAAATTAAAACTAACTAGTTTGCAAAATAAGTCTAGTTCCAATAGTGTTGGCCCAATTATTTACATAAGTACAGCAAGAATAGCAATTGATCACATAGGCTCTTTTAAATCTGCTTTGCTGGAAATTTTTATAAGGAATCTCAGATTGAACTTTAAAGGCCTCTCCAGGCCAGAAAAGTCAAGCCAAGGATTTTGTCATCAGACTTTGCCTGTAATACCTACAGATTTGGGTGAATTCCTCTGTTCCTAGGTTCCCCCAAAATATTTCGAGGTTCCTTGTGTTTGCCAGATAAGTGACATTCTTTACTTATCCTGGTAAGTGCTGCTTGGAACATAAGGTACCAGGCCAATATTTCCATGTGGCTTTATTCCATAAAGTCCAATCTTCATTCCTCAAAAGCTGTATGGTTATATCGCAAATATGATCTTCCAGTCACAGCCTTGGTAATATAACCAGTGTTTCCAATTATGTCCTGTTATAAGGAGAACAGATTCTTATTGAACTTATGCAAATAACTATATTGCCATGAAAACAACAATACTCACTTACTAAGAGTTTCCAAATTCGAGGGATCAGATCTAAGAAATAGAGAAATGTTTCAATTTTACTTATAAAAATATCATTTGCCAAATTGTTATAAGTCATAGCTAGCTCAGGAGAAAAGAGAAAAAGTTTTCCTTAACTCTGAAAAAACAAAACATTAAAAATTCAGCAATACTTCAAATGAAAAATCATAAAAATTATAATCATCCTTATCAGTTCATTCAGTCCTGTGTAATCCATTCTTGATCCCAATCTTTCTGTTAGCAGCTTCATGAAGTTATCAGTCTTTCCATCAGGTTTCTGTAATTTCTTACCAAGGTCAGTTTTATGATCAGAAAGTTTGTCAGAAACCTGTACTCCAGTGTAAATGCCAGAGTCCTTTCCATGAATTTTTCTGAAGTTGAAATATTTTGCAAAAGCATTAGAGCAAAGAAATAAGTCTGTAAACAACAAGACCTCAAAATGGCAATTGACAGAGAAATTTGATTAATTTTGTGACATACAACACTTTAAAATAATAATAACCAGAAATATGACTGATAATCAGGACAGATCAGAATTTCAGTAATGTTATACAATTTTAAAACACCTATGTCGATAACATTTGCTCACATAATAGCACCTAAGCAGACTTATCATCACTTGTCTGACAATGCTTTCCATGCAATTTAACATACTGAATAAGCCTAATAAACTTAGTATCTTTCCCATTATAGGAAGAGAGCAAATTTCTTTAAGAAGTTCTAGGGCCCTTTGAAAATTCTCAAAGAAAAAAAGTAAAAAAAAAGACTTTATTTAAGATATGAATTTTGGCGAGCTTGTCAAAAATAGAAAACGTTAAAGCAAAGAGATCATTAACAGTCCAAAAACCTTAATAGAGAAACCTCAGTCTTTTGAACACAGGAAATTATTTTAACAGGTTTTTTTTTTTCTGTCTTTTAGGTAGACTTATCCAAAGGTAAAGAAAAATCTTTTATAACCTCTTTATCAAGTTCAAGAAAATTATCCTTTTAAGAGAAAGAAGACCAAATTATAATTTTGTACCAGCTTCCTTCTGATATTAAAATTCATTAACTTAATTAAATTCATTTCAATCTGAGCCAACTTCACCATACAAAAACTCCTTTTCCAGAATTCCTCTTCCACAAACCTATAACTTTCTTTTTACATTCAGAATTTGTCCCATGTCTTTCTTTTCCCTCCTAGTACTTGAAGACAATTTATCTTTCTTAATCAATCAAACAAAATATTTCCATTCTTTGTTCCTTCTTTATACATCTTACTTTCCTTGTACACAGACATATTTTTTCTTAATATTTAGTAGCTTCAATCACATACACTAATTAGAAATTTTAACTCTTAGAAACCCGAATTTGTAAGTAAAAACTAAGTAAACCATGATAAACTTTCTTTTACATTAGTATATTGTGGCTTGGAAAATTTATAAACACTTCATAACTTCTAGAAATATGTTACTTTATAGTACAATCTTTTAATAAAACACATGTTTACCAATAGACCCAAAACACCTTTTAGTTTTCCTGTAATGAAAAGCCAAATGTAGACAATCGTGACTTTCGCAATCAATGTCTAATATCTTATCTTATTTGGAAATGATGATACTCAGTGAATTTTTATCACAAAATTTAGCAAAACTCTAAAGTTTTAAGTCACCAAAAAGATTTTGGAAGCTGTCAACACCATAAAACATAATTATTATTTAAAGTTCACCCAACATTCATCTTTTTCACAACTATTTAGGTACTTGTTGCCAATAATTATTTAGATTGTCTATAAGACTTCATAAGACATTAGATAAAATTAGCCATCATTTAAATTACTATTTTTGTTAACCAGTACTGTAATAGAAATAACATCAGTTTTTTTTACAAAAGTTCATGTAAATTTCATCACCTCTTATACCTTTAAACATAGTTATCATTAAGATTTTTATCAATAGGTGTTGGTCTTCTAATTTTGGACAAGGGAAGCATTCCCAGTCAGACATTTTAAAACATACACAGGCAAAGTTGATGTAACCTCTTTATATAAAATTAGCTCAAACATTCCAACCTTTATAATCTTATCAACACTTACACTTTTACATGTTCTCAATTCAATTGTAACCTGAGTCAAGCTCTTAAGGCTATTTAAATTTTTCCCTTCCTTTTTATGGCCCTTTTTTAGGTACCAATTAAACAATTGTGTGAGAGCTCTCAAAACATATTTTTTTTCCTCAATTTAGAAGTTTTCCCAATTCAAAGGATCTGTTGTCTGGCCATTGACGAGTAGGATTTTCATTTGTATATTTATTCCAATAGTGACTCGATCCAATAAGCCTTTTTAAGGAAAGACCCGGTGGTAACTTTCCCATGCTTAGAGTAAATCTTTACCATGGACGCAAGAGGCGTCCCTGGTGAGGGCGCAGATGATGTAGCCCCCATGATCCAAAGAATTCACTCCCAAAGATATTCAGAGAAAGTAAAGACCTTCGTTACACAGGCGGTAAGGATGGTGTAGTGAAAACGGTGTCTCCGGTCTCCTACAATAGTGTGGGACGCCTCCAGTCACAGAGCCGCTAATCCGTGACACCAGGCAGGCAATATTGGAGTGGGATTTTTCCAGCACTAACAAGCAACGAAGGTTAAGACGACAAAAGCCCTTATGGACTGGGTCCTTTATGACAAACTCCCCTGAGAGCTTGGCACAGCCGGACAAAGAGACAGTTCAGAACCCCAGTCTACTCGACTGGCCACCAAGGGGCACCCCGGTAAATGCACCTTCCGTATGGTGGAGACCAAGGAGAATATTCTCACTGGTCACAAAGCCAAGTTTTCTCAGGACACAGAACAAGACAGAAGGAAAAACCTCATCCGGTTCTTTTCTTATGTGCACAATGACAGCTTTAGCCACGCCTTAGGTCTCTTGGAGTCAGAATAATACCTGGTGGGGAGGTGCCACGGGGTTGGGGATTGTGTGCTTTACAGAGTACCTCGTCATTGCATGGACATTTTCTTGCAGTTGGCGGGGGACATGTGTCTTCTACCCCGTTCCGTGACACAACTTATCCTGTCACGGGAGTCTTCTGAAAGTGGCGAGCGCCCTAATGGCTCTTAACTTCTCGACCTGTGCCCACCAAATTTGCAGCCTTTTTGGCTTCCAAGATGCCCTTGGCAATGGCCTTCACTTCATGTGCATATTAACCCACAGCAAAGTTTGTGTAAATAGACGCCAGTCTGGTGAGACCCGCAAACTCACCAGTCTGTGGGGCCGGCCCGGACAGTAGGCTTATAGGGTCTATGCCTGCGTCCTACCCTATGGTATTTCCTTCTTATGACACACGATACAAAAGACAGAGACAAAAGAGAAAAACAGAGACTATTTCTGGGAGGAAAAGCGATCAAGATCAAAACCAAGAGTACTCTACCAAATTTACCAGCGTCACTAAAATCACAAGAAACTAGTTTCCCAAATATTTTCTCCTGCCAATCTAAATTTCGAAAGAGAAAAAATTTCTCACCACCTCCTTCCACCGGACTCCACAGGTAGAGATTCCGGGAGGCTGACGTGGTAAGAAGTCTTACATTTTACCTGCTATCGTCAGGGGTTCCCGTATTTCATCCCCTGCAGTAATCTAGGGAGAAGGCATTTCTTCCAGCCAGAGAATGCAACTTGCCAGCCAGCATAGCCCCACGTTGGGCGCAAAAACTGTTGAGGGAGTGAGAGAATCTCCCTTTTCCCTTTTCTTAAGGTTCTCATTTCTGGCCAAATAGTTAACAAGACAGGTTAGCAGGAGAAAATAATACCAAGTTTGATAACATGTATACATGGGAGAAACTCAGAAATGAGCAACTCGTCCCTCTGTCTAAGCTGCCCACTTAAGTATTGTAGCTAAAGAGGAGGAAGGTGTTGGGGGTGGGTAGTGGTCTAAGACCACAGAGGGCAAGAAGACAACTCACATGGAGATAGAAATGCAAATGTTTGCCTGACAACTCTTCTCATGGTCATCTATAGATAATGTGGTCAGTGAGAGATAGAGTTTTTGATAAAAGTGGCTTGGTGCCTTTCCTATTGTAACCTCTATCCTACGTTATCTTTACAACCATCATGATAATAACTCCTTCCTGAAACAGATTTTTTGTTTTAAATTCTTTAGGCAGTTTGGGAGGGGAAATTCAAATATTCTTCCTGAGTTCTCTGAGTCCTTATTGTCTTCAGCTCGAAACAATACACACACCAGGGTGGTGACTAATGGGGTAGCTTGCCCTGATCACCATTACCTCCATTTATAAGGATGCCCCCTTTATGTAGATTCTGTACAAAATTGCAAAGATCACTTTTTCCTTTTCAAAATTTATTTCTTTTAACTTTTAATAGTGAGAACCTTAGTGTTGGGTAAACTGCTGCACAATTACTGGAAATGCTGAGAGTCTTTTTGAAAAGTGTAGAAGTCTAAAGATAATGAAAAGTACATTTCTCCAATGTCAAGTCCCTTGATGATCTGATAGGCGTCTGTCTAGGTGTACCCGGAAGAGATGGAAGATTGAACACCAGCACAGCACACAAGGAAACAGGCTGCCAACTTGAGGGCTTCCCATGGACCACAGAGTGCCTAGCAGACTCTTGGAGACTAAATCTGGGCTTTGTCCATGGGTTGGCCCTGAGAGGAAGATTTTGCTTAAATGACCAGAGAATAGATAACGGATTTTGTTGATAATAATTCTTACCATGTAAATATCTTTATAAATCTCTGAATAAAATAAAAAAATATAATCCCCATAGAAATCAACTCTTACTGACAAGCTCCACAGCCTTCTCTAGAGAGCTCAACAGAAAATGTCTCCACTGACTGTGAATTGCTCTTCTCTGAAAGCCAGCCAGCACTTCACTGATAGCCCTGGATAAGGAAGGCCAGATACAATTCTTTGAAGATATTTAGCTGAATTCAGAACCAAAAATCCTACCTCCAGTTGGCTCCTCTGTGAGAATGGATGGCCGGCCTTGTTTCACAGCCTGAGCTGTTGAGGTTTCATATGAGATAAATTGCTCTGTTCTCCAGGGATGGAAAAGCTGGACTGTGACATCGATTCAGGGCTGAGATTTTGCAGGTAAAGATAGGGTCATAGAGGGGAATAAAGATTTCAGCAAATTGGTTTGTTGTTCTCTACAGTGGAAATAATTTAAGAAGCAGATAGTCTCTCACTCAAACTTCTCTTCCCTGTTCTCTATCTGTCATATCACTGTAAAAATTCTATGAAAATTTCAGTCTTTTTTCTTTGTAGTGTGTTTATTATCATCTTTATGAATTCTTTGACTTCACCACCTTCTTGGCACCACAACTCTAGCCATTGAGATATTATTATAGATTCACTTTTGCAACTTCATCCCCTTATCTCTATTTCCTCCGCCAATTCGTAGTTTTAGTTCTTATTGTATCTTATGCTTGAAAACATTTGAAGCTTACAGTGTGTATCAGTTCCTTATTTTCTCAAATTTTTATTATCTAAGTGCCCTCAACTATCACTTTTTTTTAGAAAAGAAGTGAAATACATAACAGAACAGTACACTGTAATAAATTGACCACTTATAAAATTAAGTTCAACCTGAAATCCCTCCCCACTTAACAGAGACCATATTTTATAATTCACAATGCTTTAGTCTGGGCAGGGTCAGTTTATCAAAGATTTTTGGATGTTTTAAACCACATGAGATATATACATTGTAAGATAAAATCGTTAATCTTGCAGAAGTTGTAGAATTTCCTGATGCTTAGGGAAGTTGGTGGTGGAGAACCTGAATCATATGAAAAGTAGTTGATTAATTAGCACCTGAGTTTGTTAAGTTGATAAGGATGATGATGAGATATACATGTTGAAAAGATAACTTTGCATATCAGAGTATTGTCAGAGGCCACTGGGAAAATTCATAATATTCTCAAATACTACAAAAAATGACCATTTTTTCATAAAAGATGTCATACATGACGGCATCATATACTTCTGTCAGAAAACTTGCAATGAAGAAAATGAACACTTCAGTCATTTTAATTCTAACAATTTGTTCATGCTTACTAGTAGGTTAAAAAACTGTTTAGAAATAAAGTGATAAGTGATGTACTTGCTTAATTTTTAAATTTTTTTAGTAAAAAACTTTTTCATATTTTTAAAAAATATTTATTTGTATTTATTTTATGCTGAATTTATTCCTGGGCCCAAAGACTTTTTTTTAATTAACTAACACCAATTATTTTCAATCTCTTTCAAAAAGTTGAAGAGGAGAAAATACCTCTAAAGTCATCCTATGGGATTAGCACTACCCTGATATCAAAGCCAAAGACACTAAGAGAAAAGAAAACTATAGGTCAATATTTTTGATGAATATTGATATAAAAATCCTCCATAAAATAGTAATAAACTAAATTCATCAGCATATTAAAAGGATTATACAGCATTTTTAAGTGGGATTTATTCCTGGAATACAAGGATGTTCCAATATATGAAAATGAATTAATGTAATAAACCACATTAACAGAATGAAGGAAGAAAACACATGATCATCTCAATGGATGCAGAAAAAGCATTTAACAAAACTCAACATGCTTTCATGCTAAAATCACTAAAAAAACACTCAGAGTAAAAGGAAACTACTTCAACATAATAAAAGCCATATACAGAAATCCACAGAGAACATCATATTCAAGGGTAAAAGACTGAAAGCTTTTTCTCTAAGATCAGGAACAAGACAAGACGGCCCATTTTCACCACTTCTATTCAACATGGTATTAGAAGTTCTAGCCAAAGCAATTAGGCAAGAAAAAGAAAGAAATAGCATCCAAATTTGAAAAGAAGAAGTAATATTATATTTGTTTACAAAGAGTATCTTATATGTTGAAACCCCTAAAACTTCCACCAAAAATTTGTTAGAACTAGTAAATTCTGCAGAGTAGTGCGACACAAAATCAACACGCAAAAACTATTGTTCTTCTATACATTAATAATAAGTAATCTGAAAAAGAAATTTAAAAACTTTACATTTTTATTTACAATAGCAACAAAAGAATAAAATACTTAAGAATCAACTTACTCAAAGAGGTAAAAATTCCAATGATGGTTTTGCAAAATTAGAAAAATCTATCCTAAAATTCATATGGACTCTCAAGGGACATTGACTAGCCAAAACAATCTAGAAAAAGAAGAACAAAGTTAGAGAACTCACACTTCCTGATTTCAAAACTTACTATAAAGTAATCAAAACAGTGTGGTACTGGCATAAATACACACACTATACTAATGAAATAGCACAGAGACCCCAGAAATAAAACTTTGCATATATGGTCCAATGATTTTTGACAAAGGTACAAAGATCATTCATTGGAGAAAAGATCAGGTTTTCAACAAATGTTGTTGGGAAAACTGAATACCCACATGCAAAAGAATGAGTTTGGACCCTTACTTTACACTATATACAAAAATTAACTCAAAATGGATCAAAGATATAAATATTAGAGTTGAAGCTATAAAATCCTTAGAAGAAAACACATGGTAAAAGCTGTATGTCATTGGGTCCAAATGCCATTGCAAAAATGATTTCTTTAATATGACATCAAAGACATAAGTAACAAAAAAATAAAAAATTGGACTTCATCAAAACGAAAAAGTTTTCTGTATCACAAGATACTATCAACAGAGTAAAAAGGCAAACCATGGAATGGTTGAAAATATTTGCAAATCACAAATCTGATAAGGGATTAATATATAGAATAAATAAAGAACTTCTACAACTCAACAATAAAAAAAAACCTCAATTTAAAAATGCACAAAATACTTGAATAGACATTTCTCCAAAGAAAATATAAAATGAACAAGAAACACAAGAAAAGATGCTCAACATCACTAAGTATCAGGAAAAAGTGAAATAAAAGCACAATGAGCTACCTTTTCACACCCGTTAGGATAGTTACTATCACAAAATCAGAACATAACAAGTGTTGACAAGGATGTTGAGAAATTGGAACCCTTGTGCTCTGAGTGTGAGAATATAAAACTGTGGAAAACAGTATGGCAGTTCCTTCAAAAATTAAAAATAGAATTACTATATGATCTAGAAATTTCTCTTATGGGTTCTGAAATAATAAAAAACATATTTATCGGCCTCTGCGTCCAGTTCTTGGCACAGAGCTCCTAAAACCTTTGTAATTTCCCCAGTGATAAGAACACTAAGAGAATCTTTTGTCCTATTGAGGCAATTCTGGGTGGGCTCCTGGATGGCTCCTGGATGGGGGTTGGTCACCAGAAAGACCAAGCCCTGATTAGAAGCTTCGAATTTTTAGCCCTACCCCTTATCCTTCAGAGAAAGGAGAGGGGCTGGAAACTGAGTTAATAATTGATCACGCCTATGTGAGAGAGCCTCCATAAAAATCCCAATAGAAGGCGGTTCAGAGAGCTTCCAGGTTGGCAATGACAAGGACTGCTTGGAGAGTGGTGCACCTGGAGATGGCATGAAATCTTTGTGTATTATCTCCATACCTTTCCCTATGCACCACTTCCAACAGGCTCTCCTTGAATTATATCCTTTTATAATAAACTGGTGATCTAGTAAATGTTTCTCTGAGTTTTGTGAGCCACTCTAGCAAATTAATTAAACCCAAGGAGGAGGTTGTGGGAACCTCTGGTTTATAGCCAGTAAGTCAGAAGTACAGGTAACAACCTGGGCTTGTAACTGGCATCTGAAGTAAAGGTGAGGTTGGGTGGGTGTGCAGAATTATAGGATGACGACATCAACCTGTACAATCTGATGGATCTCTGGGTTGTCAGCATCAAATTGAGTTGAATTATCTGGTAACCAGCTGGCATTACAAGAATTGCTTCTTGGAGGTGTGGGGAACCCTGTTATATGTGAAAAAGTGAATCTGAGAACACCATTTATGGGTATACACCCAAAAGAACTGAACGCAGAGGTATAAAGACATATATGTACACCCATGTTCTTAAAAGCATTATTCAAAATAGCCGGAAGCTGGAATCAAGCCAGGTGTCCATAAGTGGATGAACTGACAAAAAAATGTGGTGTATACACAGAGTGGAATACTATTCACCCTTAAAAAGGAAGGAATTCTGACACATGTTATAACATGGATGAACCTTGAGGAATTTATGCTAAGTGAAATAAAGCCAGTCACAAAAGGAAAAATGCTGTATGATTCCACTCATATAAGGTAATTAAAGTAGTCAAATTTATAGGAATAGAAAGGAGAATGGTGGTTCCTAGGGGCAAGAGGGAGGGATAACAGGGAGTTGTTGCTTAATGGGCACAAAGTTTCAGTGCAATGTGAAAATAGTTCTGTGGATGTTTGGAGGTTATGGCTACACAATTATTTGAAGGTATTGAATGTCGCTGAATGGTACACTTAAAAATGGTTACAATTTTATCTTCTGCATATTTTATGACCATTAAAAAATTAATTATTTTCAACAAATGAACAAACACTAGCTACATGCGATAGCATGGATGAATATCACAAACATAATGCTGTATAAAAGAAATTATATTCAAAAGGCTATATATTTTATAATTCCATTTATATAAAATCCAATAAAGAAACAAAACCGAGGTCTGGCTTCTACTAATAGTGGAGTAGCTTGTTGAACTAACACTCTCACAGATAACAATGATAAAATCTGCACAAAATATTATATATATTTATACAGACTCGTGTAGCTATATGTAAAACACATTTAATAAATGTGTATATGTGTATATGTTTAAATCAGTTCCAAAAGCAAGCTGAACTGAGAGGGAATCTTCCCTTAAATGATGGGAATTGCACCAGGAGATATTTGCAAGCTTGAGTCTTTTGCCTCAAAGCATTCCAAAATCTGTACATGGCCTAGACAGGGGAAAAACTACAGTCTTACTTGTAATGTTAGAGGATGTATTTTTGGGCTGGCAGAGTAGCTGGAAAGTTAAGGGAGAAATTCTGGAAGGGAGGGAGACACAAAGAGGAAAATCGCAAAATATATATGTAAGTCTCTCCCCCACACACACCAAATTGGCAGATCTTTGAACAACACACATACAGGGTAGGCCCCAGAAGGCCTAGTGTAAAAACAGCAGTTGGAAGATGAAAGAACTGACTGAGGATTTCAGCTATGCCCACTGTAAAGGAGATAGGATTGGAATTTCAGTCCAGCCAAGTTGATTCCCTGCTAGAAAAGTAACAACACTCTTCAAAGAAATACAATAGAATCCGGAGCCTCTATACCTATCTTTCATGATTTCCAGTACACAATTTAAAAGAATCATGAGATTTGAAGAAACAGGAAAATGTAATCCATATGTGACCAAAAGCAGGCAGTAGAAACTCTCCCTAATGTGTTGCAATTAGCAGTCAAGAATACGAAAGCAGCTATTATAAAGATGATCATGGTGGTAAAGAAAAATATTCCCATAATGAATGAACAGATGTGGGAACTCAGCAGAGAAGTGGAAATTACACAAAAGCACCAAATAGGAAGATGAAATGAAATAAATACTTTTGAGTTTACCAGTAGATGAGAAACAGTAGAAAAAAATGAAGATACAGCAATAGAAATTATCCAGTCTGAAGAAAAGAATGTAAAAATTTTGAAGAAAAATGAAGAGAGCCTTATGACCTGTGAGATGATTGAGTCCCCAGCAGAGAGGAGAAAGACAGAAAAATTAAAGGAGGCAGAAAGGCAAATCAATAAGTAATAGCATAAAACTTCCAAAATTTCTTGGAAAACCTAAAATTTTAGATCCAAGAAAGTCAGCAAACCCACAAAGTAAAATATAAAATAAAAGCATACTTAGGTACATGATAGTCAAGCTACTAAAATCCAAAGATAAAAAGAAAATCTTGAAAGCAGTCAGGGAAATACATATATACAGGGGAAGACATTACATACAGGGAGAAATAAGGTGAATGATGGATAATATATTATCAAAAACAAAAGAGACAACTCAACACCAAAATGACATCTTTCAAGTGCAGAAAGAAAACCCAAAAGTCAACACAAGATTCTATATTTAGCAGAACTCACTTTCAAAAATGAAGCAGAAGCAACAATAAGATACTGCACGCCTATTAGGTGCCTGAAATAAAAAATAAAATTGCAAATACCACATGAGGAGGTGGGTGAGGAGTAGGAGCAATTAGAACTGGGAACGCAACATGATAGTTGCATTCAGAAAACAGTTGAGCAGGTTCTTATAAAGCTAAACATACACTTATTATATGACTCAGATCTCCCACTCCTAGGTATTTACTGAAGAAAATTGAAAACTAATGTTTAAACAAAAATCTTTGTGGGAATCTTTATAGCCATTTTATTCATAATTGCCAAAAGCTGGAAATAAACTAAATGTTCTTCGTCAGGTGAATGGAGAAAGAAACTGTGATGCATCAGTACATTAGAATACTACTTGACAGTAAAAAGGATAAACTCTTTTTTTGTGTGTGTGAGAAAGATAAGCCCTGAGCTAACATCCATTGCCAATCCTCCTCCTTTTTTCCGCCCAAAGCCCCAATAGATAGATGTATGTCATAATTGCACACCCTTCTAGTTGCTGTATGTGGGACACGGCCTCAGCATGGCCAGAGAAGCGATGTGTGAGTGCGTGCCCTGCATCCGAACCTGGGCCGCCAGTAGGGGAGCACATGCACTCAACTGCTAGGCCATGGGCCCGGCCCCAGGATAAACTCTTGATTCACACAACAACATGGATGAATCTTGGATGCATTTCTCCAAGTAAAGGAAGTCAGATTCAAAAGGCTGTACAGTATATGATTCCATTTATATGACTTTCTAGAAAAGGCAGAATTACAAGGATGGAAAATGATCAGTGGTTGCCAAGGGATGGAGTAGGGGAAGGGGTTGAATACAAAGGGATAGCATGAGAGAACTTTGGGGGTGAAAAACACAGCTCTGTATGGTACTGTGGGTATGGATGCATGACCATAAAGTCAAAACCCATAGAACTGTACACCACAAAGAGTGAATTTTACTCTGCAAATTTTAAAAATCAATCAGGATGCTGGGAAACTCAGATAGAATGCAGTGAAAAATGAATCTCACTGTATTACAAACATGTGACCTAACCATACAGAAGGGTTGGGGATGAAAGGTCCTGACCTAAGTTACTTTGGAAGACAGTGATTTGACGGGATACTGTAGAACTAAAGTACTGGACACAAACACTGTACTCTAGGTGGTAAATTTGTTTTTCATAAGGGTATGGATTAGCAATTCTGAAACTACTTGACACAGTAAATATATTGTAGCTAACTGGAGTTAAGTTTCTCACTGTTGGTGAAAGAAGTTACAAATAAACAAAAGGAGAATGCTAGAATAAACTCTGTGGTGCTGGATTGGAGTTCGAAGTATCAGTATGAATCCATGTCTCTTTTAATATATCTATCCAAATAGATAGATAGACTGATATATAGATGGATAGATTGATAGACAGATGTGTCTACCTGAGTTTATATTCATGCATACATTTCCAAGCTCTGCTGAGAGGGTCCAGAAGCAGTGACACTCTGGTATTAATGAGCACACCTAGCTCCCAGATCTTGTTTTCTAAATATCATTCTCCAATAAAATAAAGCAGATTTTCTTGGAGAAATGGCTAATTCTAGGGCTGGAGATGGAAAATACAAGATGAGCCTGGATCATCTTGTAGTGCCAGAAAGTAGGAAAGTGCTTTCAAAAAAAAAAACACACAGAAAATGATGGGACATGTCAAAAGGAATCAATCTGAAAGACTTTCCAATGACTCAAGCTGGAAAACTCTGAGCAACAAAATAAATAATGGTAGCATTGGATAATTACTCAGAGAATAAAATAAATATCCACGAGGCTATACTGATATAAAAAAGATTAAACAAGAAAGGAAGGGAAGGAAGAAAGAAAAAAGGGGAAAAAAAAGAATGAGAGAATGAGAAAAAGAAAGGAAGAAGGAAGGGGGGGAGAAATCTTGCTCACAGAATTCCAAATAATAAAAGCGCTAGATAGCATGAAATAGAAAATCGCCACTTTAACACTACAGTAATAATTACTTTTGGAAAGAATGACTGATGAACGCAAAAACTGTGGATGAAACTTAAAGAAGAAACAGTACATTTGCAGAGTCTCAAAGCATTTCCTTTCCAAACACTTAACTTGTTTCTCTTATTTCTTTTTTTTATGATTCTATTTATTTATTTATTTTCCCCCCAAAGCCCCAGTAGATAGTTGTATGTCATAGCTGCATATCCTTCTAGTTGCTGTATGTGGGACACGGCCTCAGCATGGTTGGAGAAGTGGTGCATCGGTGTGTGCCAGGGATCCGAACCCAGGCCGCGAGCAGCGGAGCACATGCACTTAACCTCTAAGCCACGGGGCCGGCCCCTCTTATTTCTTTAAAATATCTATGACTACCTAAAGCAAAAACTATAACACTGTGTTGTGGGATTTATAACATGAGTAGATGTAAAATTTATGACAGCAATAGCACAAAGGACAGAGGTAAATGGAACTGTTCTGTAGCAAGGCTTCCATATTTTACTTTGATTAAACTGGTGAACTATTAAGTCTAGGTAGGATGTGATATCTTAAAGATGCATATTGTAATCTGGACCACCCAGTAAGAACGTAAAGGTGTGTCATTTAAATGCTAATAAAGGAATTAAACAGCATGCCAAAAAACGTTATTTGTTTTTTTTTTAAAGATTTTATTTATTTATATTTTCCCCCTAAAGCCCCAGTAGATAGTTGTATGTCACAGCTGCACATCCTTCTAGTTGCTGTATGTGGGACGCGGCCTCAGCATAGCCGGAGAAGCGGCGCATCGGTGCGCGCCCGGGAGCCGAACCCGGGCTGCCAGCAGCGGAGCGCGAGCACTCAACCGCTAAGGAACAGTAAGGAGTTTTCTGGGGGTGATGGAAATATCCTATTCTTAAAGGGATGAAAGTTATATGGGCATGTTTATTTGCCAAAACTGTACGGTTGAGATTTGTGCCTTTCAGTGTGCATACATCTTACTCACCACACATGCACAAAGGCTTAAAAGAATAATAAAGTGAGGTGGGAATGGGATGGAGTGTGGATGAAACAAAAATGGCAGATGATTAGTAGTTGTTGAAACTGGGTGACGGGCCTACTGTGCTATTTTGTTTATTTTGTATATTGTTTAAATTGTTCTGTAATAAAACACTTGTATAAGAAGACAAACTTGACATACAGTGTTCGCTGGTAAGATATCAGTTACCTTTGGGGAGGAAATAGGGAGAAAGGGATTGTCGGGGCCTGAGTAAAGCTGGTGCTAGTTGTTTGTCACACAAGTGTGTTCACTTTTTAATAATTCTTTGTGATTTACGTGGATGACTTCTGCATATATTTCTGTACGCATGTTATATGTCAATAATCATTTTAAATCCTGCATATTTGCACAAAGATACTAACTCAATATCTCAGAATAACAGCAGTGTTTTGTTTTAAAGTGGAACACATTCACTCATGACACCATTAGATGGATTTTAATACTTCCAAGTATCTATTAATGCCCTCATCCTTGCATGGTCCCTTGGGTCTTTCCATTTTTGCCTCAGTTTTGTAAGTGGCATGGATTTGAGATTTCATGATGTCATCTTTCTCCAGCAAGGTCCACCCCCACCACGATGCTCACCAAGGCCTCGAGACCTAGCACAGTGCCGTGTTCACAGCATGCACTCAAGACCTGTGGGACTGGGTTGGAAGGAACAAAATGAGGAGCACACGATGTTCGTAACTTAAGTCTAGGTGTCATATTGTGACTTAGGAAATTGGTATAGTTTTTCGATAGATTTGCTATGCCTTCTAGATTTTCCTATTTAAAACAATGGGAAATAGGGTCTCAGAGTTCTTTCTCAGAGAAAGTCTGACATTTCAGGCACAGATTACTGACAATTATTAATGGTATATGACTTTCCCACCTCATCTTAGTGTCAAGTTTTTAATTCCTTACCTTGGAAATGACCTAACTTTGCTTCTTCCAAATCTTGTAGTAATACTGGTGCCCCAGAAAGTCAGGCCACGGATATTCTGCTGTTGTGCGTTCTCCCTGGAAAGAAGTGGAGCTGTGCATCCACCAGTCTAAGAAGCGTGTGGTGCTGTAGTATTTGGAGTCAATCAGAAAAGCTAAATGGAAAAACGACTTCAGAGAATTATCACCATAACCCCCCACAGCAACAAATTATTTTGCTTAATTATTTTGTGATTCTGCGGGTATATTTAAACAGGAATATTAAAACTAGTTCCCAAGGAGCCAGCCCTATACTAGAGCAGAAATTGCATATTACCTTCCTGCACAAACTTGCCTAACACTGTGGGAAGGACCAATGGGAAGTTTCGGTGTTGTTGCCTATGTTAACGAGGCCAAGAGGTCCACACTCGGATAAGAAAGTCCAGTGAACCAGCCTGTGTGCAGCGTGGAAATAGGGGCATGCATGTGTTCCCCTGAAGTGGCTTAGGGGTCACTTACCAGTGCACCTGAGTTTCCTGTCTGTATAATGCAGGTATTGGGGCTGTCCAATGTGATGTTTTCTCCTTTTTATGACATGGCTCAGGGCAGTCCTTCTAAGACTCCTGACCAAGGTATGGGCCCTTCAGGCAGATTGGGTCCAAAGGGAGGATCTCTGCAGCGACCCTGACCACGGGTTCCAGAGGGAGGATCATGGCAGCTTGGAGAGATAGGGGGGATGGTAGGACAGGTGGCATTGAAAAGGCAAATTCCAGGATCCCAGGCACCCGATATTTCCATTTTAGATATTGAATTTACATTTCAAATACTGGCCAGGGGGCTTCCACCAGGGCTGCAGGCAACCTCAGCAATAGCCAGGTTGGTGAGCCCCACCCCTACCTGAGTCCCGGCCTCAAGGGATGGAGCCCAACCACACTGCGCATACTCTGGGGGGGTGGGCAGGTCATGGAGATTGGGCGTGGTATACAGAACAGGTGGGGAAGAGGGTGGGATGGAGAAGCAGAGGGGTGGGGCCCTGGGGCCGAAGGACAAGGCAAGAGTTGGGGCCACGAGCTGTGCATGCTGGGAGTTTTTCTCTCTTAACCGCTCCCAGCTGGCAACCTGTAGGGCTGCAGGACTAGAACGCCCAGGATGCTCTGGGCACAGGGCGGTGCCTGGCCCTGGGAGGAGGAGCAGGGTGGTGTGAGCTTGGCCGAGGGCCAAACCATTGACTCAGGACTCAGGTCCTGCACCCGCTCCATGTGGACTGATTCCCAGAGGGATGTGACGAGACGAAAATTACCAGGGAGTTAGGAGGGTGTGGCGGCTGCATGGGAAGCCGCGGGCCTGCAGCGTGCAACTGCTTTTGTCCAAAATTGAAGCCCAGACTGGCGCCTCTTCCCCACCGCCTCCCTCCTTTGCTTGATTCCTCCTCCCCCCTGTGTACCTGTGGGTCCTTCCACAGCCTCCTACCTAATCCAGGGCCAGGTGTTTCTCTAAACTGCTTATGGGAACTGGTTAGACATTCCAGAAACTTTCCACTTTGCCTGCTGCCCTCTGCCTTCTCCAGCCAAAGTGCCATCATTTCATCAGCTTTTGGGAGAAATTCACCCTTGTGGTCCCTCTTGGATGCACAACTTTGGAGTTTTGCAAAGTGGTAACATTGGCTGTTGCTTGCCTTTTTCACAGATGTGGAAGTTAAAGCATCCGTGAGGTTAATCATTGGTTTCCCCAGGATCTGCTAAGGGCAGAGGAGAACAACACAATTCCCAGGCAAGTATCTAGTAGGCCGTTTTCACTAACCTATTCCAGTGCAGAGGCCTCCAAAACAGCATCGTTAGGATGAGAATAGCTTAAGCATTTTGCCCTTCAGATTGATCACCTAATCTCAGCTCAGGCCTGAGTGGCCAGTCTCTCAGGGACATAAGTGATGACTCTGATCCCTCAGGAAGAGATCGGTGGTCCGGCTTTGGGAGAGGCATGTTCATGGTAGACAACACCTGGGCAGCATTTGAAACCCGTCAGCTTTAACATCTCTGCTTTGGATTCCGGCAAGGTTCCAGGATAAACATGCCCAGGGATAGTCAGATGTAACGTATTCTTTAAAAATTGATTACAGCAGTGAAAGGAACAGAGCATAAAATATCCTGATTATTTGCAAAAGATGAAATGCAAGCAAGACCTTCTTGTTAATTTTTTAATGCTCATTCTCTTGGCTGTATTGTACGCTTGAATGCATAAAAAAAAATTTGAATTGAAAAGTTATCTTTTCCTGAGATTGGTAAATTAACTTAAAAGTCTTATTGAAACCTGTGGAGGAATGGTTAGCAGCTTTCACGATTTATGTCCTCCCTAAAACTTTGGGTGTTGATCTCCATGAAAAAAAGTCCTTGTTTATATTACACATCCCAATAGGTTACATTTCCAATTCCTGAATGTGGGGTATTATCAAAACAACTGAATAAGCTGGTCATGGAAACTGGACCCTGTCACTATGTGAAGAATTTGCCTCGCTATGAATTAATGACATGAATTCTTTAACATTTTTTTAAAGAACGGACGAGAAACTCTGCAGTATCTCTGAATGTGGCAAGACAGGGAATTCTCGTTGGACCACATCCTCGGGTCCTTCTCTCGTGTTCAATAGACCCGGGTGATAGTCCGTGTTGTCAGGTGCAACGCCGCTCCCCCAGCCCCCAGTGTTCCATCCTACTCTGGCCTGTGACCTCTTCAGGGGGTTCTGATGACACTCCTCCACAAGGGTTGGAAGGAGACATTGTAACATGAGGATATTCATCATCTTGAAACAAGGATTAATGGAGAGGAATGTCTCGGGGTCTGTGTGCCCCGATGCAACTGCTGTTGGGTTGTGGCTGCAGTGACCACTGTGCTCCCAGCAGTCCCCACAATGGCTCTCTCAGACGTTTGATCTCCTGGTGCAACCACAGAAGCTGTTGACAGAGCTGAGCGCTCGTGGTTCAGTGTCTTCCGTCAGATTTTGTGGCTCTGACCCTCCTATGCTCGCCCCCTTCCCATTCCTATCTGCTGAGTTGATTGCTTTGTAGTTGTTTCCTAGGAGCCACTGTGTGTAACTGGATTTCACAGTGTCTTTAGGGACCCACCCTCACTACACGAGTCACTGTACAACAGCGACTTATCCTGGTGTAGCCCGTGTTCATCGTCTCCAGTGGAGCTGTGAAGAACCCTGCTTTCTCGGAGCTCCTCTCATTCTCATGCTGCTGGGGCTGCTTACGAAGTTGAGCATCCCGTCTTTGGTCTCATTAACATTATTCTTTTCATCGATTATTTTGAAGTCGGATATGACTTTGTTAATAATGTGACACTGGCTGTCACAGGAACTTTTATGTATCTTCCCCAACAGCTCTGTGAAGTAGACCTGTGATCCACACATTACAGGGGGGACACTGAAGCTCAGAGAGATGGAGTAGCTTCCTTCACTTCACAGTTTCTTGGTACATTTTGTGTCTCCACCTGGAGCTCCGCCTCTCAGGTGTGTGCACTTAGCTGGTGTTCCACTTTATGCCTCTCTGCCAGCCTCCCCAAAGGCACACGCTCCATCCTGAGTCCATTGTCTGCTTGATGGCAGTCACCCTGCACAAACAGGCTCCGTGCAGGGAGTGGACTAGCGGGCATGGTCCTCCGGCTTACCCTGGGCAGGTTCTAGGTTCATGGCGAGAGCTGAAGCAGTGGAAGATACTGACCGTCACTCACCTGGAAGGTATCTTATGGAGAAATACTCCACTGACTTTTTGCAGGTGTCATGTCTTCTTTGTCTTCATTGCTCCTCTGGGCTTTCTTCTACAGTCCATGCTGTGCAGTAACATAGAGAACAGAGACTGGTGAACATCATACTGTTGCCCTGCACCAAAGGGTCACATCACTCATTTTTCTAACTATGAAACAAGTACACACTGTAAAAAAAGTCAAATTGCACTGATCTATGTAGAGTAAAGTGAAACATTCCCCTTTCATCCCCTTCCCTGAAAACTCACTCTCCTACTCAGAAGGAACTATTGTTAAGAGGTTGTGACTTATTCTTCTGGAAATTTCCTATGAATTTGTAAATACACAAAGTTTTTTTTTAAACATAAATTACATAACTACATCGTTTTTCAATTTGTTGTTTCCCAAGCCATATATCATAGACCTCTCTCCTTATCAGTGCACATCATTTTAACTTACCTTTTTAGAAGTTTTAGAGGTATTCCAAAGAATAGGCATACCATGATCTGTTTATATCTTCTTTGATAGCAAAGGGATTACATCCAGTTTCACTATTATACATAATGCTGCTATAAGATCCTTGTGTGGAATTTATTACACTGCTTTCAACTCCTCGATTTGCTTTGTTTCCTTTTAGTCAGAGACTATGATATATTTGTAACAATTTTGTGGTAATTATTTTATAGGGAAATTAATTTTATCAGTGAATAACGACATGTATGGGGAAGCTGTACTTCAAGGTCATCCATCTCAGTATTCTGGAGAAAAATCATGAAACTTAGAAGGTATTATGGTTGCTCCATCACATTCTAACAAGTCATGTTAACAATTTAAAGTTGAATCTTTGAATAGCCTCTACTCTTTCTGTTCAAATGAAGGATGACGTTTTCTTGTCTTGAAAACTTCTGACTCCAGGGGCTCTCAGTTGTGCTTCAGAGAGTGTAAGATATTGGTGTTGTATTTATTTCTCTTCACCTATAGGCTGCATCTTCTAAAGATCATAGAATTGAACATGGTCCAATCGATATATATGATTTGGTTCAAAAATTCAAAGTAATGAACCCAAGATAGGAATCTATAACTTTGGTTCTTAATAAAGAATTTCCTTTGATATCCTTAAGTCCCTGTCATTACTTGTAAAACCTCACCTATGGGTGAAGAGATGTGGTTCTGCTGGCAATGTCTGGCTTGAACATCCATAGTTGATCCTGCCACATCTGTAGGTAGATTAGACTTGACCTCTTGATGACCTCTGCCCTTGGTCTTTGAGCTGGGAAAAATAAGAATTTAAAAAAGTTGCAGTTATTAGCACTCAATACTAGAAACGCCCATTAAAGAGTGTGTTTGGTTTGGTAAACCAAAGGGAGTATAAGCAGAACAAAGTCTTTAATATCTATAAAATTTCAAAAAATTCTAATTTTTAAAAATATAACTCTAGTTTTGCCACACTGCAAACTGTGTATATATGAATGAAGTATCCCTCTGTCCATTTCTTCAGTTGTTTCCATTGATTTGATGGATTTATCTTCTAACCCGGATTCCAAATGTGAAAGAACATCTTGGTCCTTCAAAGAAAAGAAACCATTGAAATATAATTTTCTTTTAGCTCGGCATCCCACAGGTTTGAGGAATAAATGATCATGTAATGATACAATGATTTTGAAACCTAATTGTTAATTAGGGGGGTGTAAGAGATGATTGAATGGTGGTTCATCCCTATGGTCAGGGGTATTGTACACATGGACGTGTAAACACGATTCAGGAAGCTGCTTCAGCTCCGTGACATCCCTAAGAACCACAGTGCAGGAGGATCTAGGTACACAGCCGTCTGCCTCGATCTCCTGGGTTACATGTAGATCCAGGGGTCTTGACAGTGGCTTCAGAGCAGCTAACTTTTATCTATTTCTCCCTTTCCTTATCTCCAGTTTATCTCAAACAGTCCTGACTACCATATTTTAAAGTAAGAACAATTGTAGTTATCTACATGAGTTTCTTGTTCATTATTGCAGAGTAATAATCAAGGATACCGTTAAATATCATTTAATTGACCTTATTAAATTTATTTTACCTTATAATTGATTAGAACACTGCGTTTAGTTCGGCGTTTGATATTCACCAAGCGTGTTAATCTGCTTACAACTGCTATGTGCCTCATTCCTCTTAGAAGTGTATCTTTGGCCCATCACAAGATTTTAATGGCTCAAATCATTATAAATTAAGATAATGTACTGTCTTTTGGATGATAGGGAGGCATATGGGTCCATTTTGGAAATATGCCCATCTGTCTTTGCTCCCCATGGGAAGTTTCTGGTCACTAGGTCTCCAGGTGGCTTGCACAAGCCCTAGGTCTGTAATAGCTTGGTGCCTCTCCTTCTAATTGGGGTAGAAATAAAGGAGATTAGAGAGACTTATTAAAGTTTTGGTTGCATGAAGTCTTCTATGAAGACCATCCATGCATATTGTTCTGGATAGCTCTCTGTTCCTAAGACTACTAGTTATTTTAAGGGCTTGTCGGGAACTGTGAAAGGTCTGATATTTTACCTTACCTGCAAGCTAATAAGTTAGCCTACAATGGTTTAGCAGATGCTGACAAAAGACACAAGACCCATGGGTCAGAGACAAAGGACTCAATGACACAGCAATAGCAGTGGCCAGAGTATCATCATCTGCACCGGCTCACTAAATCTCACTTCCTACAGGGTGATACACAGTGGGCCAGGTGACATGCAGAGGGTTGCAAGATCTCAGAGCCTAAGGAACTCAAATCTTTGATAAGGGGCAGGATGTCTGCTAACCTTTGTCCTGGAGGGTGTTATTTTTATTATACTGGGCAGTAAGCAAGCCTGCCCTTTGTTCTAGAGTAGGCCACTATTTCTATCTCCCAAGGCTGACAGCTCTACACACATCCTTGAAAAGATAACCTGGTCTTACTGATTTTCAAAGATAAGCTTGAATGAGACTTGATCATCATTCAGTTCTTCTGTTTCCTTTATTGAGATTGTGCAAACATGCTCTTTTCTCTGTAAAGTTCACTAACTTTATTCATACATAAGGGATGCTGTTGGTTTTATTTATTAAGTTGAAATTGTCTTATTAGAGCAAATGATGAAACTGTTATGGGTTGGATCTGAAAGTATGATTTCCAGGAAAAATGTGAAAGAAGATTAGTGCGCACAGAACTTTGCCACAAAGAGCTGATAGCAACTTAAATGATTTTAATTTGAATACTGTTTTATACAACTTTCTTCCATTTACTTCATCCTCTCTGCTTCCTTTAACTCTCATATGGGAATGGGGCACTTTCAGGGATTCACTGAACTCATTTACAATATTCAAATGGTTTTGTCTGTTGTGGTTTTTTTTATTGAGGTAAAGTTGACATATAACATTATCTCAGTTTCATGGGTACAACGTAATGATTCAATGTTTGAGTATATATTGAAATGATCACCACAATAAGTCCAGTTAACATTCGTCTATACATAGTTACAAATATTTTTCTCTTGTTATGAGGACATGGCATATTTCAAGGTGCAGAAGAATCAACGATGGTGTCATATTTTTCTATATACAGCTTGATGAATTTGGACATAAGTATACACCCTTGAGACTGTCATCACCATCAAGACCACAAACAAATTCATCACCTTCCAAAGTTTTCTCTCACCTCCTTTATTACTATCATTCTGTGGTAAGAACTCTTAGTATCTACTCAAGTAGTAAATGTGATGTATGCAATAGAGTTTTGTTAGCTGAAGGCACTACGCAATATCCTACATCTCCAGAACTTATTTATCTTGATAACTGAAACTTTGTATCCTTTGATAATCAGCTCCCCATTTCCCCATCCCTCCAGCCCCTGGCAACCACCATTCTAGCCTCTGCTTGTATGAGTTTGACAATTTTACATTCCACATATAAGTATTTGCCTTTCTCTGTCTGTCTTATTTCACTTAGCATAATATCTTCTAGGTCCCTCATGTTGTCAAAAATGGCAGGAATTCCTTCTTTTTTCAAGGTTGACGAATATTCCATTTCTTTATCCATTCATCCATCAATGACGTTTAGGTTACTTCCATATCTTCGCTATTGTGAATTAGCTGCAATGAACATTAGAGTACAGATATCTCTTTGAGACCCTGATTTCAATTCCTGTGGGTATACACCAGAAGTGGGATTGCTGGATCATATGCTAGTTTTCTTTTTTGCAGGAACCTCCATACTGTTTTCCATAATGGCTGTACTAGTTTATATTCCCACAAGGTTTCCTTTTCTCCACATCTTCACCAATATTTGTCATCTTTAGTTTTTTTGATTATCGCCATCTTAACAAGTGTGAAGTGATACCTCATTGTGGTTTTGATTTGCATTCCCTGATGATTAACGATGCCAAACACCTTTTCATACACCTGTTGGCCACTTGTATATCTTCATTGGAAAAAGTCTATTATGATCTCTTGCCCACATTTTAAATTGACTTGTCTTTTTGTTATTGAGCCAACAGAAAAAAAGGAGAACAAAATTTCCAGGCGTTATGGGTGCTTCCCAGTTGATGCAGACGGTTTTGTGTTTACAGTGGTACCAAAAGGTCATGTTTCGTGCTTTTTCTTCAGCTTGTTATAAGACCAGCAGTAGCTGCGGCATGGCAGATAATCGGGATCTTCTGGGTTTGGAGGTTTACAAAATAAATGAGTGGTAAGGAATTTTTTATATTTCCAAGGAAATTATTGTGATCGTAGTCCACGGAATCCAGGATTAGATAGGTGTAGGAGGAAATTAAGGTGAGGATTGGTGATCTGGCATTACTTCTGATCTTGAGGGACAGGTATCTACTGTATGAGTGTTTGAATAAAAATATTAGGGAACAGGAATTTGTGGTGGGTGAATATGTTTTCTGAATTATTTACTTTTGAACATAACCACTAGGATTATGTGAACATCTGGGAGATTGGAGGAAGTCGTTAACAGGAGGTGGTTGATAATATCACTATTGATTTAACCTCTATGAACAACAAGTGGTCAATGGATTAAGCAAATGAGTAGACAGAAAACACAGAAATGGTAAGATTTGGGTTTTAGTAAGGACTGGGGACTGACTGTCCTGAGTGGGAGTGCCAGGACTTGTGCGGTTGAGAGTGACAAGGACAAGAAGAGAATAGAATCACACTCAAACAAGGAGGGGGTGTTAACAGGATGGAGGAGGAGAAATGATCTGGAGTAGCCTTGAATTTTGACCTTGAGCTTTCTGTTCTTGATGCAAATCTGCCTGATGACATCCCAGGACACAGGTCAGATCTATCCCCAGAGGATAGAGAAGGGGTGGAAGTAAAAACAGCCAGGATAATTGTCCTAAAAAGGCAGGCTTCTTTTATCATTTGACCCACTTTCATGATTGGTTTTTGTAGGATAAGAGGAAAAGAAGGATGATAAGAAGGATGACAGTCACGTCTTCGCAGAGGAAGCAGCATAACTGTGAAAACCAGTCCAAACCATAGCCTGGTTTAAGCATCTCCATGCCTTTGAGGATGTCCAGTGACATATTCAAGAGGACGATGACTAGAATGCCATCACATGCTGGCAATGATGGGTCTCTGGGAGGATTCCTTGGACCAGCCCCACCAAGTCTGCTGGGCCGAGAGACCGCAAGGACTCCAGGCCTGCAGTAGTGCAGGACAACTCGTAAGTCCTTTCAATCTGGCCAAAGCATTGCAAAAACTTGCACCTAGTCACACAGGTGAATCCCTGCCAGGTGTGCTCGCAGGTGGTCTGCATTCCAGGTCCCTTGAGCACTCCTGCTGGCCTTCAGATTTGGCAGAGATGATTCCAGGAGCTGCTATGGGCATTCCACAGCTCGACTGCCAACAATTTCTGACGACTGAAGAAGGTATCAGGAAGGAGGAAAGGGCAGTGAAGAGCACAGGAGCGATACTGGTGATAGCACTGATGGCGGACAGACGTGCTAGTGAGGCAGAGAAAGTGAGGGGCCAAGAAGGCCATCCTGACAGCAGATGAAATGGAGCAGGTACCTCAGTGAGGTCTCATGGCTGCGTCCCTAATGTTTCCTTGCTTTGAGCTCTTGAACTTTTAAAATATACCAATACTTTTCTTGTATTAAACTCTGCTGCGTGACATAGAAAATATAGATAGAGGTTTCTTTCTGAGGTGAGAGGTTGAGTTGCAGGTGAGGAGAGAAAGATCTTCCTTTTTCATGCTGTTTTCTCATTTTCCTTTACTATGTACAATATTTATTTGTATTTTAAAGTCAGCAGCCAGTTATCAACGTCACGGGATGATTCAGCTTTTCCCATCACAGTCACAGTAAAACCTACATAAAGTGGATTATTCTTTTTGTGTAATATTCCAATAGACTCCAAAATATTATTTCAAATCACTTTTGTGTCTATGTTCTCAAATTAGATATTTACTTCTAGGTCTCCATTTTTCTGTTCTCTGTTGCATGCCAATTCAGAGTTGCATCTAAGGAAATACCAGATTTCCCACAGTTTTTTAGATCCATATGTGTTGGAAATGTGATTCATGGAAATGGACATGGCAGTTGGGGGATCGTGCTATTACCGAAAGAGAACTTTTCAGCATCAGTAATGCTGAAAGAAACCACTGCTTGTTGGGATTTAGTTGTCTATTTGAGGGATCAAGCTTTCACTGTTGGCACTTCTCTTTCTCTTTGGAGGGAAAGTACGGCCTTCCCAGTATTTCCATTACCAAATCACTTTCCTGGGTGGCTGTGCCATGTCAGGAAGGTCTTGAGATGACGGGAACCAGGGTTCATCCTCAACTTCTGGCTGTTCTGACAAGGCTTCCCTGGCAGAGTGCAGCCTGTGTGTCTGGGTGACACTTGCAGCCATCAGAAAGGAGGGGATACCTCACAAGTGCCAAGCGATTCATCTGTCCCTTGTCTTACAGGGTGTTCCCAAGTGATGAGGTTCAAAATGCCACTTGGTAACCATTTGAAATCTCCTAGTCATGGGGTGGGTTCTCTGTGTGAGCTCAGAGCAGTGTCTGTTCAGCACCAGATGGGAAGCATTTCAGTATTTTAATTGATAAGGCTGTGTTCATGCACGTCCATGGACCATCAGTTCAGTGGCATTCCCTGCTGGAGCCCCCCACACCCCTGTCATAGCTCATCTTTCAAAGCTCCAAACAGTCTTCACACCCAGGAGGTTGTGGTAATGTAACCACAGCACAGGATTGGGGAAAAAAACACAACCACCCAGGGGTGACACATTTTAAGGGCTTGGGCCCAATTGCCCCATTTGGACGAGTTGGTAACACCAACACTTAGTATGTAAACTGGAGGATTGTCCAAGATCACGGACCTAAGAACGACACGGGCTCAGATGTCACCTTGGACAGCAAGGGCCAGTGTAGAGTCACTCACTGGCCAGGATTATGGTCCCTTATACTGTCAAAGTAGAGCTCACCGGGGATCCTCTGGCCAAGCCAGAGAGGAGGCTTGGGACCTTCTAGGGAATTTCTGCCCTAAAGGGAATTGCTTAAGGAAGGCAGGGGTGCTGAAAATACTAGTTCACAGGGAGCAGTCATGTTTATGGAACGAGGCCCAGCAGTAGCCTTAAAAGCTGCATCACAAATCTTTCCGCCTGGATACAAAACAAGCAGGAAAAGGAATTCAGAGTCTTGGACAAGGATCACAGCAGGATTCAAATCCAGGTCAGGGGTGAACAGGGAGCCCCTAGAGGGGCCTCAGGAGCTAGATCCTTCCTGTCTTTAGTCCATTTGCAAATGAGCTTCCTTGGGCCTTGTCCTCTCCAAGTGCACGTTTTGATCTTTTTACATTGTTTTCCCCACTTAGAGCTGATGCAATTCCAGAGATTGAACTAGAAAACTACAAGTTCCTAAAATTTAGTCAAAAGAAATCTCAACAAGAGAAGCAGAAAATGTTCCCTGTTCCTCAAGAATGTAGAAAGGCAGCCCCTGCCTGTGGCACGACATGGTCCTGGGTAGTGCTGTTTTAAAGACACCCACATTTCAGTGGTTGTTGCTCTGCCTGTGAAAGTACCTTCAACATTTAAATCCCAAGAGAATGGGCGGGGGGCCATGTCTGCTCCCGGAGGAGTTGAATGATACTGAAATGAACTGGTCTTCGGAATTAGGGGGATTTGGGGGTGTCCCCACTAGCCAGGGAAGGGGCTGGCCCTTCTCCCTTCTCCCACATACAATAAGCTGATGACCCGGAAGAGTTCGTGATTCAAGGAGAAATGTGAGATTCAGTGTCTCACTTACATGCCTACAGAAAGCGAGAGAACCACACCACAACTCCCAGACTGTAAAGGGAACAGGACTTTAATATAATATTCAAATATGGCATTTATTGTTTACAACAAATAACTACTGCCCCTCCACAATGTGTGACAGGATCTCTGGACTGGCCAACAGGGAGAGTCCACCCCTGCCCTCACCCAACTCCTGCCCGGCCTCACCTATCACTCTCGTTGAGCAGCTCCATGTCCTGGAACCAGGCCCCAAATCGCTCCTCGGGCTCTAGGTTGTAATTCTTTGTGGCCACCTGGAGCAGCAGGATCTCCCTCATGACTGGGTATTCTTGGGACCAGAGGGAATGAGAGGCTGAAGTTAGGGCCTGGGTGAGGGATGCTGCATGGGCCTTGTCGGGTGTCAGGGGTGGGGCAGGGACCAGTCCTGGGAACTGTCCTTCCCTCCAGTTCCTACCAGGTTTTACCTGTTCTCAGAATGGGAATAAGCAGCGCCTCCTCCAGGATTTTCTCCTTGATGCCATCCTCCCCTCAACCCACCTGCCAACTGGATGGGTCTCCCACTTCTCTGTTATCAAACTCGTCCACTCAATGTAAGATACAGGGGGTGGAGCCAGAGACTGTTCTGTCCAGAGGGTCTCTGAATTCCTCCTCCTTCCCCTCCCCTGAAGGGGGTGCGGCAGCTGTTCACTTCAGTCCTCTTGTCAGGTTGATCTCATTCTCCTGGAAGGCAGACAGCCAGAGTCCATCAGACAGAGCCCCCTAGCCTGACTAGCCCCCTATGCCCACCCCTTCTCATGTTGCACTACTGCCAGGTCCCCAGAGGGGGCCGGGCATGCAGAGAAAACAGGACTTGGACCTAGGCCTGGCTCTGGGATCCAGAGAAGGGGGACATGGGGGAGAGGCTAAGGGACGTGGCAGCACAACCCTCTCTGATGACAGACTTGGAGTCTGAGGCCTCAGGCAGAGGGGACTGCTCAGCCACTTATGTGCTGCCTGACTTGGAGGGGCCCGAATCCTCTCTCCCTCCACGGGCAGCATGGGAGGGAGAGGCTGAGTCCAGCTCAGATAAAACCTCACGCAGCTGTGCCGTCAGGCAGCTCTGAGCTTCCCCAGCCTGGGGAACCGGAATGGGTGTCTCAGGTGGAACCTCTGTTCACTCATCCCTAAGATGTGCCTGATGCCCCAGCTCCCAGAGGCAGCTGTGAGGCTCTCAGGAGAGATGTACCAAGTGCTGAGAGCTCAGAGCTCAGTTCAGGGGCTCCCACATCCCAATGCTCAGGATCCTGGGCCTCAATGCTTGGTCCTCAGGTGCACCCACCTCGAGATTATCACCCATCAGCAGGTGCAGCATCAGCAGGTGACCAAGGAAAGTGCCAATATAGGGGATGACACTCTGTGACATCAGAGTGTGGGTGGGATGAGTCCTTGCTTTCAAGTCGGCCCCCTGCAGACCCTCCCCTGAAAAGTCCTCACCCTCAGCCTCCTGGCCCACCCCAGGGTTCCCACGGGGAGCAGCCTAGGACCCTTAGCAGCCTCCCCTCAATTCCTCCTCCCTTCACACCCCAAGAACACCACACTCCTCCTCCTCACCTCCCAGGGGAGGCTTCTGGCAAATCACAGGGTATGCGGTCCCTGGTCCTCCCCACAACAACCATCCTGCACCAGATCTCCCAGGCCCTCCTCCTGGTCACTTCTACTGGGGGATTCAGGCACTGTGGCAGCAAGAGGAAGGACCGTCCTCTCTTGATTTGAGGCCTCCAGCTGGAAGGGCAGAGCCCCTCCCCCACAGGCACACTCACCTGCTGCTGCTGCTTCTCCTGCACTCTATTGGGGCTGATCTGCGGGGGGGTAAACGTGGAGGGCCCCTCCTGCCAGGGTCGAGGAGAGTGTCAACGGGCCATACTCCCCTCACCCCATTTCTCTCCAGCACCACTGGCCTCCGAACCTGGACATCTGACTCGAGTCAACTGGTACCAATGCCAATACATCCTCCAAGATGTTGTGATTCTAGAACAAGCCCAGCTCCAACTTTCACTCTGAGTGTGAGCTTGGGCTTTCTGAGCCTGTTTTCTCATATGGAAGGTGTGAGAACTCCAGCTACCTCACAAGTACTCCTGATGACTCAGTGTCACATGACTGTCATCATTGTGCTCGCCCTCACCCCTCCAGGTGGAGCAGGCAGAAAGCTCCCACAGTCCTGTCCACCCTCTTAACTCATCACCACCCTGTGAGGCCTGCACCACACAATCACCATCCCTCCCTTCCCTGATGAGGAGACAGAGACCCAAACAGGGGCAGTGAGTTGCTCAGGGGCCCAAAGAGGAGAGGCCGCTTGCCCCTCCCAGCCAGATGCCCTGTTCCCACATCCTCACCTAACCCGCAGCCCCACCACTGACAACAGTCCTGTCCTCTGAGCTCTCACAGCTTGGTCCTGGGCCAAGCAGTGGAGAGGACGGGGTGTCTTGGGCGTCTGGTTGCATGGCTCCTGCCTGCCCCAGTCTCGTGGAGTGTCTGGCCCCCAGGCTTGGCCAGAGGCCATGCCAAAGCCTTCTCCTCACCAAGGAACCCCTCAGGACATTCCCCTGCCCTGAACTCTTTCTTTATCCACTCAGGAACTGAACCCCCAATGTGCCACCTCTGATCCACAGGGAAGGTGGTGACAGGACGCTTTGCTTCCTCATTTACGTGAAGCTCCTAACGTCCTTTCAGCAGGATCCACTAAGAATCCATGAGTTACCTAGATGCTTCTCATAAGCCCCTGGGGGCATATGTCATTGCCAACCAGGCACTCAGATGAGACTCTTGTGGTTGACTCGAGTGACTGCTCTAAGGGTCCGGGGGTGGTCCCCGAAAGCACACACATCTGTCTCTGGTCCAGCCGTTCAGGCCCAAGGATGAGCAGCCTGTTTGTCCACCTGGACCATGGGAATCCTCTGCCATGCATGTCCCTGGGACAGGCAGGGTGTCCTCCCCTTGGAGACGTGGTGAAGACAGAAGGAGCAGCAGGGGCCTGGCTTCCTGAGGACAGGTTAAGGCTGAGGGCTAAACCCACCGCAACAGCTTGGAAGAAGCTACATCCAGCAGGATGGACGTGCATGGAAGCCAGAGACCTGCTGATGGCACCAGCTCAGCAACTCCTCCTGGAACAGCCCAACCAACACCACTGTGTCCCATGACCAGGGCCTCCTGCCCAAAAATGGCACCCTGCTGCCCATGAGCTGAACAGATCCCTCTGCTTGTTAACCTGGACAAGATAGACTGGAATGTTTCAGAGAAAGTTCAAGTGAGAAACTATCAAAACCACAGCCTGCCCAGTAACCCTGCCCCTCTCCCCCTTCCTCTTTTTTCCAGACCCGCAGCCTCCACTCTATCTTGGTCATCAGTTCTCTGCTCAAGGACTCATCTTGGGTATAGAGCTCCTTAAGTTTTTCAGAGCTTTACCTTAGGGGAGGGGAAAGAGGGAAGGATAAATTTAGGGATAATGTGAGGGGTCTGAGTGCAAATCCCTTTTCTTTGACAACCCAAGAGATTCAACCTGCCTGGAGGAGTGTTCTCACTGGGCTCCTCTGAGCACTAAGGTCTCATGGGACTGGGAGGGGGCTCTCCTGTTAGTCACTGGGGTCTCCACTCTCCAGCTCTACAGAGCAGCTCTGTTTTGAACACTATGAATTTCAACTGACCATAGAGTTCTGTTGCTATAAACACTTGGAAATCTCCAATGTGGCTCAACCCAATAGCTGACATTTAGGGAAACCGAGTCCTGAAGCAGAACTGGTTCACTAAGGACACCAGGAGACTTAGAGACCAACTACCCACTCCCAGGCCCTGTCCCCATCATTTGCTGCCTCCCAGGAGTTCCCGGCTGACTGAGGCACCAATGGCAGACATACAGGAGATCCCCCATCCATCCTGGTCCTCCTATGCAGAGAGGCCTACCCACAGGGAAACTTACCCCCATGTGTTCTTCAGGTGGCTTGTGGAGGTTTTCTGCAGAGCAGAGATGAAAGTGCGGGACGAGGAGAAGTTCTTCCAGATCTCACACTCCTGGGGAAGGGAAGAGAATGAGGTGTGAGGTTGGGCACTGGAGCCCCGCTTGCTCTAGCTTCAGTCCCCTTCTATTTACATCTCCCCTCCTGGATGAGACAGATTCTCAGGGAGCCCCAGAAGGACATTTAGGATTCAGAAAGTAACACTCACAAGGAGGAGGAGTTTAGCTCAACCCAGGGAAGGAGCCAGGTAGGAAGTGAGCATCCTCCCACTGGGACCTGGAGTCAAGGTCAGCGGGGCCTCTGGCAGGAAGGGCCTAGGGACTTGCAGGAGCTTAGACCACACACTTCAATCCTGGGAGCTGATAAAGGTGGAGAGGCAGTTCCCAAGTCTCCAGAGAGGGGCTCCACTGGGCCTCCCACGGTACACTTGGGCCACCTGGACCCAGTGCTTTACCACCCTCGCCCTGTACTGGGCTGTCATGCTCACGTCACCGAGGCAGGTGGTGATGACGAGGCTGGCCACCCTTCTGAACTGGTCGATGGTGGCCTGGATGGTGGGTGTCTAGTGCTCACTGCCAGGCTTATTCTTCTTGTGCCAGGTGGATCCCAGGCACTGAGAGGGCACCACCTTCCAGAAGAGCTCCTGGGGGACAGGGGAAGTGTCATCCAGCCCTGCCACAGGCCACCTCTGTGTCCACAGCCACTAAAGTCCCACACAGTTTTCACAGTTTACAGCTAGAGCTCAGGAAGCTCAGGATGTGGCCTGAGCCTTGTGAGAGTCCCTGGGTTTTCTTCTCTGTCCACCGAGGGTACCCAACACAGGATGACCCAGGGCCCAATCACGGTAGGGAAGGGAGAGGGGTATTTGCACCCAGCCCGTCCTGGCTAACTCCAAGCTCCAGATGATGGCTCAACTCTGCTCATCCCAAGGGGGCATCTGCCACCACCCTGATCTCCACTCTGGTCCCACTCTCCATTCTGATGCACATTCCCCCGTGGCAGCTACAACCACTGGCCTTGTCTGTCTCCCTTGTAGTGAAGCACACATCAGGTGTCAAGTCCTGAGGCTGTTGAGCCTCCTGAGGAGACGGCTGGGCCACCGTAGACCTGGCTGCACACACTGAGCTCCCCTCCACCACTGATGGGCCAGGCCCTGCCCAGCTTTCCATCTCTTCTACCTCATGGAGCCAGCACAGGCACTCTGTGGAGCAGGTCCTGTTAGTGTCCACCTCTACGGTCTGCATGTGGACAGCAAAGGCTTGAGGGTTCCGGGAGTTGCCCAGGTCATATGGTTGGTAAGGGGTGGAGCTGGGATTTGGGCCCAGATCATGGGAGTCTGGATCAGAACTGGGGCAACGATGGCAGAGGGAAGGCCTGTTCCACCCCGCCCTGAGAGCCCAGCTGCTCACTGCATCCATCACGGTCAACTGCTCTACCACCTGCTTAGGAGAGAAGGCCGTGAGGTTGGGCTTCTTCTCATGCTCCTTAACAGCCACAGGTGGAGACGGACTTCCCACTAGAAATGATGATCCAGGTGACTCCAGCTCAGCAGCTCCCACTCCTGCTGGAGCCAATGTTGGCCCTTGCTTTAGCTCCAACGCTGCTGATGGAGGTGACTCTGGCTCCAACGCTAGAAGGGGTGTTGTCAACAGAGCTGGAGCCAGCTCTACCTCCACCACTGCCCACTGCTCTGCTTCTGCCACTGACTGGAGCTCTGCAGCTGGCGCTACAGTGGGATAAAGAGAAAGATTCACCCACATAGCTGACTTTCCATGTGTCCTTCTGAACAAAGGAAAAATCCCACTTCCCTTCCAGGAATATCCAGCCTGCAGTCCCCCTTACCCTCTGTCTCTGCCTCAGTGGCCTCCAGAAGCTCACACCAGGCAAGGCTAAGAGGGTCATGGCAGCTCAGCTCCGAAACAGGCAAGGTTACCTGCATGTACATCCCCTTTAGCTTGAAAAAGGGACAGCCCCAGTCTGGTCACTCCCTAGTTCTGGTCCAACCTGGTTATCTCAAGGTCCTGAGTGTGGAGACCCTCTGTTCCTGTTCTCATCTCAGAGCAGCACTGGATGGTGTTTGTGGCCTCAGGCACCTTCCCCTTGCCTAGTGAGTTGGTGAAATTGAAACCATTGGGCAGCTCCTCGATGACCTTCTTACTGGAGATCTGCAAAGACTGCTCCGGAGCTGGGCCTGAAGGAATCAGGGGCTGCCTGCACACTGCCACTGGGGTCATCCCCCAAGAGAAAGTCTGCTCCTCAGTTCAGGCACAGAGGGACATCCCTGCAAAGAACTATGGTCAGGCAGGAAAAGAGATGAAACCTCTATGGCTCAGTAACATAAGAGTAGAGGAGCTCACATTCTCATGCTGCCAGCCATGACCTGGGCTATGAACATGATAGGCCCACCACACTTCCGACACCTAACAAGCAGCTCTTGCCCAGGAATGGCCTGCCCCTCATACCCTGCCTTCTCCCCTCCACACAAACACACACAGACACACACACACACAAGATGAGGGACAAGGGGTGTGGGGCTGATCAGGTGGGATCACAGTTGTGACCTGGCCTGCACTAGCCTTTCCTGGGCTGCCCCGTGTTACCCTTCACTGCCTCCTGCCAGACACCCAGAGGCGTCGGGGATGAGGGCTGAGCCAACGTCAGCAACGACCAAAAAGTTTCTCTTTCTGGGTTTTTTTGTGCCTAGATCCTCCAAAAGTTGGGATACAACAACAAAATATTTTTTCCTGTTGACTGTCTCCAGTCAAGTGAGCTGGATGGGGGGCTGTGGGTGCCTGGTTACCAGAGTTCTAAGATCTTTTGAGGTCTATGACCAAGGAAGTGAGGTCTTTTTTCAAGACTCCTTTACCTAGGCCCCTTCCCTCAATCAGACTTGTCCAGAGCTGCCCCCTGTGCCCTGGCTGCTAACCCTCCTCCCCCATGTCATCTCCTGAGCTGTACACAAGGAGCCTACACAGCCCTAGCCACAGCTCCCTGGAACCCTAAGTCGGGTCCTAGCTTTGAGGAGACAGAGATGAATGCAGACCTCCTTTTTCTTACCAGTTCTTCATCCTGAGAAAGTCCCTGTACCTCTCAGGTCCTCCCCAGTCTCTAAACCTGCACCATGGGGATCAGGCTAGAATCTACTTCCTAGAGATGTCGCCCAGTGTATATGACATAATATCTATTACCTCTGTGGGCTGGTGTCACATGAACCTAAGGCACAAACTTAGAGATGGAAGAATAACAAGAAGGGGTGACAGGTAGCACAGACCACCACTCAAAACAGGCCTGGATGAGTGACGTCAGCATGACGTTGTAAGGAGCTGGGCTCCTCTGTGCAGGCAATGTCAACTCCGGATGGAGCCAGGAGGGGCGCCAAAGATTCACAGGACTCTGCAGCCCTTCTGCAGCTCACTAGTGTGGAGGGGCACCAAGGCTTCACCTTGGCCTCTGTCTCCAAGTTCACATAAAGGAGGGTCGGTTTCTTCCAAGAGTTTTATAGTTAATAGTCAAAGATTAATAATGTAATAAAGGCACAACCACTTGAGTATTCGTTTATATTGAGACATTAAAATATCAAGCAGGGAGGATTAAAAGAAAGACCAAAAGTATATTCTTAGTTACTGCTATTTCTTTAAATGAATCATTCTGGATAAAAAGTACTTTATTATATTTTTTTCAAGTCCCAATAATCAAGCTGAATATATCAACCAAATACTTACCACGAAGAAGAGACTGTTGTCACGCTAAAGCAGCACAAAGTAAGACTAAGCTTTTCCCACTTTCTGTAGGGCTCTCCAACAAACAATGCTGCTTACTTTTTAATCCTCGGACAATCTATTGACACAAAAACAATAAAAAACTCAGTAAACAATTTACTTCATTAGGGTCTGTCTCCATCACAAGTACAAACACAACAAGAAGTAAGGTTGTACTTGAGGGAACATAGCAATAGCAGAAGGGAGAATTAGTATTTAGTTCAATCTAGACCTTATTCCTTTATCTTTCTCCCTAAAATTATGTTGGACTTAAAAGCATATAAGCATAAAAGAAATGAACAAAGCAATTTGTGCCTTAATGATGCAAGCACCGTCATTTCTTTAAAACTAGAGTACACTAATATCTTGGATGAAAACTTAATGGAGGATACTGCTAAGGGGAGTGTAAATCGCTACAACCACTTTGGACAGATATTAACAATTTCTAGCAAAGTTGAAGATACCCAACACCAGGAAGTCCAGTCCTATGTATATATCCAAAAGCTTTCCCACAGGAACATAAGGAAACATGCATAAGAAAGTTCATAGCAGCATTGTTTAGAATTGCAAAAGAATGTAAACAACTTAAATGTCTGTCAAAAGGAAAATGGATAAAAAAATTCTGGTATATTCATACAATGGAATACTACACAGCAATTAAAATAGATGAACAATCAATAAGGCTACTTCTTAAAAATAATGTTAAGCAACTAAAAACACTTCTGAACAAATATGGGTACAGTATCATATCATTGTACAAAGTTTAAAAACAGGTAAAGTAATGCTCTATATTGTTTATGGATACATACATATGTAACAAAAGTATAACAACACTTCTAGGAAAGAAAAAGAATAAATTCAGCATACTAGTAATGTTACTTGCAAAGAAGGTATAAAGTAAATATGGCAAAATATTAAGATTGAACAACTCTGGAAAGTTGGCTTACCCATTGGTCTATTAATTTTCTATATGATTGAAACATCTCAAAAAATATGGTGAGAAATATAGTATTCTGTGTAAAAGACAGTAAATACTTTGTAGAAGGTAGTAATTCCGTAAAGTAAATAGAAGTGCCAAATGAGCTGAGAATAGTTTTCAGAATACTCTCCTTTGCCTCCTAACCATATACAGTTCATAGCGATTAGGATTATTTTTTGAAAGGTTACATGTTCTTCCATGAACCCAGCAAATATTTTCAATCCATTTACTATCTGAGAAAATGAATGTAGTCACAGATTCAGTATACGTTATGAATTATCGGCATCTTTATCTTAATGAAGACTTAACTGCTGAAAAATACTTGCAGAATTCATTATAGCAAGCTATGATGGACAAGCTTTACAAGGAAAGTTCATCTTCACCCCACCAACTGTACATTCAGACCATATTGAAGAGTCATGCTTTCCTGTTTACTTAGATTCCTAACTGCAGCAGAAATGAAAATCAAGACTGAAACAATGCCATTCAAAGAAAACCAGATACCCAACTAGACTAGGACAGAAGTCTAGAAATAAAAAGGGGATTCCTAAATGTATCAACAAAACAAATGCAAGTAAAAGAATTTCCTAGTCTTAACCATCACAGTGGTTGAGAACATGTCTCGGAATCTGACAAATCCGGATTTGTATCCCTACTCTGCCAAAGCTGTGGACCAGGAGGTAGAAGTACGAGTTCTAGATCAGGTTCCCACAACTCAGATGTGTTTCCTTGATCATGTCTTCACTTCTCTAGACTAAGATCCTCATCTGTAATAATCCCTAATTGAAAAACTGTTGTAAGGGAGAAAATGCCTTGGCACACAGTAGGTGCTTGATAATTCTGATTTAAAGGTCAGAAGGGTATAATGAAAAGAAGATGGGCTTTGGAGTAAAGCAAGCCTAAGTGTGAGTCCCACTGTGTGAATCACTGAACCTCAGTCTGTTTCTTCATCTGTGCAATGGAGATAAGATTATCTACCCGATAGAGTTTTGACGAAAATTAGCCAGGCATTGAGTTAAGAATTAAGTAAGTTAATGGATAGAACGTGCCTAAACTCCAGTATTTGACACAGAGGAGGTGATCTACATTAATCCCCACCTCTTCTAAACCACCTATGCTTAATCTAGGATCCAGAGACGGAAGTCAGAGACTGTGCTCTCTTGCTATTGCATGCAGAAGTCTTGGTACATGACTGTGTTTCTCTGAAGAGAAAGTCCATGGATTTCTCATTCCCAGAACTATATCCTAATAAAATAACTGAAAACAGAGGGGAGACTGATATGCACTGTTATCAACTGAGGACTTCCTTGCAATAGTGGAAAAAAACGGCAAATTCGACCTGGGGATGGAGGGATGGTTAAAAGAGTAATTCAACAGCTTATGAAGCCAATTATACCCTGACCCCTAGCCTATGTGTTCCAAAACAAGCTAAGAACCACTATTCTGAGGCATTTCCCAGTTCTACTATTCTGTGATTCTATCTGTGCAACTCTTGAGTAGAGATTTGGTGGACTCTAACCCCTTCACCCCAGCCAATAACGCAACGCCAGCTAGTTCCTCAGATACAGCCTAGAAATCCATCCCACTTGCATTCACCACAACCCCCCAGGGGATAAAGGACGAGCCCCGATCCGCCTCCCGCCATCGCCCCAGCTGCCACGAGTCAGCGGAGGTTCAAGGGGGCCCGGGGCCTCTCCTCGGGGTTCAGGACAGGATCCCTCTGGCCTCCGCGTGTTCAGAACCCCGAGGCCCGTGGACGCGGTCACCCCGACTGCCCGCATGGCGGCCAGGCGAGAGCAGAAGGCTCTCTTCGGGCAGGCTGCGCGCCACCCCAGGAGAGACAGGCTGGCCTGTTCTGAGGAAAACCGAGGCAGCGCTGCCTGGGCTCCGAGTCCCGGGAGAAAATGAAATGGTATCTGCGAGCACACACTGCGGAGCCTGGCAGAGAGGAGAAGCCCCAAACCTCTCGCCTCCTCACCCTGGCCGAGTGCGGACTCCGGCGCCTCACCCGCTCCCTCCTCCGCTCTCTCCAGGCCGCGCGCAAGCTCTCTTGCGGACGAATTCCTGCCTCCCGCCCCCTCGACTCCCAGCACCCAATCACCCGCCAGAGCAGAAACCAAGAAACCAGTCCCGGCGTGAGCTTAAGGGGCCCCCGAGAGAAACCTCCGCAATAAAAACCAACGCAAAGTATTTCGTGGCCCGGAGGCGAACGCTTGAACAGCGAAGGATGGGAGCACAGCGCAGCGTTTAAAGGAAAAGTCTTCTCCATTTTGAGATTTTGAAACCGGCGACTTAACCCATGTATCCGTTTCCTTGAAAACTCGCAGTCTCATTCTTCAGGTCTGTAGACCAAGCGAAAGGAAAGCCTTGCCGAGTTCTTCCCAGAGCGCCCGTCAGTGCCGCTCAGCTCACGTTTCCGAACTTCACGTCGGCCCGGGTGTCGCACAGACGGAGGCGGGAACTGCCAGAAGCCTGAGCCCGGCCAGGCGACAAGGCTGGTTGACGAGTGGCCGCAGACCCTCAGGATGTTCCAGGCTTCCCCGGATAGCGACTTCAACCAGAGCAACGCTGTAGAGCGCTCCCGCCCCGGTCACTTCTGCTCCATCAAGGCTCATCCGTCTTCTGTCCCTCCTAAAACCGGGTTGTTATTCTTTGCCACGAAGTACACTTCAGTTTCCTCAAAGGTAGGGAGTTAATCGTGATCTCTCCAAAGTGTGATTTTGTCAATTTCTGAATAGCCTAAGCTTGGCTCCGATACTAGTGTCTCAAAAAAGTAAAACGTGAGACAGTTTCTCAAGTTTGAGCAACTAGTTTGGGGAGAGGTTTGCTGTAGGGGGAGCAGCGGGAGGAGAGTGGATTTGTTTGCTTCCCTTTCAGTTTTACTGCATCTTCCCCAATTGCAAAATGTACAGTGCTAAAAATAAATTCTACCTTTTAATTTAGTAATCTCAGGCTCAAAAATTCATCCTAAAAGAGTAATCCAAAAGAAAGAAAAAGTAAAAATACCTAAATTGATAACATTGCCTATTGTAATCCTGAAAAAAGTCATCAACCTCCCGGTCTAGTAATAGCACCCTATACGGTTATGATACATCAGTTTGATCATTAGGAAGCCAATAAAATAATTATCAAAAGTAAACAACTTGCAAAAAAAATTTCATATAAATTTAAATGAAAGAAAGCAGACTCCCTACTGGGTATTATGAATTCCATTATGTGAAAATATATATGCATAAGCAAAGATGGAGGGAAAGTATAAAAAATGTAACTTACTGTTAAAACAGTGGAATGAAGGATAATTTATCAATACTTAAAAATATCTTCAAATTTTTATTCTGCTTTTACAATTTTTTTAAATATCAAATCCTTTAAGTAACTGCTCCAGGGAAACTACTACGATTTTCGATTTTCCTCCACTCAATTCCTAAGGCTCCCAACCGACTCTAGCCTTGTATGGCCATTTGACGTGTGTGGCGTTAACAGAAGTGGATACACGTAGGCTCTGGAGCCAGACAGTCCTGGATTCCAGTCCCTTGAACTGTTCCTTTCAGGTGAACAGTAGTGAAAGAAAACATAAAAAAACTACAAGTTCATTTGATAAAGAATATGCATGTTTATAAACCAATATTCAAAATAGCTGCACACATCTGTTTTCACTTGAATAAAAAAATCACATTGTGACAAATTTTGTAACCTTAACTTAAAATACATGAATATTAACATTTACTAATATAGTTACACATTTTGTTTACATCATCAACGGATGTGATGAAAAACAGCATGTTGTTATTTAAACACAGCAGGTTTTGATCAGCCTTTGAAAACTGATCCAAGAATGTGCGCTGCATTTAGTTAGAAACCATTTATTTCAACCTTTTTTGAACTCCTAGAGGTTTCCTACTCACATAAAATATTCCAAAGCCTCAGTTTAAAATAAAACAAAACAAAAGAACACAGGACCGCTGTATTTAATCTTAGAAGACTACAAAACAGCCTTGTTTAAAAATATGAAAATTCTTACAGTATTTTTTAAGTGTATGCTTTTATTTTTCACATCGAACTTACTTGATTGAACATTAAGCATCTGATATCTCAGGGAAGGCCAGCCCAGTATCCTGGTTTTCAGAGCTGAACAGGTGTTTCTGATGCAATCTATGGACCAGCAGAGACCCATTTGACTAAAGAAATAATTAATCAAGTGTTCTCTAAACATTGCTGCATAATGGAATCAACTGGGGAATCTTAAAAAAAGAAAATACTAGTGCTTGACTCCCAACCGCAGATATTCTGATTTAATTGGCATGGGTTACAATTGGGGAACAAGAGTTTTAACAGCTGTCCAGGTGATTTTAATGTGCAGCAAAATTTGGAGCCACCACAATGATGCAAGACACACAGTGATTTAAATCACAATTAGCCACAAATGACAGATGCCTATAGAGGAGAACTCACTTTTAAGGAAGTTTCTCAAGTTGGAAATACTTTATAGTTTCTCTCTGTTTCTTAAGATCAAATTTATGCTTTTTCTGAAAGTTATAATGACTCTTTAATTAGTAGTCTTCAGAGGGGATTTATATTGTTAAACACTCAACAATTTTTTTCAACCATTAAGTTTAGGTTACTGTATATAATCACTGCTATACACTTATCTATTACGTGTAACAATACACTGAAATTACCTTCTAGGCATCACAGTATTAAGAACCATCCATAGTTTATTGACTGTTTGAAGCATTCTCCACAGAACCCCTGAATTCAATAGCTGGTTCATATTGGATGTTAATACTTCTGCCTATGGTATAAGTTCACTGGCAGAGAGTAGAGTCAAGCGTTCTAGAATCTGTATCGTTTCCATATGTCTTACTGGGACAGCTGAAAATGCTAAAGGGGAAACTTAGCAGTCATAATCTAAATTCTATACAGCTTACCAAAGAAGAAGTAACATTTCTCTATCAGACTACAGGCCAAACAAATCAAGAAAACAACGTTGCTCTAAACGTAAAACTTTCAATCCTAGCCATAGTTTTGGCCATACTTAAAATAAGGACCTTAAGAAAAATTAATTTAGGTGTAGTTATTTCACAAAGAACAAAACATATCTCATTTAAGAAATCACATTAGTGACCCAAAGACAAGGTTCATTTCTTTGGTGATTCAGAAAGATTTTAAAAATTGATTGAAATATGAAAATATACACAAGTATTGCCTTTGGTAGTCACATTCATTTGAAAGATTGGAATTTGTTGATACCTATAAGGGTGGCCCCCTTTATAGGTTATAAGCACTCAGCAGATTGCTGTTATTCAATAATATCAATCCTGTGCTCTTCAATAGAACAGACACTAACCACATCTGGCTGTTGAGCACTTGAAATGTAGCTAGTCCAAAATGAGACGTGCAGTAAGTATAAAATATACACTGGATTCCTAAGACTTAGTATGGAACAACAGTAAAATATCTCATTAATCGTTGTTTATATCGAGCACCTGATGAAATAATATATTAGATATATTGGGTTAAATGAAATAATTATTAAAATTAATTTTGCCTTTGTTTTTACTTTAATGTGGCTATAGAAAGTTTCAAATTATATGTTAAAATTATATGTGTGTCTTGCGTCTTATTTCTATTTGACAGTGGTGATCTAGAACACTATCCAGTAACCGCAAGTCCGTTGCTCTATTCCGTGGCACTTATTTCTGACTTCTTTCTATCGACCTTTCACACAACCTGTTCAGTGATATAACGTAGGACCTATGAGGTAACAGATACAAGCGTATCAGAAATAAATGGTTAAAACTCCTTAAACTCAAAGAGAATTATTAAAATTATATTCACGAAAACATTATTAATATCCCCAGGGAAATTCTGCATGATTTTAAGATTTCAATGAGCCTAACATCTCTTTGCACTACTAAAGGGGAAAAAGGAGTATCAATCTACTATACCTTCTTGGAGTTGTTTAAGAGAGTGGTTTTTGGCATTATTAGTCAGGAGCATTTCCCTTAACAGGGCGTCAGTCCCTGTGATTTTTTCTTCACAGATCCAATCTTTCACAATGCATAAATGCGAGTAGTTAGTTACAAGGAGACATAGTAAAGCAGAATGCGACCCTTAAAAATTTACAGAAAGTCAACTGGATTCTTCATTCTTAAACACAAAACTCATCTCTCTCCTCTCTCCCCCTCCCTTCTCCCTTTCACTCTCAGCAATCCAAAGGAAGTTGCACTTTTTGTGCATGCATACTACAGTTTGAGAACTTCTGTTAGGTAGTTCAGCCAGGGAATCTGCTTAGATAAAGATCCCCAAGTGATCTGATACAGGGAAGTTGGAAACTACTACTTTTATCAAAAGTTCTCAAGCTTTCTTCCACTCTATCCCAACATAAAAGTCTTTCATCAGGAAAAGTTGTTTGACATAGCCATAGTTCAAGAGTTGAGAGGGGGAGGAAAGAAAAAGAGGAGAAAAGAATGTCCATTTGGGGGAGATCATATATGATTTTAAAAAGGCCTCACTCAGAAATTCTGATGACTAGTGGTGTAGTGATTTGCATGCTCTGCTGCAGTGGCCCCAGGTTTGCAGGTTCGGATCTCGGGCACAGATCCACACACCACTCATCAAGCCATGCTGTGGCAGCATTCCACATACAAAATAGAGGAAGATGGGCACAGATGTTAGCTCAGGGCCAATTTTCCTCAACCAAAAAGAAAGAGAGGAAGGTTGGCAAAGGATGTTAGCCCATGGCCGATCTTCCTCACCAAAAAAATTTAAAAAAAGAAATTCTGATAGGCTTCTATAGGAGAACATGTCCTCTCCTCCAACTCAGTTGACAATCATTGCTATACATGGGTAAAATTCAAGTTGCTCACTTTAAATACCTAAAAGTTCTCAGGCACTTTAGGTATATTTTCTCATTTCACCCTAACATTCCTACAAGGTAAGCAATATTGTCTCCATTCTACTGTAAGGAAACAGGCTGAAAGACATTTATTAATATCCCAAAGTCACACAGCTAAGTATGTCAGCCAGTCGAAGCAGTACTGGTGATACCTACAGGAGGATGCATTTGTCTTCCTTCAAGAAGGGTTAAGGAAGCTCCAAAGGAATGGGAAAGCTTCCTTTTTGTAAATCTAATGCTTGTTTCTAACCTTTTGCTTATACCATGGTTTGACTATTCGTGACTATTATTGTGTAATATCAATAATGAGAAAGTAAATGATGATATTGTAAAAATGCCTATTTAGATATATGAGATACCACTATGCTAAGTGCTTGGCACATAAATACTTAATAAATATTTTTGTTACTATACTACTAGTATCGTTATCAGAGTTGTAAGTGTAGTAGTAATAATATTAGTAGCAACAATGGTACTTTAGATACAATCATCAACTTCTCATGCAACTTAAATCAAATGTTACCAGTGCTTAGTCCCAGTAGGGATGGTATCTGCTTCCTTTCTCATAGAAACTGCTTAAAATTGATGTTTCTGTTTGAAAAGACACTGTAACAATCAAAATTGGTATAATTTTAAAGTTCAAAAGTCTCAATGCACAAGTATGTGTACAGTGAAGACTATCCCAGGGCCGGCACCGCAGCATAGTGGTTAAGTGCGTGCGCTGCGCTGCTGGCGGCCTGGGTTCGGATCCCGGATGTACACTGAGGCACCACTTCTCAGGCCGTGCTGTGGCAGCGTCCCACATAAAGTGGAGGAAGATGAGCATGGATGTTAACTCAGGGCCAGTCTTCCTCAGCAAAAAGAGGAGGATTGGCATGGATGTTAGCTCACAGCTGATCATCCTCACAAAAAAACAAAACAAAACAAAACAAATTTCCAAAAACAGTCATACAAGTGACTGCTTACAATAGTACAAATCAATCTACATTTCATAATCTCTTCAATAAAACAGTTACCAAATGCTGCCAAATACAACATAATTTCTTTGGAATAAGATTATGCAAAGATATGAGTAAATAAATGAAGACACCTGGCTGAAGATGACCAAAGAAGCTTCATGTTCCTCCTTGAAACCAACCATAACACAGAAAGAAAAAGAAAATTCCAACTTCCAGGAAACAAACCAAAAAAACCACACTCAAACGTTATTAAAAAGAAGAAAATATTATTAAAAAATTAAATTTCAAAAATATCACTATTTCTATGACAGTTTTACACTAAAACTATTATAGTAATTCTATGCTGTGGAATATTATAGAGCAATTAGAAACAATAAGGTAGATCCACATGTACTGACATGAAAAGATTTCCAAGAAATATATTAAATCTCCAGACCAAAAGGAAAATGACAAGCACCCAGAAATCAACCCTGAAAGCACAGAAGTGTATAACCTTAATGACAGAGAATTCAAAATAGCTATCATAAAAAAGCTCAATGAAATATAAGAAAACAGACAATTCAATGAAATCAGGAATTTTTTCACAAAAAAGATTGAAACAATAAAGAAAAATCCATCAGAAATCTTAGAGCAGTTAGCCTTCGCTAAGTGATTTCAGAGATTTGATCAGTTTTAGAACAAGTAGAAGGGATCTTCCTAATGCACACCCCCTCTTTTCCCAGAGTGTGTGTGGCATGAGGGTGGAGGCTGCACGTGCAAGCCGGTCATGGCAAATATCACTTCAGCACTGGTTTCTGGGCAGAACTGCAAGATTTAGGGTGGAGTTATTTCCTTCTTTCCTCCTTCTGGGGTGCCTCCCTCTCCCCACAGTCCCCCAGGTGGGCTCAAGCACCCAGGATGGCAGCTATGATGATGGGTGACCCGAGTTCACTTTTGGTTGGAGAGGCCTACAAAAGGCCAGCAGCAGCCTTTTGTAGGCCACATTTCACATGTGGTGCCTCAGAGAGTCTTTGGAGCCGCAGCAGCACAGAACATCTGATTTCGCTTGTTTTAGTCTCAGAGAAACTGATACATGTTGTTTTGCATGTAGTAGCATCAAAGGGAATTTGTCCTGCAGTTCTGAGTGTGCCCTGCCCTGCCTGGCTCTCGACTCTTCATTTTTCTTGCCACATCTGCGTCTGTGGGTGCCATCCACCTGTCTTTCTCAGCACCTGAAGCTCAATGAGAAGCGCACACTGGCCTTGCCTCCCTGGAGTCTTCAAGGGCGCCCTGCTCTATGATCACGTACTTTGGGGCATTAGCTCTAAGCAGCCTGTCCATGGTGGCTATCTGGCTGGTGGCTCACCCTGCCTGGATGCCAACCTGGTTTCCACCCTTCTCCTTGAGCGAGTAGTGGACACCCACCCCAGCCTGCAGAGACTCCTGCCTGGGCTCTGCCAGTGAGCCTGGGGACCACCACTGTGAGTTTTGCAGGAGGAAGAGAGGAAGAAGTCCAAGCTCATACCCAACTATGTCTGGCCGTTAGTCCCTTCCAACCTCTTCAGATACTTAACCTGGTCATTTACTGGGAAAGTAACAGGTTTAAAACATGATTCCAGTCCAATGCCCACACCAGGGAGCAGAAGAACAGAGTCTGTCCCCATTAGTCCTGTTACCAGAGAGGCAGGAGCTGGGCATTGAGCAGGACAGAAGGAAAGACCAGTGCTGCTGCAGCTGCTGTACTTGTCCCTCACCCACGCATACCAGGTTTCCAAATGAGCCTGTGGGGCCAACACAGGCCACAGAGGAAAGGCTAGAGAGAAGCAAAATCCTTCTTGACTCTTCTTTTGGGTGTCCACTGGGCTCAGTGGAGGTCCAAATGCTTACCCCATTTCTAAGGAAGTGCTTTTGTGGGTCTTCAGACCTCCCCCCAGCTGATGGTCTCTGTCCTCAAGCCCCGGACAGAGGTGATGGTGCTCTGAGCTGACAGCTTGTGACAGCCCTTCAGGCCTGGCCTCTGAGGTCCACTCTCATCATAGGCAGAGTCCCCCTGAAGACAGCTCAGCCTGGGCCTCCTCCCAGCATTCACGCCTGGTGCTTGGGAAGCATGCACAGCCTCACACAGCTCGCTGTGGCCCTGAGGACCTGGGAGTTGGCCAGTCTCTGCCTTTGGAGCCTTGGGACAGGTGTCGGGTACCAGTCTCTGTGAACTTTGAGCCCCAGGGATGCTCCACATGCCTCAGCTCAACCTCACCCAGGGAAGACAGAGGCATAATGCAGAGACACTGACAACTCACTCAAAAAACAATCTCTCTTTTGGACTTCTGAACCCATAGGCAATGTGGGACCCCACAGCAGAGGAATCTCTCCTGGAAGAAGGAAACACACTACTATGGTCTGGTAGCTTGACAACACAAGAGTTATCTGGAGGGGAGAAAAACGTGGAAAGATCAGATGAGAGTGACTAAAAGCTGGTGTCTAATGCACAGCTCATACACGTTTACAAAATTAACATGTCAGAACAAAAATAAGCCTTTGTTCTTACAGCTCCTCACCTCCTTCTGAGATTTACTTGCTGCTGTGGGATCCAGGTGACCATCCAGAGCCCAAACGCAGCCCTGCAGGCTGTAGACATCAGACTGGAAAACCCTGCACCCTGGCATGGGAGGGCCACCGGGGGAATATTTGAGCCCCTGGAGCCATTTAAAATTTAGGAGAAACCAGCCATGAAGACTTGGACACCATCCTCAAGGGCAGTTCCTTGCCTTGGTCTGTGTGGATGCACGGTGAAGGAGGGTGCTCCTAGGCCCCAGTGGGTGTCAGAGTCCCTGGCCCACACCAGGTGTTGTCCAGTCTGTCCCCAACACCTCCACTCGGCCTGATGGAAGAGGAGACCAGCAACCAGTAGGGTGCTTACCTGCTCCCCAAACCTGCTGGTCCAAGTTGCACTGCAGGGATTCCAAAAGAACAGAGGATGTTTTGGGGGGGAAAATAACATCTTCCATCTGTCATTCATTGCTCCTGACTAGACACATTTCATCTTTACAACTGAGACCAAATGGACGGTGAAGGAGTCCTGAGAGGAGAGGGGATGTTGGAGATGCATGACAGCTATTGCTGGGTTAGCCGGTGTGAGCAACACCAGAGCACACTTCCTGTGACCCCATTCACTCCCATTCAGCTCTGGGCTCTCTGAAGTCCCAGGGAGCAGGGGCCAAGGCTGGGGCCTTAGGAGTCAGACGGGTCCGACCAGCTATGTGACCATGGGCCCAGTGCCTCCTGGATAGGGGGACTCAGGGAGACATAGTATGTGCCGATGCTCACTTATTATTCTGATTGCTGTTGTCTTTCCCCACCCCAGACGAGACGCTGGGCTGGATTCAGTGCACCTGCATCTATGGAGTGTCTGCCTGTGGCAGGTGCCAGAGGGGCAATGATGAAAAGGATGCTAAGGAATACTTTAGACCCATCGCAGGCATCACTCAAGAGGCGTGGAAAAGTAGAGGGTGGAGTTCTCAGGAATGGATTGAGTCTTTACAATATTTGTCCCCAAATGTCCTTAAATAAGACAGACTTTTGGTGCTAACGTGCCGCATTATTAAAACAATATGACAAAATAACCCTGTAGGAATTGTGTTCACGGGTTTCCATATCTGAGGGTCTCATCTTTGCAGGGCCTTGATCGAGTGCCAGGCCTGAGAAATACCAGACTTGCTGCCAGTGGCTGAGGACCCAGATGCCAAGATGTGGGGCTCTGAGCCTGCTGGCTGGGCAGGACACACTGCTAGCACGTGCTGTCTATGGGCATCCGATCCTTTCTTGACCTACTTGGTGTCAACGCCCATACTCTCTATTTTTGGGGTGGGACTTTTTCTAGCAGCGACAACTTGGCCCTCAGCTTCAAAAAGTATGAACCAAAGCATATGCTTGCCTTTTGAAATGCTGGGGCCGAGGGCTCTGTGGCCGCCCCATTTGGCCGCACTCTTCATTCCCATACTGGAACATTCACGCTATGTCTGCAAGAACAAGTTACTCCCTACACATGCAATACAGCAAAGCCTTTTTTCCAGGCACACACATGACATCCAGAGAGCTCATCGTGGAGACACTGGGACCCCAAGGGGTTTGACCATGTAGAGTTCATCTTTCCTGCAGACACAACATTTCTATTTCTCCCTTTCTACCCCTGGCGCCTTTTTTTGGTTTCTTACTCAGTTGGGTCCTTTGGGAAGTGGGTGCTGAGCTGTGTAGGAGAGCGAGAGGGGTGTGGGGGCTGATGCCTGATATGAAGGAGAAGGAAGCCCAAAGAGGCAGGAGACCCTCCCAGGAGCCTCACTGGCCCAGCAGGGAGGTGGGAGCCATGGTTGCCCCTGGAGGAGCCTGCAGATTGGAAAGCCCAGCCCAGCGCCCTCCTCCCCAAATCTCCCCATGTGCTCCATCCTGGGGCACTGCCACTGGTGGCTTTCAGCTAGCTGCTGGTCTTGCAGCTCAGTGGAGAGCTCTCTTGTGAAGAGGCTCTGAGCGGTGCTCTGTGAGGACAACACAGCCCATCTGCCGTGTCGTGTGTGCAGGTAAATGCCCCTGCTCACCTTTGGGGAGCAGATTCTCCGGGTCCAGGAAATGTCCCTCCTGAGGGGACACTCAGAAGAGGGAGGTCAGTGGTCAAACCACAGCCCCGACCTGCTGCAGCTGGTCCTGGGGCCAATCTGACTGTCATTGCCTCCCCTCAGCTGTCCCTTCTCAATGCTACTCACCCTGAGACCCCCTCATCTCAGTCGTTCCCCGGGTGGGTGATGCCAGACTTCCTTCTGCTCACACGCTGGTCAAGAGGGCAGTGCATGTCCACTCATGATCACTATGCCTAGGAGCAACTGGTCTGCACATAAGAGCTGCCTGCCCACTGAAGTCTAGTTACGAAAGTGTTGGGAAGAACCATCTGGAGCAGGAGTCACGCTGGTCTCCTCCCAGAGGAACTCAGTTTGAGTCTGCCCAGCACTTCAAAGGCCCTGCCATCCAACTCAGCAGAAGGAAATGACCCACAGCCAAGAAGCTGGCCCTGTGGGGGCTCACTGACCTCAACCGTAACCTTGCTGGGGTCAGCCTTGAGAGGTCCCAGCCATAGGTGGGGGTTGCAAAGGCCACTAGGCCAGCTAAGGTGACTGATCACTGCACTTTTGCTCCACATCAAGTTCAGAAACTCCACTCAACTCCTCCACTGCCCCTTCTGAGAGGCACAGCCCCCGGCCACACCTCCTCCATCCACTGTCTTAATCCAGAATACTTTCATCATCCTATAAAGCTTCCTCATGCCTATTAGCGGTCACTTCTCACTCCTCCCTCCCTTCCCCACCCCCTGACAAACACTAATCTACTCCCTATCTCTATGGATTTGCTGACTTGGGACATTTCTTATAAACGGAATCCTACAATATGAAAATACCTAGCATGATGTTGTCAAGGTTCATCCATGTTATAAGTGTGTGTCAGAACTTCATTCCTCTTTATAGCTAAATGATATTCCATTGCATGGAGAGACCACCTTTGGTTATCCATTCTTCCGTTGGTGGACAGTTGGGTTGTTCCCACCCTTTGGCTATTGTGAATAATGCTGCAATGAACATGCTCATTCATGGACTTGTCTGAGTCCCTGTCGCAATTCTTTGGATCACTCAAGTTTTGTAGGCTCTCAATGCACCTTCCAGGAGTTTTCTATTTCCCTTCACAAGCTGTACGTTTCATTGTCCTACTGTCTGGCAGACCCAGTCCAAGGACACTGGAAAGCTAGTTTTGCCATCGATCTCAAAGTGCAAGGGTCACAGGGGTGAATTTTTTCTTTATGAGCATCTGGACCAATGAGGGTAATTGACTACAAATACCAGAGGAAACTCTAGCTAATTTAAGCAGAAATATACTACAAGGAGATGATCCTGTAGTTCACAGAATTCACAAATGTCTGGACAATCGGCCTGGAGAATGTGCAGGAAGCAGGGGGCCATGGGACACCCCAGCCCCACCCTAGGAAGAGCCCAGTCAGTAGGCGACCCTAGGCCTTCAGACATGGGGCTGAGGCCACAGGTATCACTCATTGGGATCTGCGCTGTGTTAACACAGCTCCCTGACAACACCTTGATTTCAGACACCTGGTCTCAGAACCGTGAGAGAATGTTTCTGTTATTTTAAACCACCAACATTGTGGTGATTTGTTACAACAGTCCTAAGAAACTTACACACACACACACACACTCACACAGGCCAATCTCATGCCCAGGGGTAGTGCTCTCCACCTCAGGCTGAATCACAACCCATTGAAACGCCCACTTGAAGACTGGAGAACAACTTCTGCCTGTGGTCCTGCAGGGGCTGGGCCAGGTATCTTCACATAGACACACCTCCTGTACCTTTTCTGTGCAGACCACCCCTGCCTCCTTGTCTACTGGACAACAGGACGCCTTCTTGACTCAGCTGAAGTGGTGCTGCTCAAATCACCAATTTCAACAGACCAGTGTTGTTTTTCTAATTCATGCAGGTTCCCTCTGGAGGCTCTGGGGAGGATCCATTTTCTCACGTTTTCCAACCTCTAGAGGTCACTGCATCCCTTAGCTCCTGGGTTCTTCCTTCAACTTCAAGGCCGGCAGTGTCCAGCAGAGTCCTCCTCACATCACATCACTCTGACTCTGCCTCCGTCCTCACGTCTTCTCTCCTCTGACCTTCCTGCCTCCCTCTTCCACTTGTAAGAAATATGATTACTCCGGGCCCACCTGGACAATCGAGGATGTCTCCCATCTCAAGGTGAGCTGACCAGCCCCTTAATCCATGAGCACTTTCATGTCTCTTTGCCTTGAAACCTAACATATTCAGAGGTTCTGGCCCTTGACTGGATGGGAAGGGCATTGCATGTAGTGTTGTTAGAGAATCAGTGAGGATCCGTCTCTCTGACATGAACAATTCCAAGGGCCTCTGGGTGGGGCAGTGAACACAGAATGCAAATATACCTTCCTGCCTACAGCAGCCATTGATGGAGTCATTGGTGTGTGAGGAGCCATGAAAGGGGAACACAACAGGGTGGCTGACCCTCCTCAGAAGCAGCTGGAAGAAGTCTCAAAAAAGAGAGCCCTGAGCTTTGTGGTTCCCATATGCGTGATGCACCCCAGCAGGGGTGCAGCATGGTTGGGGCTAGAGGGTTCACAGAAGGTTATGGGGCCTGGTAAAGTTGGATTCACCCACCCCTTGGAGCAAGAACTTGGTAGCAGTGGGAATGTTCTGGAGCCTTCCCCCTGCCATGCACTGGCACACACACATACACATGCACTCACACACAGACACATATGCAGCACAATATGCACACACAGAGACACATACACAACTCTGCATATGCACACACTCAAAAAACACACATGCACACATGCGTCTACGCACATACACATGGATATGTGTGGGCACAAAAGACATATATGCACGTGTACACATGCTGCATACAAATAGAAAGAAACATATGCACAGAGAGACATGTGTACACAGGCATACCCACATGCACACAAACACACAAATGCACCCACACATGCACAGGAGCAAGATGATGCCATTTGCATTTGGTAGAAAGTTCTGGGAGCAGAATGGAGTAGGAACGAGGGGCAGGGAAAGCAGAGACCACTCAGGGTGTGTCAGTCAGTGCAGTCACCCCAGTACTCACAAGTCTGGAACGGGGGAAGAGCAGCAGTAATAGAGGGAGGAGGTGGATTAGGGGCGTGTGTGGGGCCAGCAGACCTGGTGGTATGGGTAGCAGACATGAAGGTCAATGTGGTCTCCCAGGGTCACTGAGGGCACTGATGGGAGTACAGAACACAGGAGCCAGGGTACATTTGAGGGAAAGGAGATCAATTCAGCCTGCAAGGGGTGAGGGGGCTGCAATGGGAGCCATGGGCATCCTGGTGGGGGCATTTAGAGCAGGCTGGACACTTTGCTTGTAGTTCAAGAGGTCTGGTAGGAAAGGGCGGGGTGGCGACATCAGCTCCAAGGCTGGAGCTGGAGCCTGGACTAGGACCAGCTCTCTCAGGGGAGCTTGGAGTGACCAGGGCTGGTCCAGGATCCCTGGGGCTAGGGCAGCAAAGACCATGGGAGTAGGGGGTACATACGAGGAAGCCATTGCTTTATCTTGCTAGCTCTTAATGCAGAGGTGTACTGCTTCCCATTCTGATAACATTCTCCCTTCCAGATAAGCTTTCTCAGAAGAAATCAAACCCAAGAGTAATGATGGCTAATTATGCAAAATTAAGAACATAAATTCACAGGATCCCCCCCAAAAATGATTTAATCACCACCTACAAGTCAAAATGAGGGGCCTTTATGAAGATGAGGGAGGAGCAGGATCCTGTCTCCAGGTCAGCCCAGGGCCAGACAGGTGAGCAGGGAGGAGGTGTAGGGTCCCCCACCCAGCCCTGCAGCTGTCCCTTGTGACTGCTGGACTGAGTCTGCTCTTCGTGCTGTGAGCTGAGGGACCCAGTTTATTCCTACCCACACTGTGGAGGTCATTTGAGAGTCTCTGGGAGGGCTGGGCAGTGGGCACGTGTGTGTCCCAGGTCAGCCACCTGCACTGGGTTAGGGTCTCAGTCTTGTTGTTCAGAACCCCAGGTGGACTTGGGCCAGAATTTGCTCTCTTGTGTCTTTGATGGTGTCTCCCAGGCAGAGCGGGACATCTTCCTGCCCAGCAGGGGAGAGGGGAACTCAGTGAGGCCTTGGACAGATTTCCATCCACAATGGGTCCCTGCTAACCCCTTACTCCTGGTGAAGTTATAGGCAAGTCAGGTAGCTTTTCCAAGACATAGTTTCCTCAGAGGCTAAAGTCATGTTTTGGAAGAAACTTTACATATTATAAGCCCATCTATAAATGTGAGGACTGTTGTCCCTGTTATGTGTTTATATTTTGCAAGACTACTGCGCTGGGGTTGCCATTAAAAATCAAACACATTGTTACAAAACGTGTTGTCAACTTCAAAAATCCATGGTGCTGTTGGAACAATATTTGAGGTCTGCAAATATCTAAGTGCCACCCAGTCCCTAGTCACTACCCTCCCACAGGGACCGTCACAGCCTCACCTCTTTGTGAGCCCTCTGTGCCTCTTGTTGGTACTTATGTGACCTGGACATCCCTGACACTCAGGCCTGGGCTCCAGGCATCCCCAACTGTACAGTACAAGGTTTCTGCCCCCTGTCTGCCCATTTGCCTCCCTATGCCCACTGTCCCTCTCTCGGAGCTGGTCAACATGCCGGCCTCAGTCTTGTCCACCCGGGCCTGAGGACCCAAGTTCCCCTCTCTTTGTCTTTTCCTTCTTAAATGCCCATGTCTAGGTCCTCCCTCTCCCCTACCCCTGAAAAGACTGGTCTCATTCAGTTCTGAGAGTTGTCCTTAGCCTCTCAAGGAAAGTGATTCCCAGCAGACCCAGGAGTGAGGTGGGAGCTGGTGCTGGGAAACCAGATCCTGGTGGTTGGTCACACCCAAAACCTGGGGAATATCATGCAATGTGTGCTCATCATCAGAATGAAACTGTACTTGATTTCAGGGGAAACGGTTTGGCAATAGTAATGGTTAGAGGACCTGAGGCCTTCAACGGTGTCAGGACAAAGGAAGGTCTGGACACATAATCATTATAATATTCATCCCATGTTCCTCAATTAAATGAATGGTCGGATGGATGCTGGATGGATGGATGATGAATGGTTGGATGACAGGGTAGTTGATGCAAGGATAGTGAGTGGATGGGTGAATGGATGGATGGAGGGGTGGGTGGATGTGTGGTTTACCGTTGGATGGATGAATGAGGGATAGATGAATGGATGAATGAATGGTGGATGGATGGATCATGGGTGGATGCATGATGGATGGATGGATAGATGGATCGATGGATACCTATGAGGCCAGGATTACTAAAGCACACATGGACACCTCTAAGGTAATGGGGTCTAGATCCACTTGACCATCACTGTGAGCTCCATGCACATTTGCTCCATCCTCTCCTCTTGCTTGCTCACACCTTCCTTGATCTGGATTGGGGGCATGTTCAGTTCTGAGAGGGATCCAATTTCTTTTGGAGTTCTCCTCTCAAAGGGCCCATTAACTGCCCCTCCTCTTCAGGATCTTAGGGCCATGGCAGCTCCTATGGAAATCTTACAGGACGTTTCCTATTAGTGTCAGCTTCCTATGCTGATCAGATGGGAGGGTGAACCCAAGTGTGGGGACACATGGCTGTTTGTCTCCCACAGCTCCCTCAACCATTTGATCTCTCTTTCTCTATTTCATCCAACTTCACAGTCCATATTCCTTGAGCTATGCACATCTGCTCCGATATTAGTCATTTTAGAGACATCTGGGCTCAGTTCTATCAGCTTTTTGCATTTTTCTCCCTAAAGCTCTTATTACAGACATCCTTTTATTCCAGCTTTGAGGAAAATGGTATAGAAAGCCCTGGGCTAGAGCAGTAACCTCGAGGAAAAGTGGTATCAGCCCTGCTGCCCTTCAGCTTCACAATGAACTTCAAGGTCATTTGGTTTTCAAGATGCTCATCATGTGGGTGTTCTTCCCTCCCCTCCTACTTCCAAGCTCCCCAATCCTGAGCCTGGGGTCCTGGAAACAGACCTCACCCCCCACCTGTGCTCTGGAGCCAGGCCGCAGCCTGCCAAGTTGATCCAACATCCTCTACATTATTAATGTGCTGGTTTTTCTAGCAGACTCAACACAATAATGATGGTGGTGATGGTAACGAACGTAACCGTGAGTCACCATTGTGTACTGAGAACTAATTCTGGGGTGGTTCTCTGAAAAATGCTTTACCCACCTTACCTCATTCACATCTTGCAAAAGCCCTGTGCTGCGGGTGCTTGAGGAAGGGGAGTCTTTGTACTTCTCATGTGAGCTAGAAATTCGATAGATTGATAGGTATTGGTGATCTCTGAGCCTGGAATATAAGCTTCGGACTGGCTTCTGTTGAGACAAGGAACAGAGGTCTCTTGTCTACAGGACAGGTGGGCAAATGGGCAAGGGGAAGACAGTACCACTGTCATCCTGCTATAGCCGGTGCGGCCCAGGTAGGCTCACCTGTCGGCTCAGCACTGTAAGTGGGATGGGCGGGGGCGATGGGCGGGATATTCCCCACAGTAGGCTGACAGCCTCTTCAGGATCCTGTTGGGCGCTGTCAGCAAGATGAGCTTTATAAGTCCTTAGAATAGGCTTGAGGGGGCAATTCTGAAATCTGTAAATGAGAGGCCAAAATTCCCATCCTTCAGGGACAAGAGGAATTAGTCAGGAGGTTGAATGTTCCGTAGATCATTCTCTCCGCCCACCACACTTGCTGGGTGTTGCTTTATAACATCCTGGTCTCTGGAGACACAAAGAGAAATCAGATGGAGTCTTCAGCCCAACCTTCACCGTCTCCTTGAGCAGCAGATGGACAAGCTTGTCCCAAGAGGAATGACAGTCCTGCCACCTGCAGCCCGCAGCCTCATCATGCTTGAGATGCGAGGATTTCACCAAGGAGTGTGTTCCTGGCTGAGATTGGGGGAGGAGGAGTTTGCAAGATTCATTGGACAATCTCCTGACCGTTCATTCTATGTGGCCACATTGGTATTTCCTGGGGACATTGGTGGGGGAGGTCATGGGGGTCCGTGAGCTCAGAAGATCATGGTAGTGGAGGCTGATGAGAGGTGATGGAAGGGGCTACAGGATTGACCCTATCCTTTAATTTTGTTTGAGTAAAGATGGTTCAGAACCCCAGGCCAGGCAGGGGCTGGGCCGAATGGATAGGCTAGTGGCGCTTCCCTGGGTTGGGGGAGGCGGGATGGGCGTTAAGTGAAGAATGAGGAGGGTGCCTTTTGGTTTCAACAGTCGGGGCTCACCCCCTGGAGACCTTGGGATGCTTCCATCACCAGAACAGGGCTCCAAGGTGGCTTCTGTTGTCCAGGAAGCCCAGTGGATTGAAAGTACTTAAAGTGCCCTTTGTGGAATCATCACCTCGAAATTCAAAACCTGTAAGTGGCCACTGGCTCAGCTGCATGGAGGGCCTGGGCTTCCAGGGGGCAGCATTTCTGCAGGAATGTGCCAGGTGACCACCTAGACTGTGAATTTGGATGAGGACTCATGTGATAGAGCCCCCCTCGCCTGTCCCTTGAAAACCTCAGATCATCACCTCGGGAGACAGTTTTCCCTCTACTGCTCAGAGCCATCAGTTATTCCGGCTGGTCCCCACACGCAGCTCGTGTTCTTTCCACACCATATCCACGAACCGACTTTCTCCAGTTTCCCAGAGCCCAGACACACTCTGCTGGGCACCCCTCCACCTGTGAGCCTTTCTCACTGAAACTGGCCCCATCCCCAGGGACAGGACACCTGTGCTTCCTCTACCTCACAGAGTCATCACCCTCAGGGGACATGACACCATGCTGATACAGTTCCATCATCTTCTCTTATTCCATCCAGAGACCCAGTAAAGAAGTTTGGGGTTCAGGTCAGCTGCTCCTAAGCTCCCTGCAACATATGGGAATACTTGTCCAAACAAGCCTCAGGAAGCCTTGGCTGATGACAGTGATCTGAGGCCAGCAGAGAGACCTGGGGTGGACAGCATCCCTGCCAGCCACCGGACACGTCTACTCTGTACTGCTGGGGATCTGAGCTTGCATCCCTCCTGACCTCGCAGCTCCCTGCACTGGGGCCTCCCCCACTCTGTTCTCCCGCCTTCAGGCATTAAGACCCTCCCCAACTGCATGAACCCCAACAAGTCCAAATGGCCCTAACCCATGTTGCTTCCAGGGTGGAGACCCATCATCAACACCTAGTTCATCCTGGAGAGGGACCATGGCATTGCTTACTTCCAAGACAAGATGAATAACCAGGACATGCAGATGATGAAGCTCTTCAGTGGGGGTCTCCACAGGGCAGGAGGGGCCTTAAAAGCAGTGGTGTGGCCACACAGAGTGGGATACCTACCTGGGCCAGCACATCTAGCAGCTGCACTGAGCCTATGGGCCAAACTGCACCCTGTGCACTGATGGGGGAGTGTGTGTCTGTGTGTTCACCTGTGTGTGCACTTCAAGGTGTGGGTGTAAGGCCGCACTGTCTGTCTCTCCACCACCACTGTGAATCGACCCCTTTTGTCACCCTGCATCCACCCAGATGATCTTTCTGACATCCTGGACCCTCAGGCCCTGTCCTCCGCCCACCTTCACTCAACTCCCACCACCCACTGCCTTGGCATCACTCTGAGCATTTAACCATCTCCACCATGACCGACACCCCCATTTATGGCCAGCCCATTCTAGCTAGTACCCACCAGTGTCTCTCCAGCCCACCCACTGGAGGTTCCCTCCCCTGATGAGTCCTCAGCCCACTGGGTCTCCGTCTGCCAACCTTGTTCCACGTTCGCTTTCCTTCCCCTACGTCACGTCCTTCCTTCCTCTGCACACACTGAGCTCCAGGACAGCCCCACGCTCCTGTCCTGCAGCTCTGTCCTGTTCCTTCCATGGTCCTGGCCAGGTGAAATCCACCCTGGGACCCAGCTCTGCACCTTCTCTGCACCTGCCCCAGCTGTGAGAGGGGCAGAGGCTGGTGCAGAGCCAGGGCTGGTCCCACCGTCACATCATGACGGCAGACCACAAGGTCCCACGGTGCTGCCCACACCCCTCCCAGTGTCCCTGGGTCATCTCACTCCTCCCCGCTCTAGGTGCATTTCACATGTCCCTTCTCTCCTCACCATCCACCCCTGCTTCCCTGTGCAGGACAAACCTTTACCGCTAACAAGGCTCAGTGCATGGATTGTGGACACTGCAGTGTGCACGGTTCGGTGGAGCAGGTTGTGGGCATGGTGTGCACACATGTTGCCAGCTGGGAGAGGGCTGAGGTGCAGCTTCTGAGACTCAGACTCCCCCAGGGAGAGGCCAGGCCCAGGCGGCAGGGAGGGGAAGACACCCTGGAAGGGACAAGGGCCACACCAAGAGACTGTCCCCTCTCCAAGATGAACATCTCAGAGGGCTTCAGGTTCTAATGGGCCAAGCTGGGAAGATGGGACTCCACTCAGGAGTGGAGGCTGGGGGCTGATTCAGGTGAGGGGGAAGAGAGTGTAAGGTCACTGGCTCCTGGAGGCCGGGCACTGACAGCCTGAACCCCCTCCTCTTGGTGTGGACCCCCTGCAAGACGTCAAATGCAGGGATGTCCCTCATGGAGGGGCTGTAGCAGGGTGGACAGAGCAACCCCTGAGCCCAGGGAGTTCCACACCATCCCATCCACAGAGGGCAAGTCTCTGCTCTCGCGGGCCAAGGGACCCCCTTTCATGTGGTGTCTTCAGATAAGGGGACCACCCCTGGGCCCTCAGCCACCCAGGTGGCTCCTTGTTTCAGGTGGCTCCTGTCCCCAATAGAAAAAAGTACAATGAAGAGTATAGACAAGACCCATAATCCCACCACTATATCCACCTCCCCTAACTCCCAGGTCTGTTTCCTTGGGTTTGAGTGTGGATCAAACTGGGAAATTTGATTTTGGCTTTTCATGGCATTTCCATCACCCTTCCGACTCTCCAATGTCCACGCTGGAAGGACTAACCAGCTAGAGATCACCCGATTAGTTAACCTCCTGTATTTATAGAGGGGCAGGAACCGAGATGGGGAAGGAAGGAGGAGCCCCAGGCCTTTGGCCCTTCCTCCTGCACCTCAGCATCAGCTCTGCTCTGTCCCCTCACCCTCACCTGGAGCATGTGTCTTGACTGGATCCCCATCCTGCACCACCCTCCACCACAGGCCATCGTTCACCAGCTCCCCAGTCCAAAGAGTTAAGGGTGGCAAGAACAACTACAAGAGCCATTAGTTATGGAGTTCTTGCCCTGTGCCAGCAAGGAGTTAATTATCTCACCGAGTAAGAGAGAGGTTCCAAAAGTCACCCATTTTACAAATGAAGAAACTGAAGCCCAGAGAGTTAATCTCATGGCCAGGGTCTCTGAGGTAGGAAGAGGTTACATCCAGGATATGAATGTAGACCCATAAGTCTGGAGTCTCGCACTAACACGTGTGCTTTGGGACTAATCAGTAAAAAAGTTTATAATCATGAGACTGGATTTGCAAGTTGGAGCATAGCATACATACCAGCAAGTACAGAAATCATACTTGCATTGATCCGTGAATTATCCAAAGGGAACAAAACCGCTAACCAGTACCCACAAAAAATAGAACATGACTAGCCCTCCAACAGCCCTCTTATGCGCCCCTCCCAGGTCACTTCCCTCTCTCTCCCAAGGGGAACCAATATTCTAACTTCTGAATTTGTTTTTCTTGTCTTTGAACTTTATTTAAATGGAGTCATACAGAGTGTCTTCTTTGGTGTCTGGCTTCTTTCATTTTGCTTGTAAGATTCATCAATATTCTTGAATGTGGCTGTAGTTAATTTTTATTTCTGTATAGTATTCCACTATAAAACATATAACCCATTTTATTTATCCATTCCACTGCTGATGCAGAATGGGTTGTCTACAATTTGATGATATGCCAAAAAATGCTGCTCTGGACATCTTGTACATCTTTTGGTGAACATATGAACATATCTGTGTTGGGTATATACCTAAGCGTGGAATTGTTGGGTCATGGAGTATGTGTACGTACACCTTTAGGAGATACTATCAAAGAGTATCAAAGCGGATTAAACAGTTTGCACTCCCAGCTGTGTATAAAAGTTCCAGTTTCTCCGCATCTCCACCAACCCTTGGTGCCGTCAGAGGTTTGATTTTAACCGTGGTGGTGTATGTGTAGTGGTAGCTCATTGTGGTTTTAATTTGCATTTTCCTCCTGAGTAATTACGTGGAGCCCTTTTCCATTTCATTGTTCCCATTTGGTTATCTTTTTTTTGAAGTGCCTAGTGAAATCTCCCCTTTTATTCTCGTGGATTGTCTGTAATATTTTTATAAATTTATGCCAGTTAGTCAAATATCCTATATGAGAGTCTTGTGTCAGATAAATACATGGCAAGTGTTTATCCCCTTTGTGCCTGCCCTTTTTCCTCTCTTAAAAGTTTCTTTTCACTGACAGTTCTCATTTTCAATAATTTCCTGTTTATCTTTTTGTTCCTTATGTTTACTGTTCTTTGTGTTCTGCGAAATCTTTGGCTGCCCCAAGATCTTGAAACTGTTTTTCTAAGGTACTTACTAGAGAAGTTGTTGTAGAAACCCCCGTTTAGATTTAAAATCCACCTGGAATTGATTTTTGTTGGTACAGCCGGTATGGAAAACAGTGTTTTCTCAAAGATTAAAGATCAGAGTTTTCTCAAAAGATTACAAATGGAACTCTCATATGATGCAGCAATCCCACTACGGGGTATAGTTCCAAAGGAAATGAAATCAGTATCTTCAAGTGATATCTGCCCTCCCATATTCACTGCAGCACTTGTCACAATGTTACCGAACCAAAATGAGTTCCCTATTTGGTGAGTTGAAATCAAAGCCTTTACTAGAAGTTGTTCTCACACAAAGTACAATTCATTTGCCGCAAATAAGGGGACCATAGGGAATCACTTCCAAAGCTGTGGCCCTCTCAGCAAGGGAAAACAAGTGCCTTTTATTTTTGGTAGGGAATAAATATTCAAAAGGAAAGTTTCGTCCTCACGTATAGAGGTGGGTATAAGCCAGCCCAGGCGTAGTTTGAAAACGTGCTTTCCCCTACCTTTCATGTTATGCTAATAAGGCTTAAGCTCCTCCTGGGGTGGAGATCTTAACATTAAAATGAAGCAAAAGTAACTTTGGAGACTTCTTGGCCCATCTGTGCAGGCGTTGCTTTTGCAGTGCAGTTTGGACTGGTTCAGGGTGGTTGGTGATTGCGTCTCTTAACGTAACAGAGAAACAACTTTGAGAAAGAGTTAAGGGCCCGGCCTGGTGGCGTAGTGGTTGGGTTTGGGCGCACCGCTTCAACAGCCTGTGGTTCGCAGGTTCGGATCCCTGGTGCCGACCTATGCACCGCTCATCAAGCCATGCCATGACAGGCGTCCCGCATATCAAATGGAGGAAGATGGGCACAGATGTTAGCTCAAGGCAAATCTTCCTCAGCATAAAGAGGAAGATTGGCAACAGATGCTAGGTCAGGGCTAAATTTCCTCACCAAAACAACAAAAAAGAAACAGTTAAGTGCTTTCGAAATTGCCTTTGAATTACTCGGGGCAGTTAGTTGGTGACAACAATAGCCAAGATATGGACACAACTTAAGTGTCTGTTGATGGATGATTGGATTAAGAAACATTACATGTATCTACAATTAAATATTATCCAGCTTTCAATATGAGAGAAATCCTGCCTTTTCTGACAACACAGTTGAACCTGGAGGACATTATGCTAAGCATAATAAGCCAGACACTGAAAGACAATCACTGCATGATCTCATTTACAAGTGGAATCTAAAAACGTCAAACTCGTGGAAACAGAGAGTGGAATGTGCCTACAAGGGATGGAGGTTGGTGGGTGCGAGGGGAATGAGAGATGTTGGTCAAAGGGTACAAACTTTCAGTTATAACATGAGGATGTTTTCAAGATCTAATATAGAACGAGGTGACCAGAGTTAATAATAATGCATTGTATACACAAGAGAATTGATCTTAAGAGTTCTTAGCATTAAAAGAAGGGGGAGTTATTACAGGAGGTGACGGAACTCTTCATTAGCTTGATTGTGGTATTCATTTCACAATGTGCACATACATGAAATCATCACATTGTACACCTTCAATATATACAACTTTTCTTTGTTAATCGTACCTCAATACAGCTGGAAAAATATTTGTGCTGACTTCAGAAAATGCTTACAAATTAATGTGAATGAGGAAAACAAGAAGTGAAAGCACAAATGCAGCAGGGCCTGGGAGAAAATTTGCCAAATGTTACCCGTGGGTGATACTGGCCTAGAGCAAGTTGACTCGAGGGAAGCCGTGTTGTAACTTAGAGTAACGTCTGACTAGCTCACTCAAGCTCTGTGTGTTTTACCTTGCACTTAGCCTAGCAGATAAACAGCTCTCGGAAATAATCCTGGCTGACACACGTACATCCCAAGAGTGATCGATGATTACTTTATTCTTTTGAGTTTCTTAGGAACATGACGACCTCCTCAGGAAGATCGTCTATGCCGGCATCCATCATCGATGACAACTGAAAGACCTGGTGTGATGTCTCCAGTCTCCGATGCCAGATGGTCAATGTTCCTGAGCCCCCTTCACAGCCCACTAGTCCCTACAGAACTGCCTCAGATTATGTGCTTGTTTAAGATGGTCTCTGGGACATGAGTCCATCATCTTCCGATTTTGCTAGCTAATCGAGTAAATCCCTTTCCTCACCACCGACTCATCTTGTGATTGATTGGCTTCAAGGTTGCAGCAAGCAGAAGGAGCCTTTGCTCGGTTACACGGGCAGGGATTAGCAGCGATTATTAATTTCTTCTTTACACCTTTCTCAATTTCTCACATTTTTTAAAAGCACATTCACTTCACCAGGAGAAAACCAGCAGCAATTGTGAGTCACAACAAAAGGTGGAGAGATGAGATTGTGCACCCCTATCCCTCCTGGCCCCAGGAGGGCTGGAGGGAGAACAGTGGGCAGTGCAGGCAGCCCTGACCCTGCTTGGCCCAGGTTCTCCTTCCCCAGAGCCTTTCAGGTGTCCACCAGGCCCCACCAGTGTGGCTGCAGAGCTCCTGCTGCAGGTGGCCCCCATCAGGGTGAAGCCCAGCTGAGTTGTGGCCTCTGACTGACCAGCAGGACCTAGTTTGTGATCTTGGTCACAGGTGGGCAGGACCGAGGAGGGTTGGTAGCTCAGTTGGAGAGTGGTGGTGGGAGGCTGGACAGGGGCTGGGGCAAAGAAGAGCAGGGCCCTGGGAGGGAGTCCCAGCAAATGAACCAAGGGTTGACAAGGGGCAGGGCTATGTCTGAGAGATGCTAAGGAGCACAGTGGGGTCAGTGGGGCTCAAGGAAGCTTCCCAGGGCTGCCCTTGACAAGAGTCTCCCTCAAGGTCACACAAGGCCCCTGACCCTGTGGCCTTCAACCCAGCTCCAAGGCCAAGGGGATCCTTCCTTACAGAAGGTGAAAGGACCAGAACACTCTGGGGCTCTAAGTGTTTCAAAGTCTTTGTTAATATGCTCCAAGTGCAGAGTGCCCATGCCTTCAGGGACCAGCCACCTGTGCTGATTAGGAGCACCTTCTTTATCCCCAGTGACTAAGCGAGGTCAGAGCTAGAATGTCCTTCCCCAGTTTTCCCAGGGGTTCTTACCTGGGCACCCTGGGTGTGGGTTGGGGGTGGCGACAATTCTTCAGTCTGTGGCATGTTCTGCCTCCTTAAATGACAGTGGTCTCCCCCGTTCGCTGGCACAGCCCAAAGAGCCTCCACACATTTCCCAAAACCCGGGAGACACGGTGCCGCCCAGGGCAGTGTGAGAACCCGGCCAAGCTCAGCAGGTAGAAACTCCAGGAACACTTCCTGACCGTCAGTTCCACACCAGGTGTACTTGCTAGCTGAAGGAGGGCATTGGTGACACTTTTTGCACCTCCAATTCCCCATATGACATGGGGACAATGCTGCTCCCAGGGTGGGGATTCTGTGCCGTTGAATGAGATCAGTGCATGTGGAGCAGGCAGTGCAGCGGTAGTTGTCAAGGTGAGTAGAATCAACGCAGGGAGGGCAGATATGGAGACACGACTGCACCTGCTCCTCCAACACTCCTAAGGATAAAATGTGGTAAAATTCATGCCTTCCCACTCATCTAAAATACCAGCGCCCACCTTGAGCCCCTATCCTGTCCTCCCCACAGCCCTGTGAACTCTACTCTGGGCCATTCATGGGACCAGGGAGTTCTGGGACTCAGGGCCAAGGTTTTCCCGGAGATTTCTCATCTGGGTGGTGGTTAGGGAGGTCCCCAGTCCCTTCTGCTCTGTGCTTGGTGCAGGACACCTGGGGCAGCCCTGAGCTGGACCATCAGTGATCTGAGGCTGTTCTCCTTCACTCTGCTGGGCTGACAAGGGGACTTGCATCTGGCAAGCTCAGCCATCTGCGCAGGGGTGGAAATCCCAACTCAGCAAAATGCCAGGGCTGCCAGTGCCATTCTCTGCTTCATGCCTCAGCTCTCCTGGGCACCGCCATCTTGCATGACCTTTGCCCTCACTCCCCAGTGGAAGAGCCCATGGCCACGTTTCCTACTGGCTGAAGGCAAAGGCAGTGAGGGCAGCCAATGGCTCAGGGAGGCCTGAGGAGTGTGTCCTGTTGGTGTTGAGCATCTCTGGGCCCTGGCTGGACAGACACGTGCACGGGACGACAATGGTGTTCCTGGGCCAGGCTGCCGAGAGGCGGGGTGGGTCAGTGACTGGAGCCCCCACCTGGGCTCCCGGGTGTGTCTTTGCCTCTGTGCTTCTCCCTGGTGAGGAAAGCTCAGACCCTCTGCAAAACACTCACGCCTCGCCCATCCCTACACCATCCCTGTACATTCCAGAGTGGTGAGAGCTCAAGGAGGAGAGAGTGAGGGATGAGGGAGCCCTGACCACCCCTTGTCCCTCACCCCCAATTAGAAAAATGTGCTCTGGCTCAACCGTCAGCATGGCCTCCCCTGGTTCCCAAGAAACCCCTTTCTCCCTCAGCCCCCAAAGCTAATCCATTAGAGACGTGCAGTGCCACCTCTGCACCTCCTTACTCCACGGGGGTCTCCAAAGCCGCCAAGCAGGTGTTGCCCATGCCACTGCCCTCAGCCCAGGGCACACATCTGAGCTGGAGAGGCATGTAGAACTCTCCTCCCCAAGATTCAGGGGGTCTAGAGCCCCTCAAGAACCAGCATTCTCCCCCTCCCACCAACTCCAGGGCACAGGCCCCTTGAGGAGAAGGAGGGAGCCTGGTGATCCAGAGCTGCCCACTGTGGTCTCCCACACCAGGCAACACTGCCTCGGGGACCAGTGTAGTGTCCAGAAGAAGACGACTGGTCTTGTGGGGCTTGTCCCCTCTGAGAGGACAGAGGAGGCCATGGAGGTCAGGAGAGAAGGCTCTGGGGAGATAGGAAGGGCCAGGCTCCCACCCCAAGCCAGGGCACCATTTGCCTGATAATCAAAGATGAACCGGCTCACCCACCTGGCAGCATTTCCCTGGAAGAACTTTAGGAGTCCCACGACCACCCTGGGCCGCCTATCTGAGCCTCTGGATCTGGAGGTGGGGACAACTAGGGCCCTTGCCAGCCCCAGCAAAGAGAGGAGCCTTGCGGAGAACCCACATGAGAGCAGAGCACTACAGCCCTGTGACTGAGGAATTTCTGATGCCACTCTCTGAGTGGACACTGGGCAGGGGTAGGAAGAAAATACCCCCAATATATCTGTGCCTACTCTATGCCAGGGCAGGGAGCAGCCAGTCACTGCTGTCACCTACATGGAGAAATGAAGTAGGTGTGGCTTCGTGAGTGGAACCTGGGGGAGGATGATGGAGTCTCCCAGCAATGGAAAGACATGAGCTTTGGCCTTTCAGGTTCCTGGATACTGTGCTGAGGGAGGGGCAGCAGCCCTCCATTCACAGAGGCCTCCTGGGAGGGGAGAAACCAGGGTGGTGGACCATGGTCAGCCCAGCAGAGGGCAGGCATGGGAAGAGTGGCGGGGCTGTCCTGAGGGGAGTGGAGCCCCGCTGAAGGAGAGACTTCTTCCTACCTCTCAGAGCTCATCTGGTTCTTTTCTTTCTTTCATTTTCAAATTAGAGGCAGCAAAAGGACAAGCTTAACTGTCTCTCATTCCCTTTCCATACCTTCAGCTTTGATGTCCACCCCTCTTATGACGCCTGCTCTCTTGGGAAGGTAAAGGCAGGAGCTGGTGGCTGAGGCAGCCTCTGGCCTTGAGGCAGGCGGCACCAGGAGTGGCTGGAGTGGAGGTAGGAGCCTGCGGCCCGGCCCCTGGCGTCTGTGGGCAGCCTGGTGATGAGGGAGTTTGTGGCTCTTGCTTCAAGAAGGTGGGAGGCTGAGAAAGCCAGGAGTGCAGGTGGCCCCTGCCCTCGGGTCAGGACAGTGTTCTGTGGACAGCCACACGTGTGTTAACACACACATGTTAGGTGTGAACATGTGCCGTGTCATCCACATTAGTGTGTGTGTGAGCACACGTGTGCAGAGCCCAAATCCTAGCTGAGGGACTGACTCATCCCGTATTTTGAGGCCTCGGTAGCATTCTTACCAGGGGGCCACATGTGGAGTTGATGGTGGTGTGGCAGGCCTTGCATGCAGGACTGCCTCAGCCCACTTGACTGTGTAAATCTGCTCTGTGGAGGGGCCAGAGGTGTCCCCAGCAGGGGCTCTGCTGTGCAGCGCGAGGCCTGGCAGTCCATGCAGCCCAAAGGGGCAAGACCTGCTGAGCCGGCTCTTCAGAAGCATCCAGTCCTGAGGATACTGTTCACAGGGAGAGGTTTTGGGTGCTGGTGCCCCCTCGCCTACTGGGGCTCATCCCTGAAGAGGGTCCAGCAAGTTGGAGAAGGGGTGGGAAGGGGGTTTGAAAAATAGGCCAAATTCATGTCCCAAGTCACAGGCCAAGCCCAGTGAGTGTCCCTGTCCCCTGCCTCAGTTTAGCTATTCAGGAAATGGTCCAGGGAAGAACTGAGCAGGGTTGGCTCCAAAACTGGGGTCAGACGGTAACAAACAAAAGATCCTGCTCTATGCCAAGATCATTTCTGTTACCCTGAGATGGGGTGAGGGGATGTTGGGGGTATACTGGGATTCTGCGGAGACTTACCCTGCCCAGGACCTCATCTTCGGGGGTCTAGCCCTCACCTGGCCTTCCCTAGGTCTCCAGCAGTAGCAGTGGCACTTACATCTGTCCCAAGGTCTGGAGAGGGGAGAACTGGGCAACCTTACACCCTGGTGGGGAACCTCATGCTTTCTTTCTTTCTTGAAGAAACATGAAACCCTCAAGATTCATGTACTATGTGATGGAGAGAAAAAATACCAACTGTTTCTCCAAAAAGACAATGTATTTTGTACTTTGTAAAGTATTAATTAAAACGGAGAAAAATATCATGTTGACTGAGGGCGTCTGATTTTGTGCTGCTCCAGGGCCACATCTCATCTCTTTCCTTCTCCATTCCATGGTCAAGGAACATGGCCAGGGGCTTGGAGGAAGGCAGAACAACCTTCCCATCCACACCCAGCATCTGAGAGAGGGCACATCCCCAGAGCGAGAGGGGCTGTATTAGTTACCTGAGGCAGGGTAACGAGTTGCCCCAAATGCAATGGATTAAATTGATTGTTTACGTGTCACCGTTTCTGTGGGTTAGGAATTCAGGAGCAGTTTGAGCAGCTGGCTCAGGGTCCCTCAGGATGCTGCGATCATCTGAAGTCCTGGCTGGGACTGCAGGATCTACTTCCCAGGTGGTTTATTCACAGGGCTGGCAAGTTGGGCTCAGCTGTTGGCAGGGAGCCTGTTCCTCTCCACGTGGGTCTCCCCATGGGGCTGCTTGAGTGTCCTCACAATACGGTGCCCGGATTCCCACAGGGCAAGGGATTCAAGGGCCAGTACAAGAGCCAAAATGGTTTTTTGGCCCCGAACCTCAGAATTCACACCCCTCTGCCTCCACCATACTCTGTCACCATACAGCCCTGCTCTGATTTGACACAGGAGGAGAACACACAAGGTTGTGAAACCAAGAGGCCAAGGTCACTGCTGCCATCTTGGAGACTGTCTACTGTGCCCACCATTCCTCCTAAACCTCTGGCAGAGGTGGCCCTGGGGGTTAGGGGGCTTGCGGAGCAGGACAGGGCCTTGCTGGTGGCAGGGGGAGGATCAGGGGCTGGATCCCGGGCCACAGGGCTTCTGGCACAAGCCTGGAGCCCTGCTGTGGATGTCACACCCCCAGGAAGGTCCTTGGTGCTAGAAGCCCAGGAGCTGATGCCTCCCGACAAGATACCCTAGGGGCACGAGGGAGGGCTCCATGCCCAGCGTCCCTAACACAGGGCTCTGGCATTTGGTTCCTGCCCTTTTAGCAGGCAGGCACTTGGGATGCCCAGGAAGGACAGAGGTCTTGGACCTTGGACACCCTTCACTGCCCCTCTCTGACATTTTCCATGGACGGCTGGTGTGAGCAGGGCAGCGCTGAAGGCCTGAGCCTGCACTGAACCCCACCAACCTCCATCCTCACCCGCCTTACCCCTGCCCGCAGGAAAAGCAGACCTGGTGATTGAAGAGAGTGACAATGGCGCTGAAGCTTTCTCACCACCCTGAGTCCAAGAAAGTTCTGGATGCTGTGAATGCTTTCCTTTCTGGGGTCTTCAGACTATGTCCCCCTCATTCCTTCAGAGACCCCATTGGAGCTAGGACATCCACGGGGACTCTTGATGTCCCCCAAAATCTCAAAAGTTACAAAGGCCTCCAGAGCCCAACCTCCCTTTCCCGCCACTCATTCACAGTCACTGTCACTCGGGCGGTGCTGGACCTTGTGCCAGGTGCTGGGGACCCCGAGGAACCTGCTGTGGCCCCTGCACCTGAGTCTCTCTAGGAGGTGAGAAGACAGGGAAAGGATCTATTCCAGGGAGTGCAGGGCCGGGCTAGACCACAAAGGTGTGCTGTGTCCAGGGGTAGGGAATGACCACTGTTCAGCAGTAGGGGGCAGACCAAGAAGCCAGGACATTAGGGTTGAACTTGGTAAGATGGGGACCCAGCAGAGGGAGGAGCAAAGTCATAGAGGGCCAGAGGGAACCTTGGCTGGAATGGAGGAGTGCGGAGGGGGAGGCAGGAGTGGATGGGGCAGGTAGGGGATGAGGCTGAAATGCAAGGTGGGTGCTCGGGTCCACCAGGGGCCTCACCCTCCTACAGGCCATGGGGAGCCACTGAGGACTTCCACGCAGGGGACCAAACTTAGCATCTGAGTGGTGATCTGGGTTATGAAGAGGGCTGATAGGAGCAGGAAAGGGGGACTGCCAGGGTCCTGGCCTCAGTTCTCAGGAGTGGTCCCTGGTGGTTCAAGTGTCTTCTGTGTGCAGATTTGGGGTGGTGGGGGCAGTGGCGCATGCAGGGGACCAGCAGATATCCAGCCAACCCTCAGAATCATGAATTTGCCCCACGCTCAACCAGGGTATAATTGCTCCTGGAGCAGCTCTGGCTGGTTCTTGGCAGGTTCTGACTGCAGCTCACATTCAGATCCCTGGGGGGGGGTTACCCATGCCAGGACTCCACCCCCAAGAATCTGATTCAGTTTCTCTTCGATGAAATATCGGTTTAAAACCTCCCCCACCCTCTTTCAAAAGGTAACATAAAGAACTCAGCCACAGGAGGAAAGAGCAGCTTCTGTGGTCACATGGTCCCCCTGGTTTTATCATGTGACGTTCCTCTGAGGTGGCAGGGGGCTCATGATGGTGAAAACGAGCTCTCCAAAGGGAATGCGTGGGATGAGATCGTGGGGGTGGTTGCACCACATAGACAATACGCTAAAACCACTGAATTGTACACTTTAAAATGGTCTTACATCATGTGACTCACATGTCAATGTTTTAAAAATATTGATGTGGTAGAAAAAGCAACAGGAATGGATGCTGGGCGTGAAGGATGGCCAAGAAAGAATGTGAGTTATTCTGACACTCTTGAGGGTTAAAGGAAGTCCCTATCAACATGGTGGAGGCAGCACAGAGAAGGAGGAAGAGGACGGAGGCAAGAATCCGGAGCTCCCACCTCGCAAAGGTTGATGGGGGAGCATCTCATTTGAGCTGTTTTTCCAGGAGCTCTGGACCTGAGCTGACCCAGCGGGAAGCTGTGCAGCATCAGCGAGACCCAGGCCCATCTCCCACCCTGATGAGCATGGGGCACCGGGAGGGTCCTGATGTCCAGGGAGAACCTCGGAGAAGCAGGCAGAGCCTCTGAGGAGCCTGTAGGTAATAGCCCGAGGTGTCTTCAGGGAAATCAATACTCGGTGTCTTGGACTCAGGGTCACTGAGCGTGTCATGAATTACGTGGTAAAAGTGTCCAAACTTAAAAAATTAAATGAAGGCACCAGTGATCCCACTCCTTAGGTATACACTCGAGAACACTGAGAACACGTTCACACAGACACTTGTATGCGAATGATCCAAAAAATAAAATGCTGGGCCAAGTAAAACTCATACATGAAGTTCTGGCATTATTCATAATAGCCAAAATGTGGAACCAGCCAAATGTCCACCAAATGTTGAATACGGTACATCAAAACAATCAATCAGTAACCTCCCAGATGATTCTATCATACAGGCAAGGTTTAGAAGCTCAGGGGGAGGGGTTGAATCTGCCCAAAGGAATCCCCTCATGAACACGGCCTCCTTCGGCTGCTCTGGGGGCAGGTGACCTCATCTTGATTTCCTAGTTTGAGGCCAGACTCATGAGAGGTAGCCAGCCCCGAGATGCACCAGCTGGAATGAATGCATGCTTCTCACCACCGCATCCCCAGCACCTGGCAGCTCCTGGCGTACAGTCGGTCAGGAACAGGGACTTTATCAGGCCTTTGCTTCATCTTCAGTGGTCTCTCGCTGTAATGAAGGTGGATGACTGCACCTGAGGAACAGCTTCGGGTCACAAGCCTGAGCCTGTTCACTTTCCATCTCTGAGGGTAGATGCACACATGGCATTTTTCTGATGGGCACAGATTCCTGTGCTCTTCTCTGGCAATTCAGCTGGCACCACCCTACCAGAGCGACAGCAAGACCAAGTCTCTCTGCTCCTCATGGGCAGCTCCCCCACCAGCTACATCCCACCTGTTTGCCTCCCTAACAAGACAATGGACTCCTGGTTTGAGAAGGTGACCACAATCTCTGGATTACTCCTTTTAAACTTGACTGCTCAGCATGCCCTCAGTGTGGCCCCTGAGAAAAGCACAGCGAGAGGGACTCCAAGCACTGTCTCCAGCTCAAGCTGAATCTGGGCTCCTCCGTGTGAAATATCAAGGTTTGTGTGGAAGAAAGGCTGGGTTTCTTGGTCGCCACAGCATGAGCGTCTGAGGGTAGCTGGGTAATGCACCCTGGGAGAGAGAAAGGCAAGTGTGGGATCCTTTGGGGAGGGGATACATTCCTGGGGCTCAACCATGGGGCAGGACAGGCCCCAGGACAATGGCTGCCTCACAGATCCACCCCAGTGCTGAGGCCGCCAAGGCCATCTGAAGTGGTCTGTCGGAACGTCAGGCTGCACGGTAGGCCGAGGCACCTGAGCAGCTCCCATGCAGCCCCTGCGGAGAGAATGACCCTCAGAAGGTGTGAGTAACTCTGCTGCTGGTCAGGAGGTGCTGGGACCTGAGCGTAATCTGTGAGAGAACAGTGTGGATCTTCAGAAATGCAGCCCAAGTGTCTACCCTGTGCCAGGTGCTCAACGAGACTGTCACCTGCTGTGCCAAGTCAGAGCACTCTTCCTGCAGCGTGGTTCTCAGCGTCTGACTGTCACATGAACACAGTGAGTGCACAGTAGGTGTTTCCTGACCTCCTGAAAATGTGAGCCAACCACATATTCAAGAAACAAACGTGGTCAGGACAGGACTCTCCTGAGTGAGTCAGGGGCGGACCTGACGAGAACGGCAGGCCAAGTGTCTTTTATTCACTGATGTCAGGGTCTGTGTGCTAGCAAGAGCCCCTTCTCCAGAAATCATCATGGAGTGGCAGCCTGCACGTCCGGCGGGGGCTCAGGGGATGGAAGACGGAGACCCAGGCCCCTGGCAACGACCGTCCACTGAGGGAGACGGTGGTGGCCACCGTGTGACAAGAGTCCCTCCACCTTCTCAGGCTGTGCCTGCCACTCGGGCTCTGCACTGGCCTCGCTTCTTCCCCAATATAGGTGGAATGACAGAGTCTGAGTGTAAGAAGACAGAACGGCCAGGTGACACATCACAGTGGCCCGTGGTCACTGCATTCAGGGTGTCCTCACACACTTGCTGAAGTGACAGGAGCCTGGAGCCTGCCAACACTGACTTTTCACAGCAAAAAAGGATAAATCACACAACCAACGTACTGTAGAAGCTTTCTGTCCATGTGTGTCAAATGTTGGATGTGTCAGAGGCCTTGTTGCGAATTTCTCTGAAGATGAAATGTATTTGTAAAACCACTGGAGTAAAATAGTGACGATCTGGCAATGACAAAAGACTTAACATGATAATGTAATTACAAGGAAATTTGGTTATTTTATAAGCCACATTTTAAGATAACGACTAGAATTATACCAAGACATATCAGATTTTTAGGAATTTTATATAATTTTTAGAATACTGAAAACATGCTTATTTTCATCAAACCAACAAACTTAAATAAGCTTTCATTTACTAAAGATGATATCATGTTAACTTGAAAAACATTTGGGTTAGTTTCCATTACATTTAGAAACAATTTATATAAATGCTTACTTTAAGCCTGCTAATGGAGCTCTTTTAGAAATTACATCATCCAGAGGTAGAAAAATATCACATATATATAACACGTACACATAGACATACATAGATACACAGACAGACACAAGCAGAGACCTTAAATGGTTTTCGTTAAATGTTTCCTATGAATCAGGTACAATACAAAACTCACTAATTTAAAAAAGAATAGTTGGATCCAAACTGTGTTTTTGGCAGTATTAAACAATTCTATTAATTTTTAATTTAAGTTTCCCATTGACTGTTTAAGGGAATAACGTTAAGTTTCCCAGAAAATCTCTTATGATCTCATTAACTCTGAGAGGGGCTCATACTGGGCCCCTCTTTGAATGTCGATTATGGGGGTGTCTGTAAAGCAATAATTTAATAGACTTTTAGGTACCTTTTATAGCTTAATTTTTTATTAGCTTTTTGCAACCAAACTTTCAGTAGGGCTCTTTTGGAATTTTGAAGGCTTTGCTTTTAAGTGCACATCTTAAGCAATCTTATCTAATTAGATCATTCCTTCTAATGGCCAATGTAACACCCTTGAAGCTGGTGGCATTTTGGTAGGACCCTAGCCACCAATGGAGTTCAACCCATATTTCTGTCCAACCATACCTGACTGCAAATTGGGTGCAACCCGCAATTCTGTCTGACCATATTTTGGGGCGCCCAACCTGATGGTTACTAAGCCAAGCTCTCAGGACACAATACAAGCGTAGCAAGATTTTGCTGTTGTTTTAAATATTTACAACTTCTGCAACCTTTAGTTTTCGAGCAGGTGTGCTGGAAGGTGGCATGCTTAACTCTTTAGAGATTAAAGATTGCATTTAATCTGTCTGTTCCACGGTTCTCAAATCTAGTGCACAAAAAGACAAGTTTTGGAAGCTCAAAGGATCCCCAAAGGTGGCCAGTGTAATTTTAAATTATCCCAGGTAATCCTGATCCAAAGATTCAGCCAATTACAGCTATCCCCATTTGGTTAAGTACTTGCAAGTAAAGGCTCCATACATATTGTACACAGAGCCAGCCAGAGTTCCAGTGGGTGGGTGCCCATCTGGCATTGTTGGCTTTGAAAGTGTGGTTTCTCATTTTCTTTTAGTTTCATTTTAATATCAAGTCTGAACAATTTCTAAGGACAGTGTAGCTGGTCAAAACTGTGCTGCTTGTGAGTGTCACTTCCTAAAAGGTGATGAACACTCTCTCACGTGTCTTAGCTTCTCCTGCGGGCAGTCTACAACTACCGTAGGGGTGCAGAGCACTGGATGAACAATCCTTGTGTGCAGGCCCCTCGACAAGACATTAATTATTTAAAGTGAATGATGGTGACTGAGTTCCCTATGCGACTGCCGCTTGTCATGGAGATTGTCCTCAGACACTTACACCAGGTTCTCAGTCACCTGAGAACAACTTGTGGCTGGAAAGAGCAAGTGCCCCTTTTCTTCAGAACAAAACAAATTCAGTCTCTCATTTTGCTGTCAGTTTGTTCAGACTTTATCAACATGTCTCTTTTTCAATTGAAAGCCAAATTAAAGAGGTCAGCTAACCCAGTTCACTCCAAACTTCCCCCTTGGTTCCCCTTACCTAGGAAATGTCTCCCTGTTGGCTCCCCTCATCTAGGAAATGTCCCCCCCAGGTTCCTCTTACCTAGGAAGAGTACCAACACACCCTTAAGATGTTGAAGTCTTCAGACCCAAAACAGCTGGAATAACAAGTCAGGACTGTCAACTTAAATAAGGAGGTCCAGATTTCGGGAGCACTCACCAGACCACCTGAAGAGTGCAGTGAACCCGGGGGGGAGGAGGGGTAGTGGAGCTCAACGGTCCCCTGTGGTACCAGTGTTGGTTGAAAGTAGGCTCCACCTGGTCTCAGGTGGGTGTCTCAGAAGTCCCTTCGTGGTTGCCAGGAAAAGGTGCCGCAAATAATCAATAATCGTTCTGTAGCACAAAGTTTTATTTGAGCCCAATTTCATTTGAGGACTCTAGCCCGGAGCACATCTTTGCAAGGGAAGAAAGCGCTGTGAAGAAGAGTGGTTTTCAGCAGAGTTACATCCCGTTTCCAAAGACAGAGACACACATCAAGCATGACAGGTGCACATTCTCTCAAGCATTCAAGGAGATATTTTGCTATTGATGAGCACATAGACAGCAAGTCACCATGGCCTCGGCGCTGGAGGAAATGAGGCATTCAGTCTTATCTTGAAAGGGTGCTGGCATCAAAGGAAGGGAGGGATGCTTTTTTTTCTTCAAAGAGTACATTCTTTACTTTAGGGTAACGATTAAAGTACACAGACAATGCATGTCTGACAAGCCATGAGTCAGGTTTCTTTGCTTCAAATAAATTTCAGGCCAAATCAGGTTCCAACCAGAATGGTTTCCACATATACTTGAAAACATAAAATATCTTATATCGCACCTGATGACATCCCGAGGGAGTAGATGTTAGAATGACCCCCACTGCACAGATGGGGACATTGGGGAGGCCCTGAGAGGCACGTGGTTGTCCAGGGTGACATCACTGGCAAGAAGCAGGAGCGGGACTGCATTCAACACTGTGTCCTCAAAGCTGGGGCCCTGCTTGCGTTCAGACATCCCCAGAGGCTGTGGGGTGGACTCTGTTGGTGTGACTGTGTCTGGACGTGGTGTGGAGATGGAGAGTGAGCAGTCAGCAGCCCCGGGAGCCCTTAGGGAGGTCTTGTGTAAGGAGGGAGCTTAGGTAAGGTGACCCCAGGAAGTACCCTCATGGAGCCCAAGAGTACTCGGAACCCTGGTAACCAGGCACCCACATCCTAGAGACAGCCCCCAAGCCAGCTCACTTGTCTAGCACTTGTCTAGGAGGAGCAACGTGTTTAGTTGCTTCTTCTCGATGGTCAGGGGCCAGAGCCCCAGGAAAGCTCCCAAAGACCACCCGCAATGCAGATGCTGGTTCCTTTCTCATGGCCGACAATTGTGGCCGTTTAACCGGAGGGACAGAAAGGTAACACAGGGAGTCCTAGGGAAGGCCAATCCAGACCAGACCAGCACTGTGGTCCCATCTGGGCAGCCCTACATCCCCTCCCCATGTGTGTGTGTGGAAGGGCGGTTTCATGAGGGTGGACCACCGTGAGCAGGAGCAGGTCGCTGAGGTGTTAGAAGCCTGGTGGGCTTCTAACATGACCCTGGTGGGTCATGTTCACAGCCCAGGTCAAGGCCGGCTGGGTGGGATGTGGAGTGCTAGAGTGGCACCCTTCTGCCTGAGGTGTATGTCTTTCATCCGGGGTGGAATTCTGTGGAGACACAGGTATGTGCCTGATCTGGGAGAATTAGGTCCCGAGGACAGAAGCAGCACAAGGACAGCTGGGCAGCTGGCAGGGCTCGGATGCCTCTGGGTCGGCTGCCGGTCACTGCCGTTGCAGAGCTCCATACAGGAGATCAGCGAGGAGCTGGTAGAAGGGGACATCCAATCCCTCACCCCCAGGGGTGAGCAGCTGTGACACAAGACTGCATCAGCAGCTGTGGGGAGAACGTCTGCACTGACTGTTGGACAAGCCTCAGAGCTACCTCAGTACCCATCATCCATCCCGGACAACTATCATTACCACCAACTCCTGCAGGAAACCAGGAGGCAGCTGCGGCCCCAGCGTCCGTGCAGGGAGAGCCATCCCCTGCACAGGCTCCAGCAGGAGACCAGGAGGCAGCTGAGGCCCCAGCCACCGTGCAGGGAGAGCCATCCCCTGCACAGGCTCCAGCAGGAGACCAGGAGGCAGCTGAGGCTCCAGCCACCGTGCAGGGAGAACCATCCCATGCACGGGCTCCGGCAGAAGACCAGGAGGCAACTGAGGCCCCACCATGCAAGCAGGGAGACACATCCCCTGAAGAGGGTCCTGCAGGAGACCAAGAGGCACCTGAAGCCAAACCATCTGGCCTGGGAGAGCTGGCTCTGCAATGTCTCTCATCAGCAGCTCCTGTACCACCCATTCAAACTGCTCCCTCACCAGAAATTTCCTTCCCTACCCTCATTAATGTGTTTGTTTCCTTCTTAGTTGCTCTTTTTGATTTTTCTTTATTGTTTAGTTCTTAATAATTATTTAAATTAAATGTTTCGATTTTTTAAAATTTATGTTTTCTCATTTTAAATTGTACACTTTATGAGCATTAAGGACATTCACATTGTTGTGCATCCATCACCGCTATCTGGGCTCAGACAATTTCACACTCCAAAAGGAAATCCTGTTCTAAAAGCACTCACTCCCCGTTTATTCCTCAGGCCCTGGCCCGCTCTAATCTGTTTTCTGTCACTGTTTTTTGTTAAATCTATTCTGGATGTTTCCTATAAGTGGAATCATGGCATAACTGGCCATTTGTGTCTGCCTTCTTATTTTCACAGGGCCTGATAGGTTTTCCTTTTCTGTTTTTATTTGAAATAGAATTTCTCTAATTTGATAGGAAAATCCCAGGTGGATTCTAGATTTGATGTATCAAATAAAGCCCTTTCGGTAAATATGTGCATAATCTTGGGGTACAGACTGCTGTTCTAAGTGGGACACCAGAGCCAGAAGCCAGGCATGAAACGCCTGTGGCCAAAACAAAAACAAGACAAGGGTAAAAAGCTGGAAAGGCAAACCACAAACCGGAAAGCATTCCTCATAACCCAAGGCCAGGGAAAGGCTACACATCCCTCGCTTCCAAAAAATGCTTGAAATTCAGTATTTTAATAAGAGATAAAGAGCAAACACACTCAACGCCAATGAGAGGTGATACACAGGGGCAGCATGTGTCAGAGAAGCTCGAGCTCCACGAGGGGGACACCCGCACATGGAGACACTGTGGAGAGGGCACTGGGCCCCATCAGATGGGCAGGGTTCCAGTGTGGTGACAACCAGCCCTGGTGACAATGTGAGGAAGCAGAGGCCCCAGCAGACTCCTAGAGACAAGTGTGAAAGGACACTCCTCTCTGGAGACCAGCCTGCAGGACCCATCGCAGCCCCCAGGGGCACGCCTGTGCTGGCGGTGCTGATCCCACGACTTCATCCCACAGAAAGTCTGTACAGTGTGTGCACGTGTGTGCACATGCGTGCGTATGTGTGTGTGCACTTGTGGGTGTCAGGAACGGAGCATTCCAGGGTGTGTGCTCTTCTAGAGCCTGATTTGTCCAGGCATGGCCACTGCCAGGCAATCCTATTCCACTTGGTATTTTCTCTGTCCTGGCATCAGAATTTATGAAGACCCCCTGCTTGGACCAGGGGCCATTTCCAGTTTTTCACTCTCTGAATCGTGCTGAAGGGAACACCTGCAACCACAAATCTCTGTTTAGGACAGAATCCATGACGTGGAGTTTCTGGGTCAAAATGTATACTGTTTTTAATGAATTGGCCCCAGTTTCCAACACCAGAGGGCTCTTTGTCAGCTTTGAGCCTTCTTTGGGAAAGCAGGGCCACAGAGACCCCGGGGCTGGGACCTCATGGAGTGAGGGAGGACGAGGAGCTGGCAGTGGATGTGATCAAGGTACTTGGGAGTGAGCTGTCTGGCAGAAAATGTCCCACCCCTCAGCCCAACACCTGGCCCCACCCATCATGGTGATGTCATGGGCTAGTCCTCTCGCTGGTGCTAGAGCTGGTGCTGGAGCTTGCTTTAGCTCAAAACATGGCTCTGATTCTAGAACTGGAGCTGAAGTTGGAGCTGGTTCAATCTCAGCAGCTCATGCGAGAGCCTGTGTTAGAGTTGCGCTATCTCTATAGCCGCCAGTATCTCTAGCTCTGGGGAAGGCACTGGAGCTGGAACTACCTCCAGAGATAATCTAGACCTGCTTCTGCAGTTTGATAAAGCTCTTGAGCTGGCTCCAACTCTTGCACTGGAGCTGGTGTAGAGTTATTGCTGTAAGTGGCTCTAACTGTGGTTCTCATTCTAGACCTGGTTCTTGTGGCTCTAGTTGTATAACCAGTCCTAGCTCTAGCTCTGTAGCTGGTGCTAAAACTGGTGGTGGATTAGGTTTGTAGCTCTGGCACCGGCTCCACCTCTGGAATTGGTGTTGGGGCAGATTCTGGTACTAGAGCAGCACAGGCTCCGGCTGGGTGGTTGGTGATAGAGATGCCTCCATCTCTGAAATCGGTGGTAGAGCTGGTAGCACAGCATGATCTAGTTCTGATGTTGGTGCTAGAGCTGTTGCCAGAGCTGGTTCTTTCTCTTGAGCTGGCATTGGCTCTAAGTCTGCTACTGGTACCCAAGCCAGCTCTTGCTCCAGCACTTGTGGGGGATCTAGCTCTGCAGCTGGTACTAGATCTGTTGCTGGAGCAGGCTCTGCCTCTGAACTTGGTGCTGACTCTAGCTCTCGAGCTGGTGCCAGAAATGGCTCTAACTCTGGAGCCAGTGTTAGAGCTGATGCTGGAGCTCGCTCTTCCTTGGAACCTGGCACTGACTGTAAACTAGCTTCAACCTGGTTCTCACTCTAAAGTGAGCACTAGAACCATCACTGGGACTGGCACAGGAGTTGGTGATAGAGCTGCCTCTATCTCCAGCGTTGATGCTACAGCTAGTGTTCAAGCCAGCTCTAGCTCATGAGAGAACCCCGGCCCTGACCCTGCAACTAGCACTGGAGCTGAAGGTGGAGCTTGCTCTATCTCAGGAGTTTGTGCAACTGTGGGAGCTGGGGTTAGCTCTAGCTATGGAGCTGGCCCCAACTCTGGTGCTAGAGCTGTTGGTAGAGCTGGTGTTGGGGCTAGCTCTGGCTATAGACCTATCACTGGCTCTAGTTCTGGAGCTTGTAATAGAACTGGTTCGTGCAGTGGCTTGGGTGTTGAAGCTGGTCCTGAAAATGGCTCTGAGTCAGGATTCTAGCTAGAGCTGGCTCCAGAGAACACTTAAGCTCTTGAGCTGCTGCTGGAGCTGGTGTTGGACCTGGCCCCAGCTTTTGACCGTTTTCTGGAGTTGGCACTAGCTCTGTGGCTGGTACTACATCTAGCTCTTGGACATGGGCAAGAAATGGCTCGAACTTCAGATTTGGTACTAGAGCTGGTGTGATGTCTGACACTGAAGGCGGTGCTAGCTGTGGAGCTGGTGGTGGAGCTGGCACTAGCTCTGAAGCTTGTTTTAGAGCGGGCACTGGTGCTTCGAGAGGACAAATGTTCAGCAACATGACTGCCATTCCACGTGCCTTTCCAAAAACAGAAAACGCCCCGCTGCTCTCCAGAGAAGCCCCAGCCCAAGGATCCAAGAAGCCTTCCAGGAAGCCTTCCCAGACTGTAGACAGTGTGCATGTATCAAATAAATTTTTTTCTTCTGTTCCTTATCTTCTTATCACAGAACATCATATGTAACTAGATGTATCAATAACAGTTAACTTCACATGATAGTATGTAAGTCATAGGATATCAAGGAAAGGAGTGCACATCACCCAAGAACTTTGCATCCTCCTTGGGGAGAGTATTTGTGTTTTGAGTTGTCCACAGGAGAGGGGTACCATGTTAGAGGGAAGAATGACTTTCTTCCTGTCCTTATTTGGAGATTAAATGCGGCTAAAGGAGATGTGAGTGGGCGCCAAGTTGAGGGAGCGTGGGCTCTGATGGTTAGTCTTGTGTGTCAACCCGACCAGGCCATAGTATGCAGCTGTTTAATCAAACTGGATATTTAATCGTGTCTTGCTGTGAAGGTATTCTGTAGATGTGGTTAACACGTACAATTAGTTGACCTCAAGAAAAAGAGATTACTGTCAATAATTTGGGTGGGCCTCATCAGCTGAGGGCCTTCAGAGCAAACACTGAAGTTTCTCAAAGAAGAAAATCTGCCTCGAGACTCCAGCATCTAGACACCTGCCTGACTTTCTAGTCTGCAAGCCTGGTCTACAGATTTTGGACTTGCCAGCCCTCATGAGCACATGAGCCAATATATTAGAATCAGTCTCTCTCTCTCTACACATACATATACACACATCTGTGTGTGTGTGTGTGTGTGTGTGTGTGTGTGTGTGTGTATGTGTGCACGTGCATATGTATCCTGTTGGTTGTTTTCTGGAGAACTCTGACAAACACAATGCTGAAATGCCTTTGTCCTTCCTTTTTCCACTTTAGAATCACTGTTCTTTAAGGGCTTCGGAAACTCAGTGCCATAGGAAGTTTGCAGACGAAGTGTCTGTCCAATCCAGACCTCGTACTGCATGTCGGGCTCTGCCGGCACTGCCTGGTAATTCTGAGAAAGCGTGGCTGACGCTTTCCTGCTGAGGACATGCAAATGACCCCAAAGGCCTCTTACTTGAAACCGGGCAAAATGTGGAACAGAAAGCTCACCCTCGTGAGGCCGGCCGACAACAGGGTCAGCACCCAGACTCCTGCAAGAGAAAAGTGATACACGAGGCCTCAGAAAATTAACCAGACACCATATTTTCAGAATGTGGGCTTCCATGCCAGGAAGGTCTGTAGAGAATATGTCATATTTCCTTTAACACATTTCTTGAAGAAGTCAAGTTTTTTGCCTATTTATTGTTACCTTTCAGCACACACACTTGATATATGCTCTTTCCTGCACAATCCTCTCCCTTCATGCTAAATATTTTCACTCTACAGTCAGTAAAGAGAAGAGAACACGACGGAGAACGCAATCCAGAGGGAGCCACCATCCTCGGAATCACCATGAGTATGTGAATATCTGTCGTCACCTGTTTGGAGTGGGCCCACCCCCCAGTTACACAGCAGCCAGGGCAGGGATGACGGGATCAAGAGGTCTAGACTAGTCATTCGACTGGCTTTCAGCAAGTATTTAATATATGGGTTCTGGTTTGCCTCCAGAGAGGTTCTGTGTGTTTGTGTGAGGGAGAAAGATGGAGGAAGAGGGGAGGGAAGACGATTTCATGCTTTAAAAGCTGCTGCAAAAGCTAATATCCACTAGGTGCGAAAAACCATATGACAAAATCCAACACCATTTCGTGATAGAAACACTCAAGAAACTAGAAACAGAAGAGAATATCTTGAGCCTCGTCCAGGGCATCTGTGAACAGTCCACAGCTCACCGACGTCATAGTCAGTGGGGAAAGACTGGAAACGCCACCCCTGAGGTCAAGAACAAGATGAGCATTGGCCACTCTTGCCAATTCTATGCTACATTTTGCTGGAGGTTTTAGCCAGGTCAATTAGGCAAGAAAATGAAGTAAAAGGTATCTAGATTGGAGGAGATGAAGTAAAATTATCTCAATTCTCAAATGATGTGACCACATATAGAGGAAATCACAGAGAATACATGGAAAAACTATTGGAACTAAGAAATGAGATTAGCAAAGCTGCCGGATACAAGATTAATTTAAAAAATCCATTGTATAGGAATATAAATTGGTGCAGCCACTATGAGAAAGAATATGCAGATTCCTCAAAAAATTAAAAATAGAACTACCATATGATCCAGCAATTCCACTTATGAATATTTATCCAAAGGAAATAAAAACACTAACACAAAAAGATATCTGCACCCCACTGTTCATTGCAGCATTTATTTACAATAGTGAAGACACGGTAAGCAACCTAAGTGTCCTTTGATGGATGAACCGGTAAAGAAGATGTGGTGTAAGTATATATATATAACGGAATCTTATTCAGCCATAAAAAGGAAAGAAATCCTGCCACTTGCAACAACATAGACGGGCATTATGCTAAGTGAAATAAGTCAGTCAGAGAAAGACAAATACCATATGATCTCATTTAAATGGCGAATCTAAAATTAAAAAAAAAGCAAAAACTGAGCTAACAGATACAGGGAACAGCTTGGTGGTCGCCAGAGGCAGGGGGTGGGGGTTGGGCAAATGAATGAAGGGGTCAAAAGGTATAAACTTCCACTTAGAAAATAAATGAGTCCTGGAAATGTAACAAAAAACATGGTGACTATAGTTAGCAATAGTGTATTGTACATCTGTTAGATGCTAAGAGAACAGATTTTAAAAGTCCTGATAACAAGAAAAATATCTGTAACTATGTGAGGTGATGGATGTTAACCAGACTTATTGTGTTGATCTTTGGTAATATATACATATATAGAATCATTATGTTATATGCCTGAAACTAATATAATATCATATGTCAAGTTTTAAAATATCAATTTTATTTCTATATACTAGCAAAGGAAAATCTGACAATAAAAGTAAGAAGATATGTTAATTTACAATAGCATCCAAAACAATGAAATAATTAGAAATAAATTTATCATAAGAAGTACAAGAGTTGTACAATGAAAGATACAAAACATTATTGGAAGCAATTAATGAAGACCAAAATAAATGGAAAGACATTTCATCTTCATGTATCCGAAGACTTGATACTATTAAGGTGGCAATACTCCACAAATAGAACTAGAGATTCAGTGGAATTCCAAGCAAACTCCCAGCTGCCTGTTTTTGCAGAAACTGACAAGCCAAGGCTAAAATTCATATGGAAATGCAAGGGAGCCACAAGAGCCACAACAATTTTGAGAAAGAAGTTCAAAGATGGAGTATTCACACTTCCCAATTTCAAAAATTATTACAAAGCTACCATAATGAATACAGTGTGGTGCTGTCATAAAAAATAGACATACAGACCAATGGAATAGAATTGAGAGTCCAGAAATCAACCTACATATTTACAGTCAATTGATTTTTGATGAGTGAAAAGACAATTCAATGGGGAAAGAACAATGTTGTCCACAAATGTTATTGAAACAACTGGATTTTCACACGCAAAGAAGTTGGACTCCTTGCTTACAGTACTTACAAAAATGAACCCAAAATAGATCCAACAGCTAAATATGAGGCAAAACTATACAACTCTTACAAGAAAACACATAGGAATAAAACTTTTATTTTATTTATTTTTTTTGTGAGGAGGACCAGCCCTGAGCTAACATCCAATGCCAATCCTCCTCTTTTTTGCTGAGGAAGACTGGCCCTGGGCTAACATCCATGCCCATCTTCCTCTACTTTATGTGGGACGCCACCACAGCATGGCTTAACAAGCGGTGCGTCGGTGCCCGCCCGGGATCCGAACCAGCGAACCCCGGGCTGCCGCAGCAGAGCACGGGCACTTAACCGCTTGCGCCACTGGGCAGGTCCTAGGAATAAAACTTTTGACCTTGAGTTAGGTGATGATTTCTTAGATAGGACACCAAAAACACACGAATAAAAAATAAACAAATTGGACTTCATCAAAATTAAAAATTTGTGTGTATCAAAAGGCAGTATCAAGAAAGTGAGAAGACAGCCTGCTGAATGGGACACTATACCAGCTCACCATATATATAACAAGCTACTTGCAAATAGAAGATAGAGTGAATGCTTACAACTCAATAATAAAGAAACTAATAATCCAATTTAAAAATGGGGAAAGGAGCTGAGCAGATATTTCTCCAAAGAAGATATACAAGTGGCCAATAAAGACATGAAAAATGCTCAACTCCATTATCCAGGAAGAAAATGCAATCAAAACCACAATCAATAAGTATCATTTCCCATCCACTAGGATGGTTGTAAATTAAAAATATAGATATTAAGACGTCTTGTCAAGGATAGGTAGAAACTGGGATCCTCATACATTGTTGGCAGGAATAAAGATGGAAAATAGTCTAGCAATTCTTCAAAATTTAGAGAGTTTTCATATGACCCAGCAGTTCCACTCTAGGTGTGTACCCAACAGACATGAAAACATGAAAGCTTGTACGTGAATGTTCATAGCATCATTATTATAATAGCCAAAAGGTGGAGACAAGTCCAATGTCCCTCAACCGATGAATGGATCAATAAAATACAGTATATCTATGCAACGGAAAATCATTTGGCACAAAACAGAAAGAATTACCGATACACTACAAACAAGGATGAACCTTGAAAACATGACATATTAAAGGAGCTATCACAAAACAACACACATTGTACTATTCTGTGTATATAAGAGGTCGAAAATAGACAGATCGAGGGAGAGAAAAAGTAGAGGAGTGGTTGTCTAGGGCTGTGGCGATGGGGGAAGGGGGAGTGACTGCTAATGGGTCCAGGGTTTCATTCTGAGGTGATGAAAATGTTCCACTGTTGTGGTGATGGTTGCCCAACTCTGTGACTCTACTACAAGCCATTGATTTGTACATTTTAAATGGGTGGCTTACACGGCATGTGAGCGATATCTCAATACAGCTGTTTTAAGAAAATACAGAGAAAGATAATTTGTTTCAACTTGGAGATGTGTCTTGGTCCCAGGAGCAGCCGGACTAGGCACTTGCTATAGCACAAAGACCCAACCCATGCAAACGATATGGGTCACAACCCCACAAAACCCACCTTCACAAAGCCCACCCCCAGGGAAATGGGGAAAGACGTCCTCAGAAGGAATGGATGGAGGAGTTGGCCACTAGAGGAGGGGGTGCAGACTTGGTCCAGCCAGCAGCATGGGCACGAGCAGCCCTAACCCTAACCTTCACACTGATGAAATTTTACCTTGAATTTACGCCTTGATCTTCCCAAGGTGAAGCACGTGCAGCTTAGAGTGTCTCTCTTGGCAGGAGGGTAGCTGGCAGAGGACAGAGAGGAAATTTTATCTTTTGATTTTCAAAGCAGCTATTCCATGTGGGAAATACATCAAAGGGGAGAAAACATGAGTGTACACGGGGATATCTTCACTACAATTCAATTGGACCAAGACACTGAGGTTTGCTTAGACAACTTGCCCAGAACAGGGCTGGAGATGGGATTTTAAAAAATAGGACTTGGAATTAATGAGTAATATTGGGAGTGATTCACTGGGTACGATATTCAGGAACTCATCAAGTTGAACAGAAATCCTCCCAAAAGACCAATGAAAGTGCCCAAGGTCAACGATGAACTCTGGCGATAGGTAAGGAGCAGGACCTGCGCAGGGAGCATGTAAAGGAGAACTTTCCATGACACACAAGGTGTGAAGGAGTTTCACTGGAATCATCCATCTGCGAGCTGGGCCCCTCTCATTTTCATATTTACTAGCTTATGACTGTTAAGCGGTAACAACACCATTTGTGACCCCTCCTTCATGGCTTCAGGAACATTTGGTAGCTTAAGGCATCACTCTCAGAGCTGTAAGAACTTCTGGAAACCACTTACGACCTCCACAATAGCCCTATTTTACAGATGAGGAAACTGACGCCCAGGGAGGGTTCAAGGACACACTGGGAGTGTCTCTGACTTCTGGTCCAGGGCACTTTCTCATTGGGGAGCCACGAAGAACTCTCCTCTCTATGCCAGAAATGGGCTGATCCTTAGGACATTTTCAAAGAAAGCTGCCTTTTTTTAAATTTTTAAAAATTTTTCCCCCAAAGCCCCAGCAGATAGTTGTATGTCATAGCTGCACATCCCTCTAGTTGCTGTATGTGGGACGCGGCCTCAGCATGGTCCGAGAAGCGGTGCGTCGGGCCGCGCCCGGGATCCGAACCCGAGCCGCCAGTAGTGGAGGGCGTGCACTCAAGCGCTGAGCCACGGGGCCAGCCCTATAGGGTCATTTTAGTTCTTTCCCTGACACAGAAACAAAACAGGCTACTGGACAAGAGAAAACTCTAGGGCAAGTTGCCATTTTTAGTTCATCCCCACAGAGATTGGAACAAATTGACTGGAGTCCTGACCCCTCAGTCCACATAGTCGACCCACAATAAATGTATCAGCTCGTCATGAATGAGCATCAATGAGCCGAAACACGTTTGTCTCCTCGGCCAAGTAGCATCAACCTTCATGACAGGTATGCTCCTGCCACCAGGTCCCGTCTCTCCCACAGGTGCCCAGACAGTGGGCGGGCACAGTGGGCGGGACGGTGCTGCCTCTGGGGACTGGGACCAGCTCTCTCACCTGCAGGCTGGCGGGGTCAGGGCCCGTCTCCCTCACCGAGGCGATGGAGGTCTCCAGCTGTCCCTGCACACACGAACAAGCAGGCCTCCGTGACAAAGGCCCGGGACACAGAGCAAAGGGTTCACCGTCCCCCCGCGTGCAACCCGGAGGCGGAACCAAAGGCGGGTCTCTCTCGGGCTCGGAGGCCAGTCTCTCCGGGAGCCGCAGCCTCTTCTGAAACCTCTCCCTGGGCCCCAGCTGTACCGAGACGAGGGGCTGGGAGTTCTGGGGAGACAGGAGTCCCCACACGCTGTCCTCCACCCCACAGCACCCACGACCCGGCCCCACACTGGATCCAGGGCCTCTTCCAACGCCCCAACCGATGTGGGGGTCACAGAGCAGTCGGCGGAGTGGGGACCCTCGGGACCAGCCCTGTGGCAGCTGTTGGTGTTGCGCATGTGCGCGGAGGAGCGGGGTCACGTGCATGTGCTGTGCGTGGGCCCCGAGAGCGTGCCCGGCTGGGGACGTGAGGCCCGGCTGCCCCGCGCGGGTCCACCCGCGACCGCCCATTGGAGGGAGGCCCGTGCGCCCCGAGCGCGTCCCTACCGCCCCCACGCCGGGGAGAGCACAAGCCGTGTCCACACTGAGCTGGCTGATGCAGTTCCAAGAGCAGGCTCTCAGGAGACAGTTGGGAAACTGAGGCCAGGAGAGACAGGGACTGGCCCGGGCCCATGAGATGGGCAGAGTCCAGAGGAGAAGAAACAAAGGCTCCTCCTGTTTGGATCACACCTGCTTCTGTGTTTTCATTCACTCACCCATTCACTCATTGTTTCGTTTATTCTCTCATTCCTTCAATCACTCACTCAGTCATTCTCTCATTCATTCCTACACTCATTCATTCAGTCATCACTCATTCATTCACTCATTTGTTCATTCACTGGTTCATTTATTCAATCATTCAGCCAACATCCTCCAGTCCTTGCTGTGTGCCAAGCACTGTGACTTCACCAGGGAGCACAACCTGATGTGGTCCCTGCTCACGTGGAGCTCACGTCCACTGTGTGACATAAAAGAGGGCAGTCCCTGGGGGTACCAGGGGTGATGAGCACCAGAAATCCACACCTGAAAATAGAGGCCAGTCATGCAGAGAAAAGTTCAGAGAAAACCCATGCTGGGCACTGCAGTCTTGCATGATCCTTGACCCCATGCCCCAGCAGAAGAGCTGGAGGCCACATTTCCCAACGGCTGAAGGCGAAGGTGGGTGCTAAGGGCAGCCAATGGCTCAGGGAGACCTGAGGATGATGCCCTGTGGGGGCTGAGGATCTCTGGGCACTGACTGGGGAGGCAGGTGGCACAGGAGGGAAATGGGGCTCCTGGGCCAGGCTGCCAAAAGGCAGGGTGAGCGGGCACTCAGATCCACCACCTGGACTCCCGTGTGTGTCTTTCCCTCCGTGCCTCCCCCTGGTGAGAAAAGCTCAAACCCTCTACACCACCCTCGCTCCTCCCTGCCCCATCCAGAGTGGTGAGAGCTCCAGGAGAGGAGAGTGAGGGGCAGGGGGAGCCCTGACCACCCCTTTCCCTCCCCCACCAAGTAGAAAAATCTGACCTCGCTCAACCTTTGGCATTGGTTCCCCTGGTTCCCAAGAAACATCTTTCTCCCTCAGACCTCAGTCCTGACCCAGGAGAGAGATGGGCAGTGCCAAGTCTGCACCTCCTTCCTCCATGGGGGTCTCCAAAGCCCCCAAGAGGTGTTACCCATGCCACTGCCCTCAGCCCAGAGTACTCATCCAAGATGGAGAGGTGTGCAGAACTCTACTCCCAAAGATTCAGAGGGTCCAGAGCCCCCCAAGAACCAGCATTCTCCCCCTCCCACCAACCCCAGGCCACAGACCCCTGGAGGGAAGGGAGGGAGCCAGGTGACTCAGAGCCGCCCACTGTGACCTCCCCCCACCAGTCAGCATGGCCTCAGAGACCAGTGTGGTGTCCAGAAGATGATGCACGCTCTGGTGGAGCCTGGCCCTTTGTGGTGACAGAGGAGGCTATGGAGGTCAGGAGAGAAGGCTCTGGGGAGATAGGAAGGGACAGGCCCCCACCCCATGCCAAGGCACCATTTGCCTGATCATCGAATATGAACCTGTTCACCCACCACCAGCCCCTCCTGGCAGTATTTCCCAGGAAGACTTTTAGGAGTCTCACAGATACCCTGGGCCACCTCTCTGAGCCTCTGGATCTGGAGGTGGGGACAACTAGGGCCCTTGCTGGCCCCGGCTAAGAGAGGGAACCTTGAGGAGCTCCCATATGAGAACAGAGCACTCCAGTCCTGGGACTGAGAAATTTTTGGTGCCACTCTCTGAGTGAACACTGGGCAGGGTTAGGAAGAAAATACCCCCAATATATGTGTGCCCACTGTAAGCCAGGGCAGGGAGCAGCCAGTCACTGCTGTCACATCCACTGAGAAATGGAGTTGGTGATTGGCTTAGTGAGAGGAGCCTGGGGGAGGATGATGGAGTCTCCCAGCAGTGGAAAGACATGAGCTTTGGCCTTTCAGGTTCCTGGATACTGTGCTGAGGGAGGGGCAGCAGCCCTCCATTCACAGAGGCCTCCTGGGAGGGGAGAAACTAGAGTGGTGGACGGTGGTCGGCCCAGCAGAGGGCAGGCTTGGGAAGAGTGGCGGGGCTGTCCTGAGGGGAGTGGAGCCCTGCTGTAGGAGAGACCTTTCCCTACCTCTCAGAGCTCATCTGGCTCTTTTCTTTCTTTCATTTTCAAATTAGAGGCAGCAAAAGGACAAGCTTACCTGTCTCTCGTCCCCTTTCCATACCTTCAGCTTTGATGTCCACCCCTCTTATGACGCCTGCTCTCTTGGGAAGGTAAAGGCAGGAGCTGGTGGCTGAGGCAGCCTCTGGCCTTGAGGCAGGCGGCACCAGGAGCGGCTGGATGGGAGGTAGGAGCCTGCGGCCCGGCCCCTGGCGTCTGTGGGCAGCCTGGTGGTGAGGGAGTTTGTGGCTCTTGCTTCAAGGAGGTGGGAGGCTGTGAGAGTCAGGAGTGCAAGGTGGACCTTGCCCTGGGGGCAGGACAGTGTTCTGTACACGGCAAACGTGTGTTCATACACACACATGTAAGTGTGAGCATGTGCTGTGTCATCCACAATAGGGTGTGTGCCAGCACACGTGTGCAGAGCCCAAATCCTAGCTGAGGGATTGGCTCATCCCGTATTTTGAGGCCTCGGTAGCATTCTTATCCGGGGGCCACATGTGGAGCTGATGGTGGTGTGGCAGGCCTTGCATGCAGGACTGCCCCAGCCCACTTGACTGTGTAAATCTGCTCTGTGGAGGGGGCAGAGGTGTCTCCAGCAGGGGCTCTGCTGTGCAGCGCGAGGCCTGGCAGTCCATGCAGCCCAAAGGGGCTAGACCTGCTGAGCTGGCTCTTCAGAAGCATCCAGTCCTGAGGATACTGTTCACAGGGAGAGGTTTTGGGTGCTGGTGCCCCCTCGCCTACTGGGGCTCGTCCCTGAAGAGGGTCCAGCAAGTTGGAGATGGGGCGGGAAGGGGGGATGAAAAATAGGCCAAATTCATGTCCCAAGTCACAGGCTAAGCCCAGTGAATTTCCCTGTTCCCTACCTCAGTTTACCTATTCAGGAAATGTTCCAGAGTGCTGGGCAGGGTAAGCTCCAAAGCTGGGGTCAGGCGGTAACAAACAAAATCTCAAGCCAACCTCCTCCTCTATGCAAAGATCATTTCCGTCACCCTGAGATGGGGTGAGTGGATGTTGGGGGTACAATGGTATTCTGGGGGGCCTTGCCCTGTTCAGGACCTCGTCTTCGGGGGTCTGGCCCTCACCTGGCCTGCCCAAGGTCACCAGCAGTAGCAGTGGCACTTACATCTGTCCCAAAGTCTGGAGAGGGGAGAACTGGGCAGCCTTACACCCTGGTGGGGACACTCACGATTTCTTTCTTTCTTGAAGAAACACAAGACCCTCAAGATTCACGTACTGTGTGATGGAGAGAAACAAATACCAACTGTTCCCCCCAAAATACAATGTATTTTGTACTTTGTAAAGTGTTAATTAAAATGGAGAAAAATATGTTGGCTGAGGGCGTCTGATTTTGTGCTGCTCCAGGGCCACACCTCATCTCTTTCCTTCTCCATTCCATGGTCGGGGAACATGGCCAGGGGTTGGGAGGAAGGCAGAACAGCCTCCCCGTCCACACTCAGCGGCTGAGAGAGGACACATCCCCAGAGCAAGAGGGGCTGTATTAGTTACCTGATGCAGGGTAACGAGTTGCCCCAAACGCAATGGATTAAAATGATTGTTTACGTGTCACCGTTTCTGTGGGTTAGGAATTCGGGAGCAGTTTGAGCAGCTGGCTCAGGGTCCCTCGGGAGGCTGCAATCATCTGAAGTCCTGGCTGGGACTGGAGGATCTACTTCCCAGGTGGTTTATTCACAGGGCTGGCAAGTTGGGCTCAGCTGTTGGCAGGGAGCCTGTTCCTCTCCACATGGGTCTCCCCATGGGGCTGCTTGAGTGTCCTCACAATACGGTGCCCAGATTCCCCCAGGACAAGGGATTCAAGGGCCAGTGTAGGGACCAAAATGGTTTTTTGGCCCTGAGCCTCAGAATTCACACGCCTCTGCCTCCACCATACTCTGTCACCATACAGCCCTGCTCTGATTTGACACAGGAGGAGAACACACAAGGGTGTGAAACCAAGAGGCCAAGGTCACTGGGGTCATCTTGGAGACCGGCTACTGTGCCCATCATTCCTCCCAAACCTCTGGCAGAGGCAGGCCTGGGGGTGAGGGGGCCTGCGGAGCAGGACAGGGCCTTGCTGGTGCATGGGGAGGATACGGGGCTGGATTCCGGGCCACAGGGCCTCTGGCCCAAGCCTGGAGCCGTGCTGTGGATGTCACACACCCAGGAAGGTCCTTGGTGCTAGAAGCCCAGGAGCTGACGCCTCCCTACAAGATACCCTGGGGGCACGAGGGAGGGCTCCGTGCCCAGCGTCCCTAACACAGGGCTCTGGCATTTGGTTCCTGCCCTTTTGACAGGTAGGCACGCAGGATGCCCAAGCAGGACAGAGGTCTTGGACCTTGGACACCCTTCACTGCCCCTCTCTGACGTTTTCCATAGAGGGCCAGTGTGACCAAGGCAGTGCTGAAGACCTGAGCCTGCACTGAACCCCACCAACCTCCATTCCCACCTGTCTCACCCCTGCCCGCAGGAAAAGTGGACCTGAGGATTGAAGGGAGTGACAATGAGGATGAAGCTCACTCACCACCCTGAGCCCAAGAAAGTTCTGGATGCTGTGAATGCTTTCCCTTCTGGGGTCTTCAGACTACGCCCCCCTCATTCCTTCAGAGACCCCATTGGAGCTGGGACATCCACGGGGACTCTTGATTTCCCCCAAAATCTCAAAAGTTACAAAGAACTCCAGGGCCCGATCTCCCATTCCCACCACTCACTCACAGTCACTGTCACTTGGGCGGTGCTGGACCTTGTGCCAGGTGCTGGGGACCCCGAGGAACAGGCTGTGGCCCCTGGACCTGCGTCTCTCTAGGAGGTGAGAAGACAGGGAAAGGAGCTAGTCCAAAGAGTGCAAGGCCAGGCTAGACCACAAGGGTGTGCTGTGCCCAGGGGGAGGGAATGACCACTGTCCAGTAGTAGGGGGCAGAACAAGAAGCCAGGACATTAGGGTTGAGCTTGGTAAGATGGGGACCCAGCAGAGGGAGGAGCAAAGGCGCAGAGGGCCAGAGGGAACCTTGGCTGGAATGGAGGAGTGCGGCGGGGGAGGGAGGAGTTGATGCGGCAGGTAGGGGATGAGGCTGAAATGCAAGGTGGGTGCTCGGGTCCGCCAGGGGCCTCACCCTCCTATAGGCCATGGGGAGCCACTGAGGACTTCCACGCAGGGGACCAAACTTAGCATCTGAGTGGGAGTCTTGGTTATGAAGAGGGCTGATAGGAGCAGGAAAGGGGGACTGCCAGGGTCCTGGTCTCAGTTCTCAGGAGGAGGCCACTGGCTGGTTCTAGAGTCGTCCCTGTGCAGAGTTGGGGTTGTGGGGGCAGTGGAGTATCAGGGGACCAACAGATGTCCAGCCAGCCCTCAGAACCATGACTGTGCCCCTCGCCTAACCAGGGCATAATTCCTCCTGGAGCAGCTCTGGCTGCTTGTGGCAGGTTCTCACCACTGCTCACATTCAGACCCCCAGGGGGGTTACCCATGCCAGGACTCCACCCCCAAGAGTCTGATTCAGTTTCTCTTGGATAAAATATCGGTGTAAAACGTCCCCCACCCTCTCTTAAAAGGTAATGTAAAGAACTGGGCCACAGAACAGCAGCAACTGTGGTCACATGGCCCCCCGGGTTTATCATGTGACATTCCTCTGGGGGGCAGGGGGCTCATGATGGTCAAAACGAGCTCTCCAAAGGGAATGTGCGGGATGAGATCGTGGGGGTGGTTGCACCACATAGACAATACGCTAAAACCACTTAATTGTACACTTTAAAATGGTCCTACGTCATGTGACTCACATGTCAATGTTTTAAAAATATCGATGTGGTAGAAAAAACAACAGGAATGGATGCTGGGCGTGAAGGATGGCCAAGAAAGAATATGAGTTATTCTGACACTCTTGAGGGTTAGAGGAAGTCCCTATCAACATGGTGGAGGCAGCACAGAGAAGAAGGAGGAGGACGGAGGCAAGAACCGGGAGCTCCCACCTCGCAAATGTTGGTGGGGGAGCATCTCATTTGAGCTGTTTTTCCAGGAGCTCTGGACCTGATCTGATCCAGCGGGAAGCTCTGCAGCGTCAGCGAGACCCAGGCCCATCTCCCACCCTGATGAGCTTGGGACACCGGGAGGGTCCTGTTGTCCCGGGAGAACCTCGGAGAGCAGGCAGAGTCTCTGAGGAGCCTATAGGGAACAGCCCGCGTTGTTTTCAGGGCAATTAATACTCCGTGTCTTGGACTCAAGATCACCGAGCGTGTCATGAAATATGTGGTAAGTGTCCAAACTTAAAAAATTAAATGAAGGCACCAGTGATCCCACTTCTTAGGTATACACTTGAGAAAACTGAGAACACGTTCACACAGACACTTGTACCGAATTCAACAGTTGGTGGACATTTGGGTGGTTCCACTTTTTGGCTATTATGAATAATGCCAGAACTTCATGTACGAGTTTTACATTGGCCCAGCGTTTTATTTTTTTTGGATCATTCGCATACATCAAAACAATCAATCAGTAACCTCCCAGATGATTCTATCATACAGGCAAGGTTGTGAGGCCCAGGGTAAAGGGTTGAATCTGCCCAAAGGAATCCCCTCATGAACATGGCCCCCAGAGCAGGCGGCCTCATCTTGATTCCCTAGTTTGAGGCCAGACTCATTAGAGGCAGCCTGCACCCAGATGCGCCAGCTGGAATGAACGCGTCCTTCTCACCACTGCATCCCCTGCACCTGGCAGCTCCTGGCGTACAGTCAGACAGGAACAGGGACCCAATCAGGCCTTTGCTTCATCTTCAGTGTTCTCCCGCTGTAATGAGGGTGGATGACTTAGCTGTGGAACAGCTTTCGGTCATGAGCCTGAGCCTGTTCAGTTTCCGTCTCTGAGGGTGGACTCACAAGGGCCATTTTTCTGATGGGCACAGATTCCTGTGCTCTTCTCTGGCAATTCAGCTGGCACCACCCTACCAGAGCGACAGCAAGACCAAGTCTCTCTGCTCCTCATGGGCAGCCCCCACACCAGCTACATCCCACATGTTTGCCTCCCTAGCAAGACAATGGACTCCTGGTTCAAGGAGGTGACCACACTCTCGGGATTTTTCCTTTTAAACTTGACTGCTCAGCATGCCCTCAGTGTGGCCCCGAGAAAATCACAGCAAGAGGGACTCCAAGCACTGTCTCCAGCTCAAGCTCAATCTGGGCTGTTCCATGAGAAATATCAAGGTTGGTGTGGAAGAAAGGCTGGGTTTCTTGGTCGCCACAGCATGAGCGTCTGAGGGTAGCTGGGTGATGCACCCTGGGAGAGAGAAAGGCAAGTGTGGGCTCCTTGGGGGAGGGGATACATTCCTGGGGCTCAATCCTGGGGCAGGGCAGGCCCCAGGAGAATGAAGACCTCACAGAGCCACCCCAGTGCTGGGGGCCACCCCCAAGGCCATCTGAAGTGGTCTCTGGGAAGGTCAGGCTGCATGGTTAGGCCGAGGCAATGAGCAGCTCCCATGCTGCCCCTGCGGGGAGAACGGCCCTCAGAGTTGTGAGTAACTCTGCTGCTTGTCAGGAGGTGCTGGGACCTGACCAGGGCTGCCCATGAGGAGAGAGAACAGTGTGGATCTTCAGAAACGCAGCCCGAGTGTCTACCCTGTGCCAGGTGCTCAGCGAGATTGTCACCCGCTGTGCCAAGTCAGAGCACTCTTCTTGCCGCGTGGTTCTCAGCGTCTGACTGTGTCACATGAACACAGTGAGTGCACAGTAGGTGTTTCCTGACCTCGTGAAAATGCGAGCCAACCACATATTCAAGAAACAAGCATGATCAGGACAAGACTCTCCTGAGTGAGTCAGGGGTGGACCTGACGAGAATGGCAGGCCAAGTGTTTTGGATTCACTGATGTCAGGGTCTGTGTGCCAGCAAGAGACCCCCGTCCCCGCCAGAAATCATCATGGACTGGCAGCATGTACACCTGGCGGGTGCTCAGGGAACAGAAGACTGAGACCTATGCCCCTGGGAACGGCTATCCACTGAGGGAGATAATGGTGGCCACCGTGTGATGAGAGTCCCTCCACCTTCTCAGGCCACACCTGCCACTCGGGCTGTGCACTGGCCTCCTCTACAGACCCCAATACATGCAGAAGGACAGAGCCTGAGTGTAAGAAGTCAGGACAGCCAGAAGACACGTCGGAGTGGCCCATGGTCACTGCATTCAGGGTGTCCTCACACACTCGCTGAAGTGACAGGAGCCCGGAGCCTGCAGACAGACTTTTCGCAGGGAAAAAAAGGATAAATTATAGCAACGAAGCTAATGGTGGAAACAGTTTCTGTGTCTGTGGGCCTGCCGAGGTCACAGGGAACCAACAGAGCCAGCGGCAGAGGGAAGGCCCGATGGAAACAGCCCCTGAAACACCAAAGTGCCTCGAAACACTCTGCAGTGGGTTTTTGAAAGATAAATCCTTATTGTATTTAAATTATACATTTTTTTTTGCATTTTTACAAGTGTTTTTTAAAAATGCTTCTCACAATTTCAAAAGACATTATTAGAATCCAGCCTTCAAAGGAAATACTTAGGCCTGTGCGTGCATACGGTCGCGCGCAGGCACACACACGCACTCTCCGCAGTCTGTCTCTGGAGGCAACATGAGAACCAGAACCGGTGGTGCCTCTGGGACAAGAGACGGGAGACTTAGTTTTCATAAGACACTTTGTACCAAGTACGTATGTTCCGTGTTCAAAAACATCAATAGCTTTGTTTAGAAGAACTGATTTAGTAAACAGTAATATAAACTACAATTTAAGAAAGAACACTTTAACACTGAAATGAGCCTTTTGGTCTAATTGCATTCTCCCCGGTATGAAAAACATTATTTTTCACTTTGGTGGCTGTGGTAAGGCACTCTAAATATTAAATATCCTGCTTTCTTTTAAATGCATGTAAAACATTCCTCCAAACGGGCCTCTGCAAACAGCTCCTGGCACGCCAGCTTTGTCATTTCAAATCTTTCCCCCTTGGGAGCCCCTCTGGGCCTTGTGGAGCCTGGCCTGTAGCTTCTGCTTCTCTGAGGCCCCGGGGGGCCTCTGTTTCTCTGCTCCACGTGCCCGTGGACAGCCTCTGACAGGGCCTCTTCCAGGGCACAGGGGGACTGGAACCCTTGGTCAGGCTGCCCCCTGCTTGCACAGGCTGCTCACTCACAGCCCCAGGAAGGAGCGCAGCGCCAGGGAGCCTGCAGCCTGAGAAGCTGCTGCTGGGCGCTCGCTCTGGCTCCTCACCACTACGCGGTCTCTCCTGATGCCCTGGCAGAGGGTGCGCTGGGGCAGGAGGAGGCCAGCTGGGACCTGGGAGGGGAAGCAGTGCCCAGGGAACTGGTCCTGGCCCAGCCGCACACTGGACGCTGCTGCCACATCAGGTAGTCTGCTCTGTGGGCACGCACTCACGCCCGTCCAGTCCAGCCTTACGCTCCATGGCAAATACCGGTCTTCCAGGCAACCGATTCCCAGGCACCCTCGGATGTTCTTGCCTCACACAAACAGCTCTCCTTTGTCTGCACAGAAAGGAAAAGGGTGGCTTGGCTGGGCTAGGCCAGAGGCAAGTCACCAAGAAGAGGAAGGGTCATGAGAATACGCTTTCTAGAACCAGGTACAAACAGAGCCCAATGTTAAACTTCAATTTCTACCAGGCATTAATGCCTCCTTTTGAAGGGAAAGGTATACTACCCCCAAACCAAAGACATGTGCAAGCCCAGAATGACGGTGTGTCCGTCACATGGAGAAGAGTACATGCACAGAGCTGTAGGCCCAGGAGGCTCCTGGACACGGCCCACTCTGCTCGCCCCATATGCACGCCCCTCACCCACAGTCATGGCCCACTCTGCTCGTCCCTTATGCACACCCCTCACCCACAGTCACATCCGACCACACCCTGCCCTCCACACGTCCTGAAGTCTGAGCACCCTCCAGTCCTGGTCATGCCCTAATAGAGGGAGACCTCCATCCGTCATCCCTTGTCTGGGTTTCCACATCTCGGGAGCATTTGGTCAAGGGACACAGGGTGACTGGGCACCTCTTTGGGCCGGGTCGATGTCTGTGTGCTGGGAGCTGGGACACGACAGTGAGTGAACACGTACGGTTCCTGTCCTCATGGGACAAGAGCTAGTCAAACAGTTAGAAAGAAACAAACGATCAAACCAATATATACGTGTTTACAAACTGTAAAAAGTGCCACGAGGGACAAGAACGGACGAAGTGCTCTAGAGGACAGTCCAGGAGAACAAATCTAGACTGGGCTCGGGAATGCCCACCTCTGGACGGGACCCCAGACCTGGTGGGGCAGCCTCCTGCTACCCAGCCTTCAGACCCCACTTCTGTCCACATCAGCTCTGGGCACTCCTTGGCACAGAGGCCCCATTTTACCACCTCCACCTGAGAAGCAGAAGAAGTAGACAAGACATGGAGAAGCCAGGACTAAAATAATCTGGCTGATTAATAAGGAATCCTTTTGTTCCCATCCATCAGAGCCCCTCTGGTCTGACCACCACCCTGGGGACTCCACCCTCAGATTTTACGTGTTTAATAGAACAATTCAGTCTGGCCCCCAAAAGGTTAGCAGATCTCAGGGGAAACCAACCAAGTCCAACTCCCAGCTGACCACATGCAAACGCTGGGCACAGAAGGAGAGATACCCAAGCTCTGATGCTCCCTCTACTGAGGACAGTCACGGCACCTGGAGGGTGGCTGTGGGGTCTCGGGGGAAATCTAGAAGCGGATTTCATTTTGGTGTGACCCAAAACGTCCACATGGCATGACAGCAAACAGAAAACAGTGTACTCTAGTTGAATATTTTGCACATTTCATATGGATTTCCAAGGATGTGACTCTGCACAGTTTAAGCCGTAGATCATTGATACCTCCAGATTGAGTCCATAATGACTCTTAGTTTTTAAATCAAAATAGCTTTAGAAGAGTCTGGCACCCTCAAGACATTAGCATATGGAAGTGCTGACTCCGAGTGACGGTGCTGAGGGACTACCCCGGTCATCACTGCGACCGAGGGTGCTGTGCACACAGTCACCCCCCCACAGTCCACGCCACAGCCCGTGTGTGTTACAGGCCTGAGATCTGAACCTCAGACGACAACTGAAGGGCAGTCAGGACTCTGGGTCGGGGGGGCCTCTGGATAGTCCTCACAGTAGCGTAGGGCCAGAGAACACTAACGAGGATGACCCCACTCTGTCCCGGCCCAGACGCCTAAATAGAAAACAATGACTCACCAGAGATGAGTAATTGAGATTTACAAATTAACATTCTTAGGTGCAAGGAAATAGCGAATTTACGTGAGGATCCCCACAAAATGAAATTAATTTTCTTCAGTCTTACCAGTCAGGTCAACTAAAGAGCAGCAGACTGACCTGACAGTTACTGTGGTGGAACGGGAGAGGCAATCAAGGAAAGCGCACATCCGAGGGCGGGAGGCACTTGGGTGTCTGACGGCTTTGTAACTGGGCAAACCTTCAAGAACAGCTCCATTCCAGCCTTGGCTTTGATCATTCTGTCCTGGCACTTTGGAGAAATGGGGCATATTTCCCTCCACAAAACCCCAGGGTATCTGACAAATCAGCGTCCTGCCGTCCCTCATTCCTGGGTTGGGTCAGGGTTTGGGCTTGGCCAGGAGCGGGATGAGCCCCACACTTTCATTTCCCGATGGCTCTCCCGGGGATTCATCAAACCTCTGCTGGGTTCCCCAGCACCCTGACATTCTCGAGGGTCCACCTCCTACCACCGACTGGCATCCTCTTGAGAAAATTCACTTTCACATGAGCCCAACCACAAACCAAAGGAACCAAAAACAAAACTCCAGGATGAAAAAAGACACACATTATACAACTTCAAGCCAAACAACATCTGGATGAGCTGCTCACTGTAATTATCCACGCGGGGCGCCCCTCCACTGGATGGATGGACACTGAAAGCTGCCCACGGCTTAGGATGAACCCAAGAGAGTGCAGCTCGGCCCGTCACTGGGGCCACACAGGCTTCGCCACTTACTGGTAAGGGGAGCAAAGTGGCTGAGTCCACAGCAAATGCAGGAAACCTGGACTTCTGGGTTGAACTCCATCAAGCTGAAGAGAGTGGGTGGAATCATTTCCGGAAGAGCGGTTTCCACTAGGTTTGTTCCGTTGCCAAGAATTCCGTAGCCTCAGACAAAAACATGTCCTTCTACATGACAGTAAAAACAGCGGTCAGTAAGTCAAACCAAGTGCAGCTCTCCTCACCAGAAATTCAAACTGCACCGCTCGGATGCTTTCGATACACAGGGATTGTTTTCTCCTCCTTGGTTGGCAAAATCACGTTAATTACACTTGGAAAAGAATCAGTTTCTTTTCTCCTCTTTTAAATTCTTACTCTTGGCGTATGTCAAGCAAACAAACCAAGCTCAGAATACAAACTTCCCACACCTGGAGGGCAACCTGGAGGGGCCTAGTCAACAAATCACCCAGAAACCCCATGTGAACACAGGAGAGCCTCAGAAGGGCAGTTATCCCCCTACTAACAGCTCTAAGTTTCACACTGACCAGGAGAGCAAGCCAAATATAAAACAACTTCTGGCCAGATGCTGAAAACTCTCAGAAATGATGTTTTGCTTATAAAAAGTGGAATACTCATCAGTGGTGCCAGATGTTTCATCCCAGGGGCATGGACCTCAGCGTCGAAACCCTAAGGCTCTTCTCCCTCTGTCTCTGTTTCTTGGTGCAGCCTCTCTGGAGAAGGCAGGGCCAGAGTCTCTGGCCCAGGCGACAGGAGGGGAGAAAGCAGTTCCTTCTCCACTCCAGAGGTTTACTACAGAATTACTAAGCTCTGGGCTAGCTATTTGTCTACAGAGAAACCAGGGCTACTATCGTTCTGTCAGGAACGTCACCCTCACCCTCTATTAACTGAACTCACTCTAACTAGGTCTTCCCACAGCCACGTTCCCTCCCTCAGGCTGAGGTCTGTGCCTGTGAATCCAACAGACACCGACCCTTCGCCATCGACCCCTCTACACCTTCCCAATGACCTGCCTGCAAGAGGCTCTCACCATTTCATACAGCACAGCCTGTGCCCCTACATGCCACATGCTTAACCGTCCCCACTCCTGAGAAGGGCAAGTATCGGGGGACATTCACCCGAGTCACAGGAAGGGTCCATACTGTTAGGAAGACAAACTTGTGAGAACTTGGAAGGATTCTGGTGAACGGAAAGAGCAGATAAGTGCCAGGTCATTCATTCACCCCACAAATATGTCCCAAACAGTAAACATAAGCTAAACATCTAACTGGTGATGGGAACATGAGGGGAAGGAAGAGACCCGGTCCCTCTCTCTGAGTTCAGTCTAGTGGAGGAGGCAGAGGTCAGCCAAAATTAACACCCAGTTAATCTGTGCTGACTGCAAGGATGGCAGGACAGGGGCCTCCGTGAGGGAACGTCAGGGAGCCTGATGTAGTTCATGGGCAGGAGCAGTCGGGAGGCTTCACTCTATCCACGTAGTCTGAGGGATGAGTAGGAGTGTGGAGGGGAGGGGAGAGCACGGTATTCCACGTAGGGGAGACAGCACCTGCACAGGGAGGGAAGGGCCATGGCCCACTGAGGGAGTTTAAACAAGGGCCGAGTGGATGAAGCCAGGGGACGAGGGGGAATATTTGCAAGACGCCAGTGGGGAGCAGGGAGGGCAGGTCATGCAGGATGCTGTAGACCACGGAAGGGTCTGGTCTTTATTCTAAGCACAATGGGGAGACGGTAAGGGTTCTAAGTAGGGAAGGGACATGATTCCTAGAGGGGAACGTGAGTGGACGTGGCAAACAGTGGAGAAGGAGCGGGGGGGGGGTGAGGAGCAGGGGTTCACTTTTGGACCCACTGAACTCACAGTGCTTAGAGACGGCCAAGGGAAAACGTCAAGTGGCACTGAGAGATGTTCGCACCTCCGAACAGCAGGCTTGGCCTCACCAGCCAGCTGGAGAGTCCTGAGCACACAGACGGTGACTGCAACCACGGTGAGGGTGAGACCTTCTGAAGGAGAAGGCAGAGGAAAGGAGGAGAGCACAGTCCCGCCTCGGGGACCTCCGACATGGGAGGGCCTGGCCCAGGAGGAGAGCCAGGAAATGAGTCCAGAAGGAACGAGAAACGAAGAGAGCCCTCGGAGAGCCCAGTCACAGGGGCGAAAGGAAGACTGTTCTTCACCAAGATGCTCAGCACGTCACGGCCAATGTCAAACGCTGCTGAGAGATCAAGAAAGGGAAAGATTGGACAATGGTCTCCAGGTTCTTTATTATTGTTTTCAGCAACATGGAGGTCACCGTAACCCTAGCAAGAGCCACTCAGCAAACTGATCAGTGTGGAAGCTGAGTGGAACGGACAGAGGAATGAGAAGGAGACGAAGAAATGGGGACAGTAAGTCAATGCAGCTCCTGAGAACTCTCGCCTAGAAGGGGAGGCAGGAGGTGAAGCGAAGGGGTGGGACTTGGGGGAATGGGAGGATGTGGAGGGCTCCACACAGGGCCTCTTAAGATGGAAGACACCTGAGTCAGGTGTCAAGACTGATGGCGAGGGACGAGTAGAGAGGGAGAGGCTGAAGTTGTGGGGAAGAAGGCCCAGCAGATGGAGTGAGGCTTCTGAGGAACGGGGGGAGAAGGGATCCAGGGCACAGAGAGAATCATCAGCTTCAGCAGGAAGAGACACGCTTCCCCCACCACTGTAAAGGGAAGGGACCCAGGGCGGGGACAGGTAGAGGCAAGTGTGCAGGAGTCCGAGTGGGAAACTGAGGGCTTTCTCAGCTGACGGCATCTGTTTCCCCTATGAAACAGGAGGCAGGTTCTTCTGCTGAGAGTGAAAGATGGGAGGGTCAGCGGTCTGGAGGACGAAGTGTGGCCAACTTAGCTTTCCAGCAGGATTTGATCTTGGTGCCTCTGCTGAGGGATAACTTTGGAAAGACAGATTCTAAGTGCTTTGGTGAAGACCGCGGCACACCAACGGTCCCTAAGTTGACTCAAAAGGAAAAGAGGGGTTTACTGACCCAGAAAGTGTACACCTAGGTGAGCGAGGCTGGCAGAGCTGGGGCCTGGCCTCTGCTGCCTGGCTCGCAGAGAGCTTCTTTACCTAACTGTGCTCTGGCAAGGGCCACTGGAAAGAAATCACTGTTGTCACTGACAGAGGGAGGCTCAGGCCACAGTCAAGATCATGGTTGTGGCAGGCTACTTCTATAATGGCCCCTAGTGAGCCCCGTCTCCTGCTGTTCACACCCACGTGTACTTCCTTGTGTGGGGGCTGGACCTAGTGACTTGCTTCTCACAAGCAGAAGGCCAGCAAACGTGAAGGTGAGGTCACTGCCCAGATTAAATGAGAGGACACTGGCTTCTGTCTCACTGGCACTCCGTCTTACCCTCTCATTTGGTCACTCTGACGAAGCCAGCTGCCATGTTGGGAGCTGCCACATGGAGAAGCCTACATGGCAAGGAACCGAGGAAGGCTTGGCCAGCAACCATTTGCTGGACAACTACCAGCAAGGAATTGGGGCCCCTGCATCCTGCCAACAACCATCGGTGTGCTCCTGGAAGCAGAGCCTTCCCAGTGGAACCCTACGATGACTGCAGCCTTTGAGAGACTCAGAGCCAAAGACCCAGCTAAGCCCCCCCACGATGCCTCACCCACAAAATTCAAGTGGTACTTCTACCCACTGCTGCTGGCAGTATCAACTGATAAAACTTCTGGAAAGCAATTTAACAATACATACTGACAAGAATAAAAATATCCTACTCCTTTGACACTCCTGGGATTTATTCTAGAGCAATAATCCAAACGAAAGAAAAAGTCACGTATGCACACAAGATAAATGTCATAATATCTCCAACGGCCACCGCACTCCGTCTCCAAAGAAGTATGCCACCTGACAACAGGGAAATGCTCATGTAATTTTATAATAAAATGGTTAAATTAATTATTAATTATGATAAATTAAATTGATGCTATATCATACAAATATTAAAAACTGTAACTGTGAAAATATTACCACCATGGAAAAATGCTTTATGTAAGTATAAATGATAAAACAAGCATATAAAACCACACCTATGCTGTGATTACTGTATACTAATGTGCACAAATGGGGGCCGGCCCTGTGGCGGAGCGGTCAAGTGTGCACGCTCCGTTGCGGCGACCTGGGACTCCCAGGTACTGATCCCGGGCGTGCACCGATGCACCACTTGTCAAGCCATGCTGTGGCGGCATCCCATGTGGAGTAGAGGAAGATGGGCACAGATGTTAGCCCAGGGGCAATCTTCGTTAGACAAAAGAGAGGGATTGGCATCGGATGGTAACTCAGGGCGAATCTTTCTCATCAAAAAAAAGGGCCGGCCCCGTGGCTTAGCCCTTAAATGTGCGCGCTCTGCTGCTGGCGGCCCGGGTTCGGATCCTGGGCACGCACCGACGCACCGTTTCTACGGCCATGCTGAAGCCGTGTCCCACATACAGCAACTAGAAGGATGTGCAGCTATGACATACAACTATCTACTGTGGCTTTGGGGGAAAAAATGTGCACATATGAACGAGGATTGGAAGAAAACAGTAGACAATGAACAAAGATGATTTCATCTGCTGGTAGGATTACTGAGGATTTCTACAAGATTTAGTCTTATATTAATGGCCCTCTCTTCAGACCAATATCAGAAACAAAAAGGTTAAATATACAAGCTTGAGAAAATGTCTCAATCATTCCTCCCTGCATTAATCACATTCTTCTCAAATCAGTGAACATCAAGCTCCTTTTAGGGGACACTTGTTTTCTCTTTGAAAGCCTCACACAGCTTCCTGTCTCTGCTGAGAGAAAGGCTCACAGCTCCTCTGCTGAGGGGTGGCTCTAATCCTCCACCCAATCCTTTATTGGTTCCTTTCCATGGGAGCTGGGGATGAGGGAACTGGGAAGGGACAAACAGAACAGTGTCCCCAGGAAGTGATAAGAGAGGTAAGAGTCAAATGAAGGCAGGTGGTTCGAACCCATGAGAGCCCCACTGCTCACAGCTCCAGACTGCACCATCCCAAGGAGGTGTAAGGTCCACTACCTGTTTGCCCAGCTGGGCCCCATCCATCAGAATAGACTTCTCCTTTATCCGTTAGGAACAGACTATGGTCCTGACCACAAGCGATCTATCAGACAAACAGAGGGAAGGTTGATGAGAAGAAATCCTTGGCAGCCCAGTGTCCTGCTCAGAGGACCCAAAGCACGGGAGCATTCCCTACTGCTCCTGAACCTGAGGGGGCCAAGTCCAGGCAGGCTGCCCCACACAACCTCCACTTCTTATTCTTTCTCACTCCACTGCAGCCTGGTTTCTGCCTGCCCCTCCACTGATGCGGCTCTTGCTAAAGGAAAGGGCCAGATGTCCTAAGGAGAAGACCCAAGAGCTCCTCCATCCCAGTCCATCCCTGAAGAACCACTCCCTTCTCCACAAGCCTTTCTCTTCCCCATCTCTCTCTTCTGCCTCTCCCATAGCTTCCAGTCTTGCTCCCTAGCTCAGCCTTACTCCTTACCCTTCAGTGTTGGAATCCTTCTCCAAGGTCTGTCTTCTGCCCTCTTCTCTCCTCTTCACACTCCCCTGGGAGGCTGCATCCGTTTCCAAGGCTTTCTCTGTCACTTGTACACTGCTATCTCCATTCCCAACAACTTTACTGAGTTCCAGACCTGCTTTTCTAACTGCCTAATGAAAAGCACCGTTTACTAAATGCTTATTATGCCAGGCACTGTGCTAAGTCAATAACCAAGAACACCTACGAAGAAACTGAATCTCAGAGAAGGTTGGTAACTTGCCCAAAGTCATCCAGTTAATATGTGGGGAAGCAGGGACTTGAATTCGCATCCATGGGACTTTCAAGTCTGTGCAAGACGCACTATACTCTACTGCATACTAAAAACAATTTCACTCTCTACCTCCTCCTTGCTTCTGTCTCCCACTCAACACGAGCCTCCTCCTCTAGGACTCCCCCATCCGGGTTGAGAACATCAGCAGCCACTCATTTGCCAGTGGAGTCAGGCTCCATTCCCTCTAGCTCACTCCCTGGACCTCTTATCAAGCCCCAAATCTGGTCAATCCTCCTTACATGTCTCTCCACATGTCCCTTCTCCCCACGCCTTCCCAAGTGGCCTTCATCACCTCCTCCCCCAACCCTAGAAAACCCTGCATCGCTCACTCTCCACCTGTCTTCCAGCCTATGCCACAGCACTCCCCTGTAAGCATACCAAACTCCAGCCACCCCACATGCTCTCAGCAGTTAAAGGCTCCACCTGCCACCTCCCCTCTGCCATGAAACCTTTCCCACCACCCATTCCTGGTCTATCTGGTAAATTCCTCTGTCACCTCCTCCACGATGCCTTCTGTGCCTTCCATTCCATCCCCGGAAGACTTAATGACTCCCCTTTGCTACTCTTATAGCACTTTCGGTATGCATTCATTTATGTATTTAAGTATTGATTATAGATATCTACCATGTGCCAGGAACTGCCCCAAACATGGGAATAAATGGTGAACAAGATAAAGCCAGCCTGAAACACACACAGAGCCTGGGCACACTCAGGTACAGCTAGTTTTTTCAACTTGTCTCTCCCACTAGAGTGTTTTCCCCCCAAACCTTATTCAACTTGGTACCCCATGTTCCAGTACTGAACATCCTGGCCTACAGTAGCCAGGCGACCATTTGTATAAAATAATTTATTAATTCAGAAAATCCGCCTAAAAATTTCCCATCACCCCCCCCTAGTTTCCCCCTTTCAAAAGTGCCCTAAGGGGCAGAATGAGTAGCTCTCAGCCCACGCCTCTTACCTGGACCACCTGTCCATCGAAGGCCTGCGTTCTATGGACTTTGTGACTTCTGCTAATGGCTGAGGGCAATCTGGGGAGAAGCAAGACATATGGTCACGGTAAGCATTGTGGGGTTCTGGCCTCTCCTCTGTCATTCCTCACTGGCGGCCCCATACACACACATAGTAACTGTTAGGGAAACTCTCTAGGTCAAAAAGAAGGCAGAGTTAGACACAGGTGCAAAGGTAAAATAATACAAACTAAATCGCTTGGTGATTTTAATATGCTGCCAGAGCTGAGACTGGTGTTTAAACCCACCAGCATAACGCGAGGAACTAGAGGGAAATTTTTTTAAAGACCAACAGAAATAGAACTGAAACAGAGGAATTTTTGAAGTTAATCAATTTGGCTAAAAATAAAGAAGGAATCCAAAGAAGGTCTAGCCATCCCAATCAATGCTCATGCACCTGCCCTCCCACCAGGCTGATGCACGGAGCTCCCCCTGAGATGGAACAACACTCTCCACAGCTCTCCGTGGAGCGCTCACTGCTCCTCTCAGGCCTGAGGAACCTTGCTTGGTACTGCTCTGTGACTCTATCACACAGTAATCACTCCAGAGATGTTTAATGCTCAACACAACTTGGGGAGGGGTAGTCCTTGTGGGAACTCACCTGTAAGGTTCATTTTCCACCACCTTCCTTCCACATTGTCCGTAATAGCTGTTTGCCAGGCTGAAGACTAAAGAATACCACCACCAATGAAATCAGTTCTACAGGTGTGTGGAACCCAAGAATGTCAGGACTGGAAGGGGGTCTGGAAAGTGGTCCTAGTCCAACTGCTCACCCAACTGCCACTGGGTTTCCTTCTCCAATATTCCCAGCCAGTGCAGGCACACCTCCAGGCATGCTGGGGTCCAGACATGCTGCAACAGGCTGGGCCACCTGTACTTTCCCTCTGCTTCTCCTCTGGGCCCTCGTTCTGCCTCTCAGGAATTCCATGAGAGGCGAGCACCTCCTGTGAAAGGACTCAGCACCCCCTTGTCTTGACATGAGTACAGCCATGTTTGGCCACTCCATTGACCTACAGCCACCAGCACAAAAAGAAATATAAAAGCTGCTTTCTGAGTGGTGGGAACTGGCCCTTCTCCCATGAACATAGTTGCAATGTGTAAAAATTTCAAGGCCCTCGGGCGCCACAGCCTGGGCCTGACTGACCATCTGTGCTGGGCTGGGACGATAACCACAAACCAACGCACGTACACAACTACTGGGCTGCGACAACAGCCAGGGTGCTCAGTGCATGTACGCCACTGATAACCTTTTGTGCATGGAAACACTGAATGCTTGCTCTGTAAACTCTGTAACTGCTTATATAAACTGCTGGAAAGCGAGGCCTGGTGAGAGTTCCACTTGTGGAAGGGACGCCTTGCCCAGGACGTGTGATTCCCACACACCCATGTCGATTGACAGGACTCTCTCGGTACTGGGGCGTGGATGTTGTGAGTAATGGATTTATTGTGAAGTAATTGATCTGATGTGTTCTCTTTTCGGTCAACCTGGTGTTTCTCTTTCCGGTTGCCTTGTGTCATTTCCCTTCAGTCGATCTGGTCGAGCCAATGTTTTTCCATTTCTGATCGAGCCAATGTTTTTCCCTCTTATTATATGACCTATTCGAATCTGCCGCTATCTCAGCTGATCAGGGGTTTCCCATTCTGATGGAGCTGGTGTTTTTCCCTCTTATTATTTGACCTATTCTGATCTGTTGGAGGACTACCGCCTTTACTATCCTCTGTATAATAAGATATACCTTCAGTCCATTTGTTTGGAGTGGAGTTTCTTTTACGTCTCCAATCGAATCCCCCGAACCGCTCATAACACCCCATTCCTTGCACCTGTCACCAGGTTGCCCTCAAGGCCAAGTCCCCTCTGGAAAGAGTTCCTAAACACCACCTTCGGCTTTTCCTACAAAGAACCCTAGCCAGAAAATGAAATGTGATGAATTTCATCAAGTTGGCCTTCCCTGGAATAACCACTTTTTTGGAGACGGTCGGGGTTACCCAGGAGCCTGGACTCTGAAAGCCCCGCGTCTTGGAGGAAGTGTTAGCAAACAGGCTTCTCTCAGTACAAGGGAAAAGCCGTTTACACACGTAGCCCAGCTCAGTGACTTCACAACAAAGGCAGGCGTTGATGAGGCTGCCTGGTGTGCACTGTCATGTTTACATATACCTCAGATTTCCCAAGAACCACAGAGAGCAGAGAACAGAAAAGAGTCAGCCAAGTCTGCCCAACATAGTCTCTTGAGCCATGCTCCTGATTTGCTCGGGAAATTCCAACAGCCTCACAATCAGATGTGGGTCAATCAAATGGGCCACTTCAGGCCCTATGGCAAGAAAGTGGTCCCCCCACCATCCATCAATCTTGAACAGGTCAATTCACGTCCTTCACCGTCTTGTCAGGACGACAGTGGGCGCTGCCAAAGGAGACCTGTAGCACCTGTGTCTCCTGAGGTCTGTCCAGAGGCAGTGGGACAGGTGAGAGCTCCAAAACACACGCGTCTCCCCTCGCTGAAACAAACACAACCAGGGCGAGTGCACTGACGCAGAGTCAGAGCACTTCTAACATGAGAGATGACACTGCCCCACCCCTACATTGTTACACAGTGAGATCGGAATGACTTACTCAAGCCACATAAGTTAGTGGCACAGCAAGGACCAGAACCCTGGCCCCCAAGTCCAACCCACTGCACCACACTGCCTCCATGACACATGGGGTTACTGAAAAGCATCCTTAGTCTTATTAAAGAAAGCTCTTCACATGTCATTTCACACCATTTGAATTTTTCAGGAAAGTAAAAGCAATAGCCACTTTCTGCAATAGCCACTAGGATTTCTCAGTATGGTGAAAAACAGCACATGTTATATGACACCACTTCTAATAAAGGAAGCAAAAAGAATACATTTGTAGATGCATTTGCTCGCACATGCATTACATCTCTCCAGAAGGATAAACAGGAAACTGTTAACACAGGTTGTCGACAGGGAGAAAAATCATGATCCTGGGAGGACAGAGGTGGAAAGCAGACTCTTCATCATATGTTCTATGGCGCCATTACGATTCTAAATTATGCAAATATGTTACCTATTCAAAATAGAAAATTTTAATTTTTAAATAAGCATGTAAGATGAAATGTTGTCTAGAAGTCACTCTAAAGAAGAAACTTGGGGCCGGCCAGGTGGCGCAAGCGGTTAAGTGTGCGCGCTGTGCTTCGGCGGCCCGGGATTCGCTGGCTTGGATCCTGGGCGTGCGCCGACGCCCCACTTGTCACGCCATGCTGTGGTGGCGTCCCATATAAAGTAAAGGAAGATGGGCACAGATGTTAGCTCAGGGCCGATCTTTCTCGGCAAAAAGGAGGAGGATCGGCATCGGATGTTAGCTCAGGGCTGATCTTCCTCACAAAAAATAAATAATAAAAAATAAAGGAATTAAAGCAGAAACTTATTCTTCTTTATAATCCTACTGGAGAGGCCAGATTGGTCTATGTATGGAATTCCTCTGACAGGTTTTAAACAATGAACTTTTGACTATTTACAGTGGAGTCTGGAGTTGAGGAGAAGATCTGCAAACGCACTGGTTCTCAACATACTCCTCACTAATGACCCCCTATCTTCTCCTATAATCCTCATCTTTAAAAACATCTCATCCACCAAATAAATGGCATTATGAATGTTATAATAATATACTTGCCCATCCATATTCATCAGTGACTGATATAATTTGCAGACAGAGCTTTTGATCTGCATGAAATAACTGGTTTATCACAATGAGATGATGTGATTCTAGGCAAAATCAAAGAAAATGGACAATGTTGTTAGCTCATATTAGTAGCTGAAAATATGAAGTACTTTAAAATACTGACAAGTGATTCACATCCCCCATTACTATCTGCATGGACCCCTAAGGGCCTGGGAAAAGTTAATATATAACATTGAAAGGGAAACTGGCTCTAGGTCCAACTACCTATTGACAGGAAATACAGAGGACAGAGGATCATGTCAACCAGCACCACAGGGATGCATTCAACAAACTGAAGACTGGAAAATTCTATAGAATAAACAATGAGATTTCTTCGTTAAATGCATTTCAAGGATAAAAGATTCAAACAGACTTAAAAGACTATAAAAGTCTTCTCAACCACTTGCAATGTCTAGACCTTATCCAGCTTTTAATTCAAATAAATTTTTAAAAATAAAATAAAAATCTATTGACACTTATAAGACAACTGTCAGTTTGAACACTGACAAACTATTTGATATTAAGGGATTACATTGTTAATTATTTTTAGGTGTGATGCTATACTTACCACTCTTTTCAGTCCTTATGTTTTTAGATATGTACTGAAATATTTATGAATGAAATCAATTTTCTTATGATTTGCTCTAAATTTGCTGAGGGAGAACATGGGGGAAATGTGTAAAACAAGATCGTCATGAGCTGATGATGGTGGAAGCTGGTGATGGCCCATGCGGTGCATTATCTTATTCCATCCACTTTTGCATATGTCTACAATCATTCTTAACAAAAGGTAAAAAGAAATGTCATTTGGCATCGTACAGCCAATAAAGACTTCAATACTAAGGGTAAAAGGATTCTGATATGAAATTCAGTGAAAAAAGGCAGAAAACAAAATATACACTGTGATCAAAATTCTATAAACAGACATTTGCATACAAATGAGGGAAGAGGGAAAAAAATGAAAAGAAAGATTTGTCCAGTATGTATTTCTGGGTAATTCCCCTTTATTTTAAAAAATGTTTCATATTGTCCTCATCATATTGATTGACTCGTGTCTACTTTTGCAAATATCATAAATCATTTCTAACATTTTATAATCCAATTTCAAATATCTGGAATAAAGCCTCCATCTTAAGGCTTTCATTGAATTTTTTGCCCAGACCACATTCTAGGCACTGTAGAGTGTCTCAGGATATCTCAAGCTAGGAAACAAAGGTCATCACTCTGGGGCCAAAAAATAACATCCCTACTTATCAGCAAAGGACCTTTACCAAACAGGCTGAAAATAATCTAGTCCAGATAGTTCCAAACAATGTGCCTTTCAAGACTCCATCTATGTTGTTGTTACGGTTTGCTTTATGTCATCAGATTCTTGAAAATCAGAGGGAGCTTCCTCAGCAAATCACAGCAGAAAAAGCCAAGGCGAGAGCCTCAATTTTCTCTTTTCGGCTCCTGTGAAATCCAAACTGAGAATCTCTGTTGAGTTCCATCTACCAAACTTTCGTCCCATCCTTAGCTTTAGAGGACAGCAGTGTGAATCCATGGCCACAGGCGGCAGGTGAAATCTGAAAAAAAGTTCCCATAAAGCATTCACTGATCTGGGACGTCCAGTTTTTCCAGCAATAAATGGCAGCTTGTTTACCCATTCCAAGAACACACACTATTAACACAGCAACCAACACTTATGGAATGTTTGCTACATGCTAAGTGCTTGAGATGCACTATCTCATTTCATCTTCACACTCACCCAAGGATCTAGTTATCAGATCCTCCCCATTCACCAAGACACAGTCTCGCAAAGCACTAAAGTTGAACATTACCTTAGTTTGAATCTTGGCAACACCAGAGGGTCTACAGCTGGTAGACCCTGACCAGTTGTGTGATCTGAAACAGACTGCTTGACCTCTCTGTGTCTGTTTCCCTCTATGTGAACTGGAGTTGAGAACAATATCTCTCTTATTGGGTTGTTGTCAGGACTAAATGAGTTAATAGAGCTAAAGCCCCTACAGTGAATAGTACTTGACTTAATGTGTAAGAGCGACGGCACGTACTCACTATCATTACTGGTGGTAGTAAGAGGAGTAGTCGATAGAGGAGAAAATCGAGGCTCCTAGAGATTAAGTAACTTGTCTAATACAGTCACGCGGCTAAGATGTGGAGGCTGTCTGATTCCAGAATGCACCCTCTTGACCCTGATACTGCACTGTGACATTCTCAAAGCCCTGCCATGAAGAAGCATTCATACCACAGCCACAGCGAAAGTGACACATTCACAGCCCAGTGACTCTGTTGGGTGTTTCACCCAAACGCGATGTGATGTTATCAATCCTCACTTTCACTGGCCACATGAGGAAACGGAGGATTTGGTAGGGCTGAAGCCAAGGGCAGCCTGGCTTTAGAATCGGCTCCTTTCCCATAAAACCCAGAGTGAGCACCTTCCCGGGTGGCCTGGGATAGTCCTAGCTTACACCTGATGTCCCAACGTTCACTCTCGAACAAACTGGACAACAAATTCTACAGTGACCCAAATGACGCCCCACTGTCCCTTGGCTGTTTACAGTTTATCACAGGCCTCTGTAGTCAATCTCAGAGACTATATATAAACCTAATCCTTAGGAAAAGCCAGCTGACCAATAACGAGCAAATGTGAAGAATTTTCTTGGCGGGGGTGCCGGCCATGTGGACTAGTTCCCAGTGAGTGAGTTCGGCGCGCTCTGCTAGGGTGGCCTGGGTTTGGTTCCAGGATGCAAACCTACACCACTTTTGGTGGCCAGGCAGGGGCTGCGACCCACATACAAAATAGAGGATGACTGGCACATGTGTTAGCTCAGGGTGACTCTTCCTCAGCAAAAGAAAGATTTTCTTTTTACTTGCAGCATGGCCTGAGGAAAGCTAGCTAAATATTTCCTTTAAATTTGACGTGTTGGTGACTTGTTTAATCAAGTCATCCCAAAGTGACATATCCCTCCTTTTTCCCTGTGATATTTTCTCTCCTCACATTCACAGGGAACATATACACATGCACCCCTGTGTGAGTCAAAAAGCTCAGTTCCCTGGCCTTTGGGAATGGCTTGGGTCCACAGAAACGACCCACTGGGGAGGCAGGAGCCAGCCCCCGACCACACGGCAGGAAACATAGAAAAGAAGCGAGTCCACAGAGGATGCCCAGCACCCTATGCTTTCTCTCATTGCTTGTGGTAGCTGTTGATTCAACACTCAACAAATACTTGGTGAGCACCTACTGTGTTATTAAATCTGCTAGTATGGGAAAAGGCTTCGAACAACACCTGACAGAGTCAGCATTCGGTAATGTGTGTTATAATAATGTGCCAGCAGAGCACTTCCAACTATGGTGGAGTGAAGAAGTTAGTGAAGCTCTCACCAAAAAAGAACTGCAAAACTGGACAAAATTATTTAAAAAACACCACTTCACGGCCTGGGAAATCAATAAAACACAAAGAAACTGAGGAATTATTCACAGAAGACTGTGAGAACTACAGGTAAGAACAGCTGGAGACTTCAGACTTCCTGTCTTGTGTTGTTCCTTCTGCCCCAGCTCAGTTAGCACAGAAGTTTGAACAGGACAGGGCTGGCCATGAAAACCTTCAGCTTTGTTGCCAGAATGCACAGACCTTCATTGGATGCTGAAACTGGAGGGTGCAAACTCATGCCCATCAGCAAACTAGTAGGAAACAAACAAGTAAAATGCACAACTCGACGAGCCTGATTGCAATGGTGATTGGGGCAAGAGGAGAGGCAGACCAGCCAGAAATTTCATGGGAAAATGCTAGAAAAGAGAGAGCGACAGAAACCTCTGCCCACATCCACGGCTTTCTGAGAAACTGCACGAATGGACAGATGAGACCTGAGCACCGGTGGAAAGTAAAGATGAGGAGACTGGAGAACAGGCTGAACTTTGATGTGGTTCCAACCTACAGACAATCAAAGGTAGAGAGTAGAAACCTTAGAAGCTCAAGTTGTTTGAGCACAACCTCTGCCCAAATCATTGGCTGACCACAAAGGGATGCAGACTGGGGGCAACCCTCAGGAAGTCAGGCTAAAAAAATAAGAGGAACCGAGCAAAGACATCAGTGGCCACGCACAGCCCAGGAGGCTGAGGCTATAGATCAAGTCCATAAAAATTAAAAAACAAAACAAAAGAAAAAATCCTCAGCATGAAAAATATCAGAATCCAAAATTGTTATAATATATCATGAAAAACTCCAGTTTTTAACAAAAAAAAAATACAAGAATTAAGAAAGAGTGACATATACCAGGGGGAAAAAAGCAGCCAACAGAAACTGACACGCAGTTGACCCAGATGTTAGATTTATCAAAGATATCAATGAACTGTTTTTCAAAGACTATTTTAAGACCATGTTAAAAAACCATATGAATACATGATGACAATGACTTGACAAATACGGACGCTGAATACAGAAAAACAAACACAAAAATCCTAAATAGAAATTTTAAAGTTGTAAAGCAAAATAACAAAATAAAGAATTCACTATATAGGCTCAACAGCAGATTTGAGATGGCAGAAGAATCAGTGAACTTGAAGAAATAGCAATAGAAAGTATTCATTCTGAAAAATAGAGAAAAAAAAGACTGAAAAAGAAAACGAATGGTGCTGCAGAGACCTGTGGCACAACATCAATTGTATTAACAGTCAGGAAATGGGAGTCTCAGAAGGGCAAGAGAGAAAGAAAGTAGAACAAAACACTTATAGAAAGAATGGCAGAAAACCCACCAAATTTTATGAAAAAACATAAATCTAAGATCAAAGATGCTCAACAAAACACAGTTAACCTGTTAAAAAACAAACTCTGGAAAGCACCCAAAGAAAATGGACTCATCAGGTACAAGGCAACAACAATCAGATTCACGGCTCACTTCTCATCAGAAACTACGGAGACCAGAAACGAATAGAATGACATATTCAAAGTCTGAAAGACAAAAACTGTCAACCAAGCATTAATTCTATATCCAGCAAAATTACACTTTAAAAAAAATTGAAGCTGGAATAAAGACATGACCAAACAAAGACTGACAGAATTCACTGAGAGCAGACGCGTCTGAACAAGAACTAAAGAAGTCCTTCAGGCTGACAGGAAATGACAGCAGATGGTCAGTAACAATCACAAGAAGAAATGAAGAACATCAGTCAAAGTAATTATAAAGGTAAATATAAAACACTGCACAAATATATTTTGTCTATCTTCATCACTTAAGAGATTTAAAGGACAATCGCACAAAATCATAATTATAAATTGCTTTGCTGGGCTTCAAATGTAGAAAGATGTGGTATAGATCACAACAACCACACAAACGAGAGAGGAGGAAATGGAGCAATGTTGAAACAAAGTTAGTTTCCTCAGGATTAGGTCACTATTAACCTGAAGTAGATTGTGATAAATTAGGACACATATTTTAATCCCAAGAGCAACTACTAAAAAAACAAACAAAATATAGTAAAACACCAAACAAAGGAATTTAAAAAGTCCGCTAGAAAAATAACTATTAACCACAAAAGAGGGCCTCAAAGGAAGAGCAGAGAGAAAAAAATGACATAAAGAAACAGAGCAAAATGGCAGATGTGATCCGACCACATCCGTAACTACATTCAAAGGACATGGATTGAGCAATGTCGGTGAAAATAGTGGAGCAACAAAAACACTGGGAAACTGTCAGAATCCACTTTTCAAAACTCTGACAAAGAACCAAAGACTTCAAGCAATCTGGGGGATGTTTACTCCAGGAAAGCAGCTGACTCTCAGTCAGAACAGCAAGCTTGGTCGCATTTTAATCTGACCTATTCCCATCCACCTCTCCTCAGCTCTGCAGGAGCCCTCAACACAAACAGCTCACAATTTCAGTGGAAATCAGCAATCTGGCAGCCATGGGGGGAGGCAGAAAAGGATTGGAACAACTGCAAAGCCCCACTCCCAGAGAACTCGCGTTTCATCTGTCTGGTAGTGCCCTGCAAGACCCCATTAACAAGGCTCTATTTTTCTGACCTGATGCAGATATCACCCAAAACAAACAGCCTTTCCTCCTGGAGTGTCTGTTGAAAACAATGAGAGGCTAATAACGAACATTAAAGCTGCCTGGGTGGTGCATAATAGTAGGAGCAAACAATATAGATTAACCCAGAAACTATCAACCAACTTGACCTGACATCTCTAGAACACTGCACCCAAACAACAGCAGAATACACATCCTTTTAGAACACACAGGGAACATTCTCCAGGATAGACCATATTCTAGGCGAAAAAGAAAGTCTCAATACATTTAAAAGGACTGAAATTAAAGTATGTTCTCTAACCACAACAGAATGAAATTGGAAATCCACAAATAAAGAAATTAGGAAAACCATCAATATTTGGAAAGTAAACACTTCTAAATGACTCCAGGGTCAAAGAAGAAATTCCAAAGAAAACTGAAAACTACTTGAAGGTAAATGAAGACAGAAGAAATACAACATATCCGAATTTATGGGCTGTAGCTAAATAGTGCCTAGAGACAAAATTATAATTTTAGCTTTAAACTTTAGTTTAAAGCTTGTAATGTAGCTTTCAATACCTACATGACAAAAGAAAAAAGACCTCGACAATAGCCAAACCTTCCACCTTAAGAAACTAGAAAGAGCAAACTAAACCGAAAGCAAGCAAAGAAGGGAAATACTAAAAATACAACTAGAAATCAATCAAACAGAAAACAGAAAATCAATAGTGAAAATCAATTCAACAAAAATTTGGCTCTCTCGAAACATTAATAAAGTTGACAATTCTTTAGCTAGACTGACAAAGGACAAAAGAGAAAATACAAATTACCAAAATCGGGAACTAAAGAAAGAAGATTACTACCAACGTACAGAACTGTGGGAGATCAGAAGTGAATACTAGAAACAACTTTATGCCAACAAATTAGATAACTAACAAGAAAAAACACATTCCTAGGAAGACACAAATTACCCAAGCTGACTCAAGAAGAAATCGAAAATTTTAATGTGCCTATAACAAGCTTAAAAAAATTAAATTAGTAATAAAACAAGCTCTTCTTACCAAGGAAAGTCCAGACCCAGATAACTTACTTCACTGGTAAATTAACCCAACATTTACCTAAGGAATAACACCAATTCTTCACAAACTTTTCCAGAAACTCATTCTATGAGGCCAGGAATATCCTGATACCAAAACCAGTCAAAGACATCACAAGAAAAAAATCCTCAATAAGATGTTAGCATAACCAACCCAGTGGAAAAAGGATTATTGTCCAAGAACAAGAGGAATTTCTCCCAGGAATGCAAGCTGGTTTAACATCCAACAATCAACTAACGTAATATATCCTACTCACAGAATAAAGGACAAACATCACATGATCACCTCAACAGATATACAAAAAGCATTTGACAGAATCTAGTCCCTATTCAGGATTTTAAAAAAGAAAAGAAACTCCGCATAAGGTAGGACAAGAAGGGAACTTCCTCAACTTGAGGAAAGACATCTGTGAAAACCTTACAGCTCGCATCACCCGCAATGGTCAAAGACTGAATGCTGTCTCCCTAAGATCAGGAACAGAACACGGACAACACTTCAATTCAACACTGTACTGAAGGCTCTACCCAGTGCAATTAGGCAAGAGAAAGAAACAAAGCCATGCAAATTGGAAATGAAGACGTGAAACTGTCTTGATTCACAGACAACCAGACAACACCATCCTGTATGTAGAAAATCCTAAGGAATACACAACAACATATAAAACTAATATACAAGTTCAGCAAAGTCAAAAGATAGAAGGTCAATGTACAAAAACCAAAGGTATTTCTATATACTAGCAAGGAAAGCTCCAAGAATTAAGTTGAGAATACAATTCTATTCAAAATACCATCAAAAAGGATAAAATGCTCAGGAATAACTGTAACAAAAGAAATGCAAGAGTTGTATACTGAAAACTACAAAACATACTTGAGAGAAATTAAAGACCTACTTAAATGAGAGATTCTACGTTCATGGATTGGAAGACAAAAGAATGTTAGAGGGCATTTGTGCCCAAATCAATCTACAAATTCAACATAATCCCTACCAAAATCCCAGCAAGTACTTCTGCAAAAACTGACAAGCTAATCCTAACATTTATGTGGAAAATCAAAAGACTCAGAATAGACAAAACAATTTTTAAAAACAAGAACAAGCTGGAGGACTTACATTTCCCAATTTCAAAATTTATTATAAAGCTACAGTAATCAAAAGAGCATAATTTTAGCATACGGTTAGACATATAGATCAACGGAACAGAACTGACAGTTCAGAAATAAACCCTGACTGTTTACAGGCAACTGACTTGGACAAAGGTGCCAAACAATTCAATAAGGAAAGGATAGTCTTTCAACTAATGATCCTAGGACAATGGGATATCCACATGGAAAAAGGCCCCTACCCCACACCATACACAAATACCAGGTCAAATGGCTGGCTCATAGACCTAAACAGAAGAACTAAAACTATGACGCTCCTACAAGAAAATATAGGAAAACTATCTTTGTGATCTTGGGTTAGGCAAAGACTTCTTACACATACCAAAAACACAATCCACAGCAGAAAAACTGATCAACTGAATTTCATTAAAATTTAAATATTTGTCTCTTCAAAGGACACTTAAGAAAATCAAAAGAAAAGCCGTGGGCTGGCAGAAAATATCCGCACATATCATGTATATGATAAAGGACCTCTATCCAGCACACATAAATAACTCTTACAACTCAATATTAAGGAAAAAACAACGCAACTTGTCATTCCTCTGGAGCTTCAATGCCCCGTTTCTCTTGATCTCCCCTTTTCAGTTCAAGATCACTTGTTACCCTTGACAGACAAGTCAGAAGCCACACTGGTCCAATCTGCTGCTTTTTCATCCCGCATCGAGATTCCCACAAGCATCCCCAACAAGAACCTATCCCAAGCACCTCGTTTTGCTCTTCTGACTGTTGGCTCCAAGAGAAGCTGCCGCAGGTCGCCCTCTGCTGCCATCTTTTCAAACCTGAGTCAAGGCAGACGCCTCCTGTGCAAACACCCTAGTGTGTGCGGACCTCCGCTCCTCCTCGCTCATCCCTGTACCTGCTCCAGTTAACGCTTCCTTTCCCTCTGGCCCACCGACTCCAGCCGGCCCGCAAGGTCCCAGAGCTTTTGCAGCCGTCTGTCCTAACATCAGAACTTCCGGGGCCAACCGCCCGAGTGCTGATCCCACTGTACCTCCCCCTACCAGCTGTGGGGTCTGGGGCCTGTCCTTTGACCTGTCTGAGCCTCCCTCTGCTCCCTGATATGTGGGGACAACCCCGACCCGCCGGGGAGGTGTGGCTCCCACGGGCCGCCACAACCCCGCCGTTTCCGCGCCTCCATCAAGGCATGCAGCGCCCCTGTCGCCTCCCCCTCCTGTGCCTGTGGCCGCTCGAGGGGTGCCCTCCCGGAGTCTCACCCTCCAGCGTGGCAGCTTCTCAAGAGGCCGAGGGCACGGGGAGGAGCAGCGGCGGCAGTGGCCGGAACGCGCCGAGGGAGGGGCCGCCCGCTCCTTCCGCTCCAGCTCCAGGAGGGATGGCAGCGGCTCGACCCGGCGGCGCGGACGCGAGCTGGCGCGGGGCTCCGCCCGGAGCTGGGCAGCACGAAGGGGGGGCGCCCTGCGCCCCGAAAAGCTGCAGCCCCCCACGAGGATGCGGTCGGCGCCGGCCGCGCGCTCGCCAACCTACAGGCCCACAGGCGCGCCCCCCGGCCTCCGCCGCCTCCTGCCGACTCGGTGAGCACACGGCCGCCGTTCAGAGCCCTCGCCCCGCCCCCGGGGCAGCCCAGCCGGCGCCCCAGCCGGGCCCTCGCCGCCGGCGCCATCGCCGCTTCACCCCTCCAGGCCACCCAGCGAGGCCAATTTGTGTGACCCTTGACCCCACACCCTGGCGAATGCGCCCGCCTCCAGGTTTCCTATTGGCTGAAGGCAGAGGTGCTGAGGGACCCCAGTGGCGCATCCAGGGGGGCTGGGCTGGGCGGAGCCGGGGACCTGCGATCCTCAGGGTGGTGGATGGGGCCCAGGTCCTGGCCCTGCCACTTGGTGCGCGACCTTCCTCTGAGCTCCAGCTCCGCCTGAGCGCCGTCCCCTTCCCGCGGAGCACACGTTTCCCGAGCATCTGCCCGGCTCCTCAGGGCGCAGGGCGCTTTCCTGTCGCCAGGTCCTTTGCTTCTTGGCATCAGCCTGGGAAACGCTGGAGGGGTGGCGCCCTCCGCGCATCTCCAGGTAAGTCCTTCCCCTGCCCTGTGTAGTCCCTTTGCCACTGTCCGTTGTCATCTCTTCCCTGGCCTTGTCGTGGGCGTTCCCCACCCTCATCAGCTACTAGGCAACTCAGTCCCTGCTCCAGCCACAGTGAGCTAGAGGGTAGCTCTTCCTATTGGCATTCGCTGCCAAAACCCCTGCAGGCATTCCCCACTGTCTTCCACAGTGCATCCTCCTCCCCGGCTCACCTCACTCCTCAGCGCTTCATCCACTTGAGCAGAGGGCTCCACTTGTGCCTTCTGATCCCACCGCTGTTTCAGGCCTCCCTACTTTGCACGCACTGCCTCCAATGCCCTTCAGATGTCTGGCAAACTCCTAGTCATCTTCTAAGATCCAGCTCAAGCACCTCCTTTGAACTTCTGTGAAAGCAAGTACTTCAGTTCCTTCAGGTTGTCCTCACCAATGTTGTCCTCCTACAGGTTGGGAGGCGGCCAGGAACAAGGGGTGTCCTCCTGAATGAATGACCAGGAGTCTGGGGCCCTTGTTTCTAGTCCTGCTTCGGCTACTGACTAGTTGTCTCCCTTTTCTGGATCTCCTGTCTGAAATGAGGGGACGGGTTAAAACAAAAGTCAATACATGAAATGATATTTTTAAAATGAATGAGGTGTTTTGACTTTATGGCTTGTAGGATGTCTTGCAGCCGGTTATGATCCCTGGTGGGCATGCCCAAATACTAGCCCCAAATGCTGAGGGCCAACGCCCTCTGTCTTCCCTCCCTTGCTTCCTTCTCTCTCTTTCTCTTGATATTGCTTGATCCCTAGAAGTAATCCAGTTTTAATCTACTCCCAACACCAGTTCAGATTACCTTGTTGTCCTGGAATGTGCCTTGTATCCAGTCTGAAATGTGTTTTTACTGTTTCCTGGTGAAATGTGGTGGATGTTTTACTGTTCTGTGGGGCTGTTTTGCAGAGAGTGATCAGGGAAAACTGACTGATAAGATATGGTATCCAGGAGACTGCTCCTCGAAGGCCTCCACCTGCAGCAAACGTAATTAACCAAAGCTATGAAGTCAGTAGTCTGCTGGGCTATGAGATCTATCCTCTGTTTGCACTGAGGTCGTGCTTCCCTTGGACTGCTCTGAATCAGTGAGTGAGGCAGGGATAGACACTCAGGCAGACCTGTTCCTGGGAGGCATGGACTCCTCTGCTGATCTGCTTGTGCTCAAGGACTCCCCAGTGGCATTCCTAAGCCTTCCTTAGACTATACAGCAGTGTAGGACACTTGGACCCATCCTTCCCTCTATCTCCCCCTCATTTAGAGTCAGACTTGCATCATGGCCTGATGGCTCTCCCACTTTACCAGGCTCCCCCACCCCATTTTCTGTTACAGAAGCATTTCCCCTCATAAAATCCTTGCCCGTTTAATCCTGTCTTGGTGTCCACCTCTCAGAGGACATTTGAGCCAAGCCATGATAAATGAAGAGTGAGCCATTTACACATCCTGGGTAGAGGTTCTAGGCAGAGGCTACCTCAAGTACAGAGGCCCAGAGGTGAGAGACTTCTTGGGGGTGTGTGCTGCAAACCAGCCCAAATAACACCAGATACACCAAAATAGTCCTGCCCAACTTTAGGTTGCTTTTGGTAGAGAGGAGAGCCAGCAAAACTTTGCCTTGGTAATGGTTAGCTAAGGCCCACAACCTCATTACCAGGTTATAATGCAAGCGAGTCTCACGTGAAATGTTGTCACACAAGCAGACATTTACTTAAAAATATTCCTTAGGAATCAGGGAATGAAAGAACTCGTAAATCCTATTCTGTAAGCTCAGCAAAGTCTCAGCTCTCTGTCCTTTTAGATGAACCTACCAGCCACATGCTTGCAAGATTTTCTTTAGGCAAATAGCACATTCCAGAAACAGAATTTTTGTTTCCTTTTTCACAGCAGTTGGCATTAGGCTGGATAGAGCTGCTTGGAGATCAAACCTCAGGCAGACCTGTTCCTGTGAGGCATGGACCTGGTTCTGCAACCTCCTCTTTTCACTCAAAACTACATTGGAGATATTTTTGTAACAATTTGCTTGGACCTATGCCATTCTTTTTCACTGTTACATGTTAGTATGAGTAAACGACATCTCCTTTGACTGTTCTTCTTTTGGTGCACATTTGGGTTGTTTCCAGTTTTTGCTATTACAGTATTAAAACTCTTGTTTTAATTCTCACGTCAACAAATGTCCTTTTTCTAATCTATGGAATGCTACGTTTCTCACCTTTTGTGCTTCTCCTTGGTGCTTTAGCTCTTTAGAATGGCCCTCAAACGCTGAAGTGTTGTGTAGTGTTCCTAAGCACAAGGAGCCTGTGATGGGCCTTTCGTAGAAAATGCTGTGTTAGATGAGCTTCCTTCAGGCATGAGTTACAGATAGTGCTGTTGGCCGAGAGTTCAACTAATGAATCAACAATCTATATGAAATAAGGTGTCTTTCAAGAGACACACATAAGACAAGGTTGTGCATTGAGAGGTTCCCAAACATGTCACGACCAGAGGCTGCGGAAACCTCACCTTGTCCTTCCCCTGGGAGCACTGGTTCATTCTTGCTCATGCAGTGTCAGCAAAGAATTGACAGAACATAACTCTTCCAAATAAGGAGGGTCAATGATAACATAATGGAGATATTTTCAAACCTCTCTTTTAAAAACCATATCTACAAAGCAGGTAGCTTCTCAACTAACTGTTGAACTGTTGTCTTTACTTTGAAAGGACAGAGTTTTTAACAGTATCCACTAGGACGCATATCTTTGATGGCCACTTATAAAAAAACCTCAGCAAATTTGGGACGATTGTCTTTTTGCAAAAGACAATGTGTACAAAATACATATATTAACGTCAAGACGGTACTTACCTCTGGGGAGGAAAGAGAGAGGAAGGAGAATGATGTCTTCCACTGTGTAATATTTCTTAAAAAACGACATCAATAAGGTGTGCTCTGTTAAATCTCAGCAAAGAGTAATGGTTTCTGTTATCCTATTCTCCTTCTAAGTATATTTAAAATAAATATGTAACTGGAACTGAGATGAAATAACACTAATGTAATAGATCCTATTTGCTGGAGTGCTCCCACCATCTGATGGACAGCTCATGATGGGTTGGTGATGTCACTGACCCCATCTAAAGGTCAGGACACGTTGTTTACCAGCTGTGGCGCTAGAGAAGGCTCGGTCACCAGCAGCAGAGCCAGAGTTACCTCAACCTACAAAGTTAGAGCCACATGGCACCAGATCCTGCTCCAGCTGTGGACTAGTGAGAGCTCTGGTGCCAGCTCTAGAGCTCAGTTGCGGCCAGCTCCAGAACTAGAGCTCCTCCAGCTCCCACACTTGACCAGCTCCAGAGCAGCAGCCATTTCCATCACTGGCTCCCGCACCAAATCTGTCAACAATGCAGAGCTAGAGTCAGTCTCAGGACCGGAGCCAATTCTAGAAGCAGGTCAGGCACCATCGCCTGAGACAGTCCGAGCTCCAGCCCCAGATCAAGTCCAGCTCCTGGGCCAGTGGCACAGCCAGAGCTGGTGGTATCTCTAGCATCAGCCACAGCAGTGGCTCCAGCGCTAGAGCAGCTGCAGCACCACCCTCATCGTCAGCAACTAAGGCCCAGCCGGCTCCAGCTCCACCCTAGAGCTGTCCTTCACCTTGCCTGTGAGGGCAGGATGTCTTTTCCCTTTTCTATGTTTTATGATTTTTTATGTTTTATGTGTTCAAATTTAGATTCAATAAAGTGTAATGTTTTCATCACTTAAAGTTGTACAATTCAGGGCCGGCCATTAACTGCATCTTCTATGCTGTGTACCGTCACCATTATCTAGTTCCAGATCATTGCTTCACCCCACCAGAACCCCTGTACCCATGAAGCAGCCATGCCCCCATATCCACTTCCCCACACCCTGAGAAGCACTGATCTGCTTCCTGTCTCTGTGCATTTCCCTGTCCCTGGTATGGCTGTCCTGAGCACAGCCAACCCTCCTTTGGCCCCACCCCCCCATGCTGAATACCCCTGAGGATGCCAATGTGTTCAATGCAATGAACCCGAAGCCTAGTATGACTTTGACCTGAAGAAGCCCACCGTCACCAAGGGGGTGAGGTCAGGCATGGAGCCAGCTCAACCCAGCCTCACATGAAGAGGAGGGACTCGATATTGCCAAGGGCACCTTCTCCTCAGTCCCTAGTGCTGTTCAGCCACAGAGCTTGGGTGGACGTGGATAAGGTGCCCACACCAAGCTCCCTCCAAATCTAGGATCTAACTGCCAGAGGCTCTGATGAGACTGCTCGTTCACGTCCAACCAACCTGTAGTGAGGCCCGACTCCTTGCCTGAGTCACAGCCCTGTGTGATCTGGTCCAGACACCGTGCCCAGAGTGTACCCCTCACCGCACCCCACCCTCCCTAGAGCCTTCCTCCCCAAGGACCCTGCCAAGCCCCTGCCCCCTTCAGAGCTCCTAGCCTGCAGTGCCCCTCCCCTGAGCCCCCATCCAGGATGGACTCACCTCTGTGCTGGGCTCACAGGCCACCTCCTCAGGCTCCTGTGCTAGCAGAGCCTGTAGGGTCAGATTGACCTGGGGTCAAACCCATAGCTGGGTCACCTCACAGCCCTGTGACAGACAAGGTAATGCGGTGTCTTCTCGGAGACTCAGTTTCCTCCATGAAAATTGGGGTCAGTGACTCTGACCTCAAGAGGGTGTGTTGGGATTCAAGCAGGGAGAAGAAGGTGCCCAAAGTGCTTGGACTCAGGAGGTCGCCTGGCTGGGGGAGCCCCAACACACGACAAGGCCTCGATGGTCAATGCTGGGCTCAAAGCTGGTGAAAAGCAAGGATATCTAGTCCCCTGTTCACGTCTGAACTTGGTCACTTAGAGCAGAGTGACCTTGAATGCTGGGACCACTGGTCATCTGTAAAATGGGGTGCAATCACTCAGCACCCAGGGGGCTCCCTAATAACAGTAAGGCAGTGCAGAACATGGCAGAGCACTGGTCGACTTGTCTGGGGACCAGGGACAAGGCCATCCGTGTCGGAGCCTCGGGGTCCTCCTTTGGAAGTGAGGTGGAGTCATTGGCCTGGCTGGGGTGAGGAGGCCTTGTGAGTCAACGGGACACGCCAGGGCCAGTGTAAGGAAAGCAGGGAGCAAGAGAGGCTTCTGAGGTCCCTCACGTCCCTCCTGGAGCCCACAGGTCCTGCTCCTTTGCACCCTCGGCCCTGGTGGAACAACTACCTTGAGGACCCCAAACAAAGAAAGGTGTGTGTTTTGCTTTCTGCTTTCCTGCTTAGGGCTGCAAGGCTAGGGCTGACCACCAGTGGTGTCCTGTGTCCATTCGTGCTCAATGGAGCAAGTGGAGCAGGGAAGGGACGCCCAGGGCTCGTTCTGGGTGTTCCCCTGACTAAAGCAACAGGCACCTTTCATTACTGGCATCCACGTTCACAATGGGAGCTGATCAGAGGCGGGAGGGGACTCTGAGATCCTCTCATGATTCTGTCAGCTACTGTGGCCCCAGCACTCACCCTGAGCACGGCCCGTGTTTGTCCTGAGGGCAGTGCTGAAAGCACCCACATGGTCCCTGTCCTCCAGGAGCTCACAGCCTGGAGGTAGAAGGGACAAAATCATGAACAAATCCATGCGAAAAAAAGAGCAGGTGATACAGGGCAATGAAGCAGGGTGCTGGAGGAGGGAGGGCCTGGAGCCCCTAGGTGGGTGTAAAGGGCCCCCCTGGGAACAATTGTGCCCTGAGCAGAAGGACAAGAGGAACCAGCCCTGCATCTGTCTGCAAACAGCGTGCTGGAGGGAAGCTCAAAGGCACAGAGACTTGGAGGCAGAAGAGAATTTGACAAGAGAGGAGGTGAGAAAAGAGCCAGTGTGGCTAGAGTGAGCTGAGGAGGAGAGAAGTGAGGGAGAGAGGATGGTAGGGCCAGACCCAGGCTTGGAAGGAGGTACTAGCTGTCTATGCTGGGTGACAGCATTAGCCTCACTTAGCACTTACGAGACCTATCATTGAGCATCTGACAGTGTCTGTACCAGGTCCAGGCTCAGGTCAGCTGGGAGGCTCCCCGTCAAGGTCTAGCAGGAGGCTGGGGCTGTGTTCTCAACTGAAGCTCGATAGAGGCAGGAGCCATCTCGGAGATCATTCACGAGTATCGGGGCAGTGGTAGGATTCAGTTTGGATGGGGGGTTTCAGGCCTTTTCTGTCTGTGGCCCTGGACCCTCTGCCAGTTCTTTGCATTAGGGGGTGCCATAGGGAAGCAAGCTCATAATATCTGATCTGTCTTCTCCTGAATAGTGGATCAGAGAGACAGAAAGAGAGAGAGAAAGAGAGACAGAGACACACAGAGATAGAAAGATGGGTAGGAGAGACAAAGAGAGGAGACTCAGACAGAGACAGGGAGACAGAGAGGAGAGACAAAGAGAAAGACAGACAGGGAGAGACCAAGAGAGATAGAGACAGCCAGAGACACAGAGACAGGGAGACAGAGACAGAGAGAGAGACAGAGACAGAGAGATAGAATGAACACAGGAGAGACAGAACCAGGCAGAAGTCACAGACTTTTCATTAAGCCGACAGTGGAAGTGACCACCCATCACTCGGCCCTATTCTATTGGTTAGAAGCCAGCCGCAAAGTCCATTCTCATTGAGGAGCGGGGATTACATAGGATGTGTGCCTAGAAAGTGGGAACCCTGGGAGCCATTGTGGGGGCTGCCCACCACATACGCTGAGATGACAGCCACTCAGGCACTTGGACCTGAGTCTAAATATAATAGGAGGCCCTGGAGGGTTGCGAGCCCGAAGGAGATGATGTCTGAACGTCATTTCATTTCAACCCTCCGTAGGGACACTGGGAAACAGGCAAGAGGGGAAGTGCCTCTCCCAGACGCCCAGCAGACCCAAGCCTCTTTGCGTTGTATTCTCTGCTACAGCCAGCCCTTTCTGTAATCCTGGCACTGCCAAGTCTGTGCAGGAGCTACGTGTGGGAGCAGCCCACGGGATTCACAGATTCTGAAGGGATCTCTAGGTCTATACACCTGATGACATCCCTAGGAAGTAGACGCTAGAATGACCCCCACTACACAGAGAGGGACATGAACAGAGGAGAGACCCTGAGAGGGGAGGCAGTGAGAGACGCAGGGTTGTCCAGGGTGACATCACTGGCAAGAAGCAGGAGCGGGACTGAATTCAACTCTGTGTCCTCAAAGCTGGGGCCCCGGTTGCGTCCAGACCTCCCCAGAGGCTGTGGGGTGGACTGTGTTGGTGTGACTGTGTCTGGACAGGGTACGGAGATGGAGAGTGAGCAGTCAGCAACCCGGGGGGCCCTTAGGAAGGTCTTGTGTGAGGAGGAAGCTTAGGTAAGGGGATCCCAGGGAGTGACCTCACAGAGCCAAACAGAACTTGGAAACCCTGGTAACTAGGCACACACATCCTAAACACAGCCCCCAAGCGAGCTCACTTGTCTAGCACTTGTCTAGAAGGAGCAACATGTTTAGTTGCTGCTTCCCAATGACCAGGGGCCGGAGCCCCAGGAAAGCCCCCAAACACCCATGCAGATGCTGGTGCCCCTCTCACGGCCGACAGCTCTTGCCGTTTACCCGGAGGGACGGAAAGGTAACACCGGGAGGCCCAGGGAAGGCCATTCCAAACCAGGCTACCACTATGGTCCCATCTGGGCAGCCCTACATCACCTCCCCATGTGTACCTGGAAGGGCGGGTTCATGTGGGTAGACCACCGTGAGCAGGAGCAGTCGGTGAGGTTTTAGAAGCCTGGGGGGTGTCGGTCAGATTCAAAGCCCAGGTCAAGGCCGGCTGGGTGGGATGTGGAGTGAGGGGATGGCACCCTTCTGCCTGAGGTTTATCCCAAGCCCCTGAGGTGTAGGTCTTTCCTCAGGGGTGGAATACTGTGCAGACACAGGTGTGTGCCTGATCTGGGAGAATTAGGTCCAGAGGGCAGAAGCAGCAGCAAGGACAGCTGGGCAGGGCTCTGATGCCTCTGGGACAGAGCCAGTCACTGTCTTTGCAGAGCTCCAGACAGGAGACAGCGTGGAACTGGTGGAAGGGGATATTCCATCCATCTCCCCGATCGAGCGCCGGTGTCCCACAGGACTGAATCAGCAGCTACCGGGAGAGGGTCTGCAGTGACAGTGATAAAACCTTCAGAGCCACCAGATGACCCAGCTTCAATCCCGGGAGAAAAATTATATCCACCATGTCCTGCAGCAGACCAGGAGGCAGCTGAGGCCCCAGCGTCCATGCAGGGAGCGCCATCCCCTGCACAGGCTCCTGCAGGACACCAGGAGTCACCTGAGGCCTCAGCCTCTGTGCAGGGAGAGCCTTCCCCCGCACAGTCTCCTGTAGGATACAGGGAGGCAGCTGAGGCACCAGGCTCTGTGCAGGGAGAGCCATCCCCTGCACAGGCTCCTGCAGGAGACAGGGAGGCTGCTGAGGCCCCTGCCTTTGTGCAGGGAGAGCCATCCCCTGAACAGGCTCCTGCAGGAGAAGAGGAGGCAGCTGAGGGCACAGCCTCTGTGCATGGAGAGCCATGCCCTGCACAGGTTCCTGCAGGAGAACGAGAGGCAGCTGAGGCCCCATACTCCGTGCAGGGAGAGCCATCCTCTGCAGAGGCCCCTGCAGGACACCAGGAGGCAGCTGAGGCCTCAGCCTCTGTGCAGGGAGAACCATCCCCTGCACAGGCTCCAGCAGATCAGGAGGCAGCTGAGGGCCCAGCCTCCGTACAGGGAGAGCCGTCCCCTGCACAGGCACCTGCAGGAAACATTGATGCAGCTGAGGCCCCAGACTCTGTGCAGGGAGAGCCATCCCCTGCACAGGCTCCTGCAGGACACTGGGAGGCAGCTGAGGCCACAGCCTCCGTGCAGGGAGAGCCATCCCCTGCACAGGCGCCTGCAGGATACAGGGAGGCAGCTGAGGCCAATCTCTGCGCCCTGGGAGAGCTGGCTCGGGAACCTCCCTCATTAGCACCTCCAGTCCCACCTGTTCCACCTGCTCCCTTACCACAAATATCCTTCCCTACCCTGTTTATTGTATTTGTTTCCTTCCTGGTTCCTTTCATTGCTTTGTTTTTATTGTTTATATCTTGAATATTTAAAATAAATTTAACTTTCATCTTTTAACAATTTATTGTTTTTCATTTTAAATTGTACACCTCATGAGCATCAAGTACATTCACAATGCTGTGCATCCATCACCGTTGTCTGGGTTCAGAATATTTCATTCTCCAAAAGGAAACCCTGTTCTAAAAGCACTCACTCCTCATTTCTCCCTCAGGCCCTGGCAACCCCTAATCTGTTATCTGTCACGGTTTTTTTTATTTTTAATCTGTTCTGGATGTTTCCTATAAGTGAAATCATGCCGTAGGTGGACATTTGTATCTGCCCACTCATTTTCACAAGGCCTGATAGGTTTTCCTTTTCTGTTTTTATTTGAAATAGAATTTCTCTAATTTAATAGGAAAATCCCAGATGAGTCTAGATTTCATGTATCCAAGAAAGCCCTTTTGCTACATATGTGCACAATCTTGGGGTACAGACTGTTGTTCTAAGTGGAACACCAGAGCCAGAAGCCACACACGAAATGCGTTGCTCTTCGTGCGGCAGAAACAAAAACAAGAAAAGAGTTGAAAGCTGGAAAGACAAACCATAAACCGGAATGTATTCCTCATAACACAAGGCCAGGGAAAGGTTACGCATCCTTGTGGTCTACAAAAACGGTCGAAAGTCAGAGTTTTAAAAAGAGATAAAGAGCAAACACATTCAACACCAACGAGAGGCGCTACACAGAGGCAGCACGTGTCAGAGATGCGCGAGCTCCCCGAGGAGGAGATGCGCACATGGAGACACTGTGGAGAGGGCACTGGGCCCCATCAGACGGGCAAGGTTCCAGTGTGGTGATGACAAGCCCTGGTGACAATGTGAGGAAGCAGAGGCCCCAGTAGACCCCTAGTGACACGTATGAATGGACACTCCTCTCTGGAGACCAGCCTGCAGGACCCATCGTTGTCCCCAGGGGCACGCCTGTGCTGGCGGTGCTGATCCCAAGATTTCATCCCACAGAAATTCCTGCCCAACTTTTCAAAGATGTATTTTCCAGACTATTCATCACAGCACTGGTTGCAATAGCAAGCAATTGGAAGGAATGCTACTGTCCATGGCGAGGCGATGGGATCCATCCGTCCCATCTGTAAGACCACGTATACGTGATATCAGCCGGGAGACACGCATCTATGAAAATGAATCTGTGTGTGAGAGAGAGACAGAGACAGACAGACAGAAAGAGAGAGACAGAGCCAGAGAGATATGCACCAAATCTTCCATGGGGTTCACCACTGGGGATGGGAATTGCCACTCGCTTCTCTTCTCCTTTAGGGGCCTGCGTGATATTTCAACTTGATAGAATATGCCTCTATTCCTCTTATAATTCTAACAAGATTAAAATCACATGGTTAATGTTATCCATTTATCACTCATCTTTGGACTGACGTACATTATTTAGTTTTTCTTTGTAAAGGTTTTTATTACAAAGACAATGAACGTTTATTAGAATAAAAGAATGAATTCTAAGGGAATTAAGAATTAAGTGGAAACTGAGGAGTGCCCTTCATAGGCAGTGTTTACCGTTTCAGTCTTTTGTCTTTGTATGCACGTGTGTGTGCACGTGTGTGCATGTGCCCATTCAGCTATGTGCATCTGTATGCACATGGGTATGTCTATGTGCAAGTGTGTGTGAGTGTGCACTTGCGGCTATCGTGTGGGAAGGACTTCAGGGAGTGTGCTCTTCTGGAACCTGATTTCCCCAGGGCTGGACCCTGGCCAGTCAATCCTCTTCCTCCTCTGCATCGGCCTCAGAATTTCCTAAGAGCCTCTGCTGGGCAACACGGATCATTTCTGATTTTTCACTCCCGTCAGCGTGCTGAAAGGGACACCTGCATCCATAAATCTCTACTTCTTTAGGACCGATCACTAGAGGTGGAGATTCTGGCTCATAATGTAAACATGATGTTAAGGTTTGGTCACAGTCTCTGACACCCAAGGTCTCCTTCTACCCTGTGATCTTATTTGGGAACAGGGAGTCCAGAGACCCTGAAGCAGAGACCTGAGGGAGGGAGGGAGAAGGAGGAGCAGCTAGGATGCAGGGGATGAAGGTTCCTGGGGTGACCTGCCCAGCTGGAAGGCCCAGCTCCTGTTGCTTCTGTCCCTACCACTCCCCTCACCCCTGGCCCCGCCCCTACCACACCTGACTTCGCTTTGGCCTTGCCCATGCCCCTCCTGCTCCCTAACACACCTGAGCTGAGCAGCCTGGCCTGCCATCCAGGACTGATGATGATGAGGGTCTGGACACTCCTGCCTGCTCCCTCTCCCTCCAAGCAGAGAGCCCTATCCTCAGTAGGGAAAGCACATCTAGGGCAGTGCAGTGAGTCACAGGGACCTCCTTGAACATGCCCCCTCCAGGGGGAGTTCTCAGTTGCAACAGCAGGACCCACTTGAGCTTGTGTGAGCAGAAGTGACTTTGACAAGACACAGTGGAGGTGTCATAGAAGGTGCCAGAAGGTCAGAGCACGGGGCTGGACGCTTTGGAGAAGGTCATTGTGCCCAAAGCACACCTCAGGGTCTTCCAGGAGTGATGGCTGCCTCAGGCACTGTGCCAGCCCCAGCCCACATATCCAGCACATTCAGCCTCTGCGATGGAGGGGCCCTGCTCAGTGGGGATGAGCGAGAGAGCCCTGGTGACCTCGGAGAGGCACTGCCATTGGAGCCTCGGTTTCCTCACCTGTGAAGTGGGGTGGCAGCTGACATTTCATGGTGGTGTCAGACAAGTTCGCTGAGGCTGCACCTGGAGTGCCCTGCACCTTCTCAGATCTCAACAGCTACTAGCTCTACTGAAGAGGAATCACGGGAGGAGAGATGGGGCTGGGTCCTGGATCCCCACCTGGCTGGCTGACTGCCGTGGGACGAGATGGGGTGGAGAAAGGCATTCCAGAGGAACAGCGGAGTCAGAGCGAGTAGGGCATGCCTGGGGGGAGATCAGAGTGGGCAGAGGCGAAGGGCCCCAAGGGGCTCTCAGTGGGGTGACATCAGCAGGAACAGCTCACGGTGATGAGCACTTACTGGGGCCTCTGTTCTCCTCTTGAGCTATCTCCTTGAATCCTCCCCACAACTCCTTGGGGGAGGAGCAATTATTGTCTTCATTTCACTGATGAGGAAACTGAGGCTCAAAGAGACTTGCCCCCTCTGTGCCCTGCAGAGTGGCAGAGCCGGGATTTGAACCCAGTGCCTCTTAGACCCCATGGGGCCTGCCTGAGAAGGGCTCCCCCATGCTGAGGGAGGGACCTCTTTTCCCTAAAGTTCTGACAACTTTTGGTCCTGATGCCCAGAGAGACCTCACTCTGTGGGGGGATAGGCTGGTCCTTGGTACTGGGAGAGCCCACAGGGCCCACGGCTGGCCATTCCCCGGCCACCATACCCAGCCCCAGGCAGACAGAGTGACCCTGTCCCTTTAGTTCAGTGATGGCTGGAGGCCAGAAGGGTGCAGGCCCCAGGGAGGCCAGGACCCCTGGGCCCGAGGAGGCCACAGTGCAGGACAGTGGTTTGGAATGATCCAAAGTCAGAGAAACAGGGGTCCTAGTGCCTGCTCAGCCTCTTTCTAGCTGGTGATGCAGGTGAGGCTCTCAGCCTCAGTTTCCCCATCTGTACAATGAGGAAATGACTTGGCCTCCTGATGGGCTGTTGGGAGACTTCCCTGCGGAATGGCTTGAGTATCTCTAGCCTGGTGCCTGGAGCGTGTTAAGAGCCCCCTGCCAGGCTGTCACAGTGGTCTTCCAGGGCGCAGGGTCTGGGAAGTCCCTCCTCAGGTTCCCTTCCTGCTGCCCTGCTCCCGGGAACATTCAGCATTGTTTGAGGTGGAGCTGAAGAAGAACCAGGACCACACTGTGTTGCAGGTGACGGAGGCTCAGTGCTGGAAGGAGAGCTGGACATGCTCCATGCCACCGTCTAGGCCTTGTGCTGTGACACCCTGTGAGCCCGCCACAGATAAAGCCTCCTCCTGTTTGGATCCAGCTGCTGTGGTTTATTCACTTATTGCTTCATTCACCCAGTCATTCCTTCACTCATTCCCTCACTCACTCACTCCTGCACTCATGTATTCATTCATGCATTCGTTCATTGTTTCACTCTCTCATTCACCCAATAAGCTCTGGTCCCTGCCGTGGGCCGAGCACTGTAACTTCACCAGTATGACCCGACGTGGTCCCTGCCCACCTGGAGCTCACATCCACTGTATGACCTGAAAGAGGGCTGTCCCTCGGGATAGTAGTGGTGATGAGCACCATGAATCCACTTCTGAAAGTAGAGGCCACCCATGCAAAGAGAAGAACGGAGAAAACCCATGCTTGGCACTTCATCGACAAAAAAAATAATTAAAAGTTAAGAAAAATAAAGATATCCTATATTTAACAAAATGTGGGTTCTAATCACAAGTGTGCACTCATTCCTACAACCAAAGAGAAGTAATCCAGAGTGGACTGGGTATTTGTAACACATTTTTACGGCCAATAATAGCATTTCAGTAACATGTTCCAGGGCCTCACGATTTTCCTAAGGCCTCTGTGATCCTCTAACACTTAAATCTTTCTCCTTGGAAGCCTCTGTCCTTTCACCCTCCTTGTTAATGGCTCTTCCACTGCTCGGGGGCCTACCCTGCACGGCCACACTCGTCAGTGAATCTCCACGTTGTTGGGACAGGCTGCCCGCGTTCCTCCCTCAGCCTCACGAGCTCCTGTTGCTTTGGCAAGGTTGGTGTTTTACTGGGTGATCACCTGGCATCCTTCTTTGCAGCGGTTTGCATCTTCCCATGCTGTGTCTCCTCCGAAGACTCCGGGAGGCAGGCCTTTTGTCCCCATCTTACAGGTGAGGAAGCTCAAGTCCAGAAGCCTGGACGACCTACTCCAAGTCACAGCCAGCGTGGAGCCTCGGCAGGGTTTCGGCCCCCAAAGCAGACAAGGTTGTATCGCAAGTGGTTTGTTTTCAGGTGATGGAGGAGGCCCGAGGGAGACCATGGGGGAAGGGAGCCTGGCGGAGGAGAGCCAGTGCGGGGCCTGACGAGGGAGCACTGAGGTGAGCATCCATCCTAGTCCTGTTGGGAGACGAGATCCCACCCGGACTGGCTCTGTCCCCGTGAGTGGAGGGTTTACCCCGGGTCATGAAGGCTTCTGTGCTACAGGCTGGCACAGGCTTGCAGGAGAGGAAGCTCCCGGTGCAGGAGAGAGCCCTCAGACAGCGAGTGGATGCAGGTGCTCCAGGGGGACACTGTGGGCCTGCTGGGGACTGGCTCCCAGGGACTGCAGGGACTCAAGTGGGCTGAGGGAACTGAAGGGCAGCAGCAGCAATGTCTGCAGCGGGGGTCTGCACACATGTCCCACACTTATGCCCCCAGAAAGGCTGCTCTGCATGGCATTTCTCCTCCCAGATGCGTAGTTGGCCCAAACCGCCCCTCCACTCCACACTCCCAATTCCTTTCCACTCGTCTCAGTTTACTAGAAATTCAGAATATTTTAGTTGGTGTTGGAGCCCAGAGACTTTTGTTTGTCCTGCCCATGTTCTAACATTGCTGGCTTTTTAAAGACCTCAGGGCTTTGACTCCAAAACAGCAAGATGATGAGGATCCCAGAGAGCTTTCTGGAAGCAAGACTTTATGCTTTGCAATACTGCCATCCCACCAGCTCTTCTCAAAATCCCTCCGGGACACAGACTCACAATCTTGGGTCCTCAGATTGCTGAAAGGATGAGCCTTTAGAAAGTGATCGGGGTGGGGCGGCAGGACACACCAAATGGTTGAGTGAGGAATTCAGCCAATCCTCTTCCCGGAAAGCCATGATCACACTGGACGCGCTGTCAGAAAACAACTTCTGGGAAGAGACCAAAGACATACAACCAACTGAGGAGCATTTGAAGCTGAGGGAAGAACAGTGAGAGTCGTGGTGTTTTTGCCCAGGGCAGGTCCCGTCCCCACCCCCTCAGTGTGACGGCCCTGTGAGCGGCACAAGCCTGAAGGGGGGTGGCTTCATTGTCAGAGGTTGCCCACTTGATGTCGCCATGGTTGCGCAAAGCCCGGCCCCTAAGCATTTCTGGAAACAGTAACCATCTCAGTGGCAAGCTGACGTGGAAGGTCAACTTTGCAGCCGCCTGAGGTTGGATCTAGAACAGAGCAGCGAATCAGCCAGGAAGGTGAGACGGACAGCCACACAATGAGACAGACACAGCGGCCTTGATGGGCTGCACATGACCCCAGGGGGTCTGAAATGTTGTGTGCTTGTGCAGGCCTGTGCCCAATCAGGTGAGACCAGGAAGATGGGCATTGTGGGGATGCTTAGAGACCTGCCACCAGCCTAGGCTCTGCCCCCAGGTGTTGCTGCCTCCCAGGAAGTCCAAGTTGACTGAGGGGACAATGCCCAGCCCTGTCGAAGTTCCCTGTCCACTCTGGGGCTCCCATGGAGAGAGGCCTTCCCACCTGCAAGCTTCTCCCCAGGTCTTCTTCAGAGGCTGAAACGAGGTGCTCTCAGAGCAGAGAAGATGGTGAGCAGTGAGGAGAGGCTCCTGAGGAGTCGGCCCTCCTGGGGAAGGAAGCAAATGAACTGGGAGGGTGGAGTGGTCCCTGCTTGCTCTGGCCTCAGCCTCTTCAGTGTACATCTCCCTCCTGGAGGAGACAGGAGCCCAGGGAACCCGGGAGAGCACACCCGGGTCACGATGAGCAACACTCCCAAGGAGGAGGATCTGAGCTCAACGCAGGATCAGCCCAGGTAGGAAGGGAGACTTTCGCAACCAGGACACTCGAGTCAAGGTCAGCGTGCCCCTGCAGGGATGACCTCCCTGCCTGTTCTACACGTCCCTGTGGACCACTGACTGCTTAGGCACTGGCTTCTGACCAACAGACCCAGCACAAGTGACAGGACGACCCTTCTCAGATTCCATCACCGAGGCTGTCATTCTCTCTCACTCGCTCTCTTGTGTTCCCTCTTCCCTCTTCCCTTGTTCCCCTCTCTCAGTCTGTCTAACCCCTGGACCTGGGGACATACATGGACGTCCTGAGCTCCCCTATGCAGAGGCCCACACAGAAGAAAACCAAGGGAGTGCCCTGGCCAACAGACAGAAAGGAGCCGGGCTCTCAGTGAAGCTGCTCCTGACCGAGCCCACAAGAGTAAGCTTGACAGCACATCTCACCCTGTTCCAGCCTCAGTGGAGGCCACAGCCCCAACCTGGAAGTCGTCATGAGCAGAGGCTCCAGCTCAGTTGTGCAGGATTCCTGGTCCACAGAGATGGAGAGAGAGAGAATATTTGCGGTTTAAAGATGCAGGGTGGGGAGCAGTGTTCTCAGAGAGGAGGAGACACCTCACACCATCTCCCAGTTCCTGGGTCTGGCCTGCCCTTCTCCCTCCTCTCCCCTCCAGGCTATCTGCAGCCACAGTGCCCACCTCTCTAACCTCCTCTGGCCAAACTCACTTCTGCCTGGGTGTCTCCACACCAGCAGTGCCTTCTCCCTGGCACGCTGATCACAGGTGAGTGCAGCGCTGGGTCCTCCTGTCATTCTGGTCACAGCAAATGTCACCTCAGTCAGGCCTTTCAGACCCTCCTACCCAGTGAGACCCCAGCCCTCCCTGCAGGACACTCTTTATTTTCATTCCAGTTCATGCTCTTCTCTTTCACGTGTCTCTGATTTTGTGCTTTTGTCCATCTGCCTCCAGACTGAGCTCCTGGTGGGCAGGGACCACTGGGTAGATTTCAGTACCACCCTTGGGACCACCAGGGCTCCCGGCCCAGGGTGAGGGCTTGGCACATAGCTGCCGAATGAACAAATAGGGGCATCTTGGATCCCTCCTTCCTGCTTTTGCTCCACTCAGTCGGTGAAGAGGAACACTAGTAATAGGAAGTGCAAGTGGGTCCTGAGGCAGGCGGAGGGTCAGCATGACTTCTGCATGACTCCTCCTTTCTCCAATTGCTCCAACAAAGCTCAGTGGGCACCACTGACACAGGAGGCTGCCACCTGATGGCCAGCACAGGAACCGCAGCCTCGGGAAGGGACAGCACAGCACCAGGCAGGAATGTATTTCTTATGGAGAAATGCCTATCCAAATGCATTGCCCATTTTTCATTGTGCTATTTGTATTTTATTGTTGAGAGGGGAGAATGTATTATATATTCTCAATAGTAGACCCTTATCAGATATGTAAAGATCTGTAAACATATTCTCCCCTTCTGTGAGTCGTCTTTTCACTTTCTTGATCATGTCTTTCAAAGCACTCAAGTTTTAATTTGATGAAGTTGAATTGATCTGTTTTCCCTTTGGTTGCTTATGTGTTGGGTGCCATAATTACAAACACATTGCCTAATCCAGGGCCATGTTTTCTTCCAATCGAATTGTTGAAGTCTCCTGAAGCCGGCTGAAGGATAAGACTAGCCAGAAAGGACATCAGCAAGCAGTGTGCTCCAAAAGTGGGTGGCAGAAACACTCAGAAGAAGAAAACCTTTCCGTTTCTCTTGTTTTCTCTTTATCTTCTCTCCCTTCCTTTTCCTTTCCTTAGATGGTACAGAGCCTGTCCACCCCCCATGGTGGTTGTTTTTCTCCTCAGAGCCCCAGGACAGAGCTGTATCTCTTAGTTGTAGGTCAACCCATGGGGGTTCTTTGCCTGGAGTCCCACGGCAGTTTATTCACATCTCTTTCATTCAAATGATTTCAGTAGTGTAATTTATCTGTTTAGGCATATCTGTCTTCCTTGCAGACCCCCAACATTTCAAGACCTTTGGGCACATAGTAGATGCTTAAGTACTTGAGTGAATCCGTGAAGATCTTTTGTTGAATACGATCTATATAAATACAATACCTACTCAGCACATGAATGCAGGCACTTGAGAGAGAGTTTGGTGTCTGCTGAAGCAGGCTGTGGACCAGCTTAGGGGCTCAGTGCCAAAGTGACCCAATAGATTTAGACAAAATGAACGAGATAATTAACTTCAATTTTACAATTCATGGAGAACAGGAGCAGGATATCTAGGTGTGAATCGGGACTTGATCATTCTTGTTGCATCTTTGGAAAATCCAGTCCTTTTTCTTTCTATGGAAACGTGACTGGCCAAGAGAGTGAACGGAGGACTGGCTTTTAGAAAGGCAATTTTGTCACAGGAAGTCCTGGAGGAAAATATATGGAAGGAGAGCTGCTAGAAACATGGCAGAGACGTTTTGTGTAGAAACCCTAAAATGTGGGTTTACATGCTGTCTGAAAGAGTTGTAACCCAACTTTTCTCCACTACAGATTTGAGCAGCTTTTAAATATCTAGGTATACAAAAGGATTAGAAAGGAAAATAGATCCAACTGAAAGGAATTTCGGATGGAACAATGAAATGATGCTGAAGTAAGCCAGCGCACTGAAAAGAGTTTCAGAAAGACCTGCAGTCTCTAAAGGCAGTGGGCAATGTATCCATCAGGTTTCAAGTAGAAAGGGAAATGGGAACAATTGTCTGTCATCTCATGTCCAGGAGATGACAAGCAACAGTCTCTCAGAGAAGAAAAAGATTTCTTTCCAACCGGTCGAACCAGCCACCTGGGCCAGGCCCCTTTCAAGTGGACGAGTTCCAGAGGAGAGAGGCCCGGGGCCTGCCGCCAAGTTTCCTGGGGCGTGTGCTGGGCCCCCTCAGAGGACCAGGCAGCCTGGCAGCCTGTGTGCCAGAGCTGAGATCTGGCGGCCTCCCACACCCGGTTCCCTGTCCTGCCCCGTCCTCCCGAGGGAGGCCGATGGTCCTGGCAGTGGCGAGTGGGGTGGGGCTGGCTGTGAAGCTTTCCTGGGATGCCCCGGGAGAGGGCGCCGGGGGATGGGCTGCCCCTGGCCAGGTCTGAGGCACTGACCCAGCTCAGGGCTGTCGGGGGCGGAGAGAGAAGCCCCTCCGCCTCTTCCCTGAAGCTTCTTATGGCTGGCCAAATCCTTCACAAGACAGGTTCGCTGGAGAAAATAATACCCAGCTTAAGAACACGTGTACAGGGGAGAAACCCGCGAAACTGAGTCTCTCAACACAATGGCAGAGATTCTCCTCCTATCTCCAGCTGCAGACAAAGGAGGATGTTGGGGGTGCGGTTTGGGCATGTGAGACTGGAGAAGACAATTGTCATGGAGAGGGACATGTAGACGATTGGATTGTCTGAACCGGTTCCCCTGCAGTGGGGTCAGGCCCGGAAGGGACAGCACGGAGGTGACCATGAAGGGGCCTCTCTGTGGTGTGGCTGGCCCCGGGGGGCCGCGCCTGGGGATGGGGATGGAGGGGGGAAGTGGGATGGCCTGTGAGTTGGCAGCAGTGGTGGATGCAGATACTCAGAGGTCAGGGATCTCTCACTCTTTCCCTGCCTGTCTGTCTGTCTGTCTCTCACTCTCTCTCTCTCTCTCTTTCTCTCTCGGGGACCTGAGGAGAAGAGGTGGGCGAGCCCTGCCCGCCTCGCCTACCTGCCTTCCTCTCCCCTGGCCCCTTCTTTCTCCAGCTGCTTTGAGTGCCCTGTGGGCTTGGGTTCAACCCCTGAGGCCAAGGGCGCATGCGCCACCCGCCACCGCCAGGGCCTAGGGCGGGCCTCGGGGGTCCTCAGTGACGGCCCCGCCCGCCCGCCAGGCCAGGCCAGTCCCAGCTGAAGAAGGAACGCCAACGCCCTGCTGGACTTGGCTTCAGCTGTTGTCTCCCTCCCATCCCCCACTTGCAATCAGCTGGCCGGCCGCTTCCCTTCTTTGGAAGCGGTGGTCTGGACCTGGTGGCCAAAGGCTGACTGGGGTGCCAGGTCAAGGCTCTGCCTCGGCCAGCTGCTTTTGCCCGGGCCTCATTTCTTCCTGGAAAGGCAAAACCACGGCCTCACCCCACGCCCGCACTTGTCGACTCCAGCCAGGTGGAGGAAAGGCTCTGTGGAATCCGAAGGGCCGAGACAGGCTTATGGCCAAGCAGTGAGTGAGGCCCCAGCAGGCCGCCGGCTTGGGGAGCCGCTGCCACACGGGCAGGCCCTTCCGGCGACGGGTCCCAGCATCATCTCTGGAGTCGGGAGGGCCTGGCCTTCCTAGTGCCCAGGCCACGGCTCTGAGGAGAAATCCGCGTTGGAGGGCACGCGTGAGGCCCTCGGCCTGAGGGCGCTGGTGCCACGCCGGGGGCGACTGGAAGGCTGGCTGGGCTCGCCTGCTTTGTCCAAAGGAGGCTGGCCAACCAGCCCAACCGGCCACCTGGGCCAGGCCCCTTTCAAGTGGACAAGATCCGGGGGAAAGGGCCCTGGGGCCTGCCGCCAAGTCCCCTGGGGCGTGTGCTGGGCCCCCTCAGAGGAGGGAGCCACCTGGCAACCTGTGTGCCAGACCTTAGATCTGGCGGCCTGCCACACCCGGCTCCCTGCCCTGCCCACGCCTGCCTCCATCCACTCCACGGAGGACGATGGTGTTGGCAGTGCGAGCGGAGATAGTCGTTAGAGACTTCACTTGGAGTTGTAGTCCAAGAGCATCACAGAAGAGCACTGAGCTTGGGCTCGGCCATTTATCCGCTTTGTAACCTGGCTGAGTTTTCTAGCCTCTGTACCCGGTCTCTTCATCTAGCAAATGGTGAAAAGAACAACACTGACTATGGCAGGATGTTTTCAGGGTCATGTGAGTTAAGATATGTTCAAGCACAGAGTTTACATTCAGGGTGCAGTCTTTGGCTCAGTAGAAGTCTTCGTTGCTGTTCTTATAATTATCATTATTTCATGTCCTTATCTTCCTCGTGAGTTCCCTGTCAAACCAACCATGATCCACGGTGTCAGCAGTTTGATTCCAGGTCCCTGCTTCAAGGCCTGCAGAGGGAACCTCGTGCTCATAACCTCCTGTTTTGATCCCAGTCTCTGGAGGGATGTCTTGACCTCTATCTTGTCTGCACTGAGGCACGGAATGGGGTCCCACACCCAACTCTGCGTCTCCTCCTCTTAGATATCTGATGCTTTGAAAAGACTGTTTACTGTTCACTCGGTGGACTATACTCCTTGACATGAACAACGCACGGGAGGGAGGAGGGAGGAAACACTGGTCCATGTAGGGCTCTGAGTTGACCATAACACAGAGTACAGTTGATCAAGGGCCAAGGTAGAGTTCCTTAACGCAGAGATCTGCCGAGATGAGGGTGTTCTGATGTGACACCACCTGACAATAAAGCAAACACGTAAAAGCATATGTAGTGGTCAAAGGGAAAGCACACAACTAAAAGAACTGATCCCATGAAATACACTATTCTATTGGTTTATGTATCAAACGAATGATAGGAAATAGCCAGGTGTAGAGATGGTAGAATGGATCAATGTCATAGAGAATTCTTTTAACAGTAGTTCAAGCCTTTTGTTTTACATCATTGATTGGGGTACTATTTTCATCTTTTCCTTTCCTAGTGTCTCCATCGTTCTCAACTTTTCCAAGAGCTATATTTACATTATCCTCTAAAATTTTAGGGAAATTTTAAAAAAGTTATGACACGTTTTAAGTTGTTGATGTTGTATATGGGAGGAGCACTAGATTGCAAGTGAATAAGCGATCATTAGAGTTGTAGTTTGGTAAAGGATGGTAGTTGGAATTGATACCAGGATGTTCTTAACCCAGTTTTTACTTCATTATTTGATGTAGATATCCAAATGCCAGAGCCGGTCATTTTTAATGTAATAACTTGTCTCATTTTAGAATATGTGTTCTTGGAGAGGGTGATGCAGGTAAGTAGAAAATAATTTAATGTAGTGACTTGTTTTTCTCCAATGGATCTCTTACAAACCCAACAGCCATATAGCATTCTTTTGTCCGAATGACCTGATGGCACTTTCTTAACTTTTCTTGCTGTGACTCTAGCAGTCTAGGGTCACACCACCTTCTCTCTCCTAGTCATGCTTTCAGTTGTAAGAGTGACAGTGTCAATAGTATAGTGAGCAATTGGCACACACTCTACTCTTTTCTAATATATGTATACATATATATATCTCAACTGCAAACTTTGGTAACATAACTGTTAAGGTGTGAACTATCTGCAGTGCCCTTAACGACTGATGGCTACACATGATCGTGTACTGACATCATGGTTAAAACCCTTCTTTGCAACATGTGGCCCCTTTCAATTTTATTGTAAAGGAGAGGGTTCAATGACTTTTTTCTTTTGGAATAGAAAGACTTGCCTTTCCATCTTAGAAAATTGAGAACTGGTTTTTTGCCTTTTTTCTTTTTTTGTCTTCAGCTCCTCGTCCTACTGGTTACTAACTCACACGTCCAGTTACTTCAGATTTATGGTGCTACCCCCTTTGCCTTTTTCATGGCTCTGACATTAATTTTTCCATAATCCCTTCTGTGAACGAGGTTTCTCTCCACGCTCATCTAGCGAGGAAGGCACCGATCCTCCTTTCGGTGAACTTGGAGACAGAGGCCAAGGTGAAGCCTCGGTGCCCCTCCACACCAGTGAGCTGCAGAAGGGCTGCAGAGTCCTGTGAATCTTTGGCTCCCCTCCTGGCTCCCTCCAGACTTGGCATTGTCTGCACAGAGGAGCCCGGCTCGGTACAATCGAATTGTTGAAGTCTCTAGAAGCCGGCTGAAGGAGAAGACTGGCCAGAAAGGACATCAGCAAGCAGTGTGCTCCGAAAGTGGGTGGCAGAAACACTCAGAAGAAGAAAACCTTTCCGTTTCTCTTGTGTTCTCTTTATCTTCTCTCCCTTCCTTTTCCTTTCCTTAGATGGTACAAAGCCTGTCCAGCCCCCCCCCATGGTGGTTGTTTTTCTCCTCAGAGCCCCAGGACAGAGCTGTATCTCTTAGTTGTAGGTCAACCCATGGGGGTTCTTTTCCTGGAGTCCCACGGCAGTTTGTTCATATCGCTTTCGTTCACATTATTTCTGTCGTGTAATTTATCTGTTTAGACATATCTGTCTTCCTTGCAGACCCCCAACATTTCAAGACCATTTGGCGCCTAGTAGATACGTAAGGACTTGAGTGAATCAGTGAAGATCTTTTGTTGGAAAAGATCTAAATACAATACCTACTCAGCGCCCGAATGCAAGCACTTGAGAGAGAGTTTGGTGTCTGCTGAAGCAGGCTGTGGACCAGTTAGGGGCTCAGTGCCAATGTGACCCAATAGATTTAGACAAAATGAACGAGATAATTAACTTCAATTTTACAATTCATGGAGAACAGGAGCAGGATATCTAGGTGTGAATCGGGACTTGATCATTCTTGTTGCATCTTTGGAAAACCCAGTCCTTTTTCTTTCTATCGATATTTGACTCATCCCAAGCAGCTGCCTTATTGGTATTTATGGGAAAATCAAATTGAAAAGAAAACCCAGAAAAGTATAACGGGTAGCCTTAGGGAATGTCTTAATAAAATAAAAGAACAAATTTGGAGTTAGAACAAAGATTGAATGTCAAATTTACTGGAAATTCCCTGTCTCCTTCCTCCTACACTCCCTATATCCCCAACTCCCTGTCCCTGACTCCCCAGAACATCTTTTGGATTTCTGGGCCCCTGGCCCAAATCCTCCCCATCAAGACTTATCTCCTCAGCCACCTCCTCAACCAGTTCCCTTAGGTCCCAGAACTCCAACTTCTCCGACGTTCTTTCAGGTGCCTGTTTTAACTTCTCTCACTGTTGAAGACTTACAGGGGGCGCTTAGGCCTGACCTCCAAGCAAGGGGCATCCAGGTTATTTGTGTAAATGTTGAAAACCAGGAAATAAATTTAGTAGAAACACCCAGGAAGGGCAAGAAGGTTCGTTTTGCTGTGTCTTACAACTCCTCCTACTTTCCAGGGCTTTGTAATCAGGCTCTGTCAGCTTCAGACATTCCTATGCAGTATCCACTGAGGATGTATCCTGGACCTCCGCTGCAGAGAATTCATGTCCCCTGGACAGCAGCTGATCTTTTAAATTATAAAACTCTCCTGCTTCCATTGTCAGAAGACCCTACTAAATTTAGAGAAGAATTAGAAAGATTAGTGGCTATTCATAGCCCCACCCACCGAGACCTTGACTGGCTGCTAAGGGGCGTTCTTCCATCCCATGAATACACTGTAGTTATCAGACAGGCCAGACGGCCCCCTAGCAAAAACCCCCCTCATAGAGGAAATAGATGGCCAGACCCTCTCCCAGACCCTCCTGCAGATAACCAGGAAGTGGCACAGCTACGGGCTGATATTCAAGGTTTAATAGGAGCGATTCTAGAGGCGTTTCCTCCTAAAGTTAATCGGTCAAAAATTGAATTATGCACTCAGAACGAGGGGGAACAACATAAAGCTTTTGTTGAACGCTTTATTCAGACTTTCCAAAGACACACTGCATTGAATCTGTAAGCTTTAGAGCATAAGAATCTCCTAATTTCTGCTTTAGTTGGAAATTTTCTTCCTGATATAAAGAAACAAATTCAAAACCGTGTAGTTGTTTGGGCAGGACAACCATTAAGTGTAATAATGGTGGCTGCTACACAATTCTTTGAAAATTGTCAGCAAGAAAACAAACAAACAAAAAGAATTAAAGACAACTCTTCTTGCTTTGCAAATTGAATCTTTTGAAAAGCAAAAATTCAACCCTGAAAGTAAACTAAAGCCCACTCAGAGGGCTCCCTATTTGCCTTCCGACAATTGTAGGTATTGCAAGAAACGAGGGCATTGGAAAAGAGCATGTGCCGCTCTTAAGAGAAGGGAAAGTTTTGTGGGAGATTGGGATTTGGCCACCCTGAAATCTATCTCTTTACCTTGGTTGTTTTTTCTAGGGACATTTGACCTCCCCCACTAACTGCCTAAAGAATTTGACATGGTGGCTCCTTCCTGGAACAGATCTATCATGATGGCTGTAAAGATAATGTAGGGTAAATGTTACAATAGGAAAGGCACCAACAAGCCCCTCTTATCAGAAGTTCTGTCTCTCTGGCCACATTCTCTGGATGACCCTGCGAAGAGTTGCCAGACAATCATTTATATTTATAAGGGAAATCTCCATGTGTAAAGGTATCTCCCTCTCTGTTTGGAGAAGAGAGGGGGATGAGCTCATTTCTAGTGACTTATCAATGTAGAAGATGAGGCCTTGAGCTACATAATAAACCTTACTCTTGTTTACTGTACTTTAGTGGTAATCTCCTGTAACTGACTCCCCCCACCCCCAAAATCCTCCTTTGTCATTGGCTGAAAATGATATTTAAGACGAGAATTTCTGCTATTGTGTTGAGAAACGCAGTGTCCCTGCTTTCTCCCATGTATACATGTGATTAAACTTGGTATTATTTTCTCCTGCTAACCTGTCTTGTTGATTATTTGGCCAGCCAGAAGAACCTTAAGGGAAAGGGCAGAGGGAGATTCTCTCTCTTCCCCCGGCAGTTTAAAAAATGTTCCCGCTTGACCCCAGCACCACCAAAAGCCTCATTTTTCTCCACCTGAGGGACATTTCTCCCTCAAATGATAGGGTCAGCTGATCCTTAGTTGCACTCCTGAGCCTACAGTTAAACTTAAAATAGAGGATCGGAAACTGGATTTCTTAATTGACACTGGTGCGACATTCTCTACTATCCATTCAAAGATTTATCTCTACCTGTTACCTCTGATTCTATCAAGCTGTTAGAGTCTCTGGACAGCCTATTTCACTGCCCATATCTAAGCCCACTCCAATATATTTAGACCCCCTTAACACTCATCATGCTTTTTTAGTTTCTGACTGTTCACCAGCAAACCTTTTTGGCCGAGATTTGTTATGTAAATTCAATGTCACTATAAATTGTAATGAAAAAGATGTTTTTATCTCCTTGCCTTCTGACCAAGCCCCAAGTCTCCTACTTTCCATGATGGAAACTTGTCCTGATTTAAATCCTTCTGAGGAAGATGAGTCTTTAAAGAATGTCCCAACCAGTCTTTGGGCTACACATGCAAATGAGGTACGATTGTTGCTTAGTGCTGAGCCCGTGCATGTTACTTGGAAAAAAAATAAACCGTTTCCATCAGTAGCCCAATACCCGCTCTCCAGAGATGCCGAGCGAGGAATTCAACCCGTAATAGACTTCCTTTTGCAACAGGGTGTACTAGCTTTTACTTCCTTGCCCTGTAACACTCCAATCTTGCCAGTAAAAAAGGAAGGCAAATTTGACTCAGACGGGAACCAAATCTATAGATTTGTACAAGACCTCAGAGCCATAAACTCTTTTGTAATTCCTCGGCATCCTGTGGTCCCTAATCCAACTGTCATCCTGACCTCAATACCTGCTGATGCAGCCTGCTTTACAGTAGTTGACCTCTGCTCAGCTTTCTTTTCAATCCCATTACACACTGACTCACAATTTCTTTTCACATTTACATTTAAAGGGAGACAATTAACATGGACTCGAATACCTCAGGGATATTGTGAGTCCCCCTCAATACTTTCCCAGGTCCTTAAAGCTGACTTGGATTCTGTAGTCTTTACTCAAAGCTCCACTCTTGTTCAATATGTTGATGACCTTTTACTCTGTAATCCAACTAAGCAGGGGGCTCTTACAGATTCTCTTATTCTCCTGAAAGCCCTAGCTGAACGAGGCCATAAAGCCTCCAGGTTTAAACTTCAGTGGGTGCAAATGACTGTTACCTACTTAGGGCATGAGATATCTCAAGGCATTCAAAAGCTAACCTCCAAAAGCCTTGAGTCAATTTTATCCATCCGTCTCCCCAAAACAAAGAAACAGCTACGTAAATTTCTAGGAGCTGCTGGTTACTGCTGCCAATGGATTCTTAATTTTGCAGCCCTTGCTAAACTTCTGTATTCTCTTCTCCCAGATATCACCCCAGAGCCTATTTCCTGGCCCTCAGAAGCATTAAACTCCTTTGAGGCCTTAAAAATAGCTTTGTCCATGCCTCTGGCTCTTGGCTTACCTAATTTTGACAAGCCTTTTCATCTATACTGTCATGAAAATAATGAAATTGCTATAGGCATTCTAGGGCAATCTTTTGCCTCTCAAATACATCCTATAGCATATTTCTCATGCCAACTAGACCCTGTGGCATCAGGCATGCCCCCATGCTTACGTGCGGTGGCTGCAGCTGCCACCCTGATTGATAAGGCCAGTACTCTTACATTAGGCTCTCCCATTCACCTCTATGTCCCACATTCTGTGTCAGCTATTTTGCAAGTTCATAGGACACAACACGTCTCTACACGGTGACAGACCACCTATGAACAGGCTCTTTTAACTAACCCTTCCATCATCTTACATCGTTGCAACACTTTAAATCCAGCTACTTTACTGCCCCTTCCTGATGATGGAGAGCCCCACTCCATTCCACATGATTGCCTTGCAACTATAGAAATGGTCTCAAAGCCATGAGAGGATCTCTCAGACATCCCTTTAGACAATCCAGACTTACTTCTGTTTTGTGACGGCTCCTGTAAACGAAATTCCCGGGGAACCATAATAACTGGTTATGCCATAGTTTCCCCACATGAAACTCTTGAAGCTTATTCTTGGCCCACCATAAGATCAGCCCAAGCTGCTGAACTCATAGCTCTTACTAGGGCCTGCACATTAGCAAAAGAAAAACTGCCACTATTTACACAGACTCCAAATAGGCTTTTGGAGTCTGCCATGTTGTTGGCACAATTTGGAAATCCCGTAGATTCTTAACCTCTGCAAGAACTCCTATTGCTAATGGACACTTAATTACAGCCTTATTACAAGCTATTCACTTTCCTTCAAAAATTGCCATTGTTCATTGTTCAGCCCATACTAAGGAGACTGATGTCATATCTTTAGGGAATGACAGGGCTGACAGAGCTGCTAAACATGCAGCTCACTATGGACCCCCTTATCCGTTTTCCACCCAATTTTTAAACCTGCCTTTATCCCTGACTGATGTTATTAACTATCAGACAAATGCCCCACAATCTGAAAAAGACAATTGGATACAAAAGGGTGCCAAACAGTTATCAGATGGATTATACATTGGACCAAATGGACTTCCAGTAGCTCCTTTTCTTTTGACTTTTTGGCTTGCACTTATCTCCCACCAAATGGGACATATGTGCAAACGGGGGATAGCTAAAGAACTAAAAAACAATTGGTTTTGCCCTGGCATCCGTAAAATTTCTGACCAAATCACCTCCCAGTGCACAACTTGCAAATCTTACCAAGTTTCTGGGAGAAATCGGTGTGATCCAGGAAGTCCTCCCAGGCCTACGCTGCCTTTTGCAGCACTCCAAATGGATTTTATGGACGTGCCCTCAGCTTTAGGTTACTCTCACTGTTTGGTTATTGTCTGTATGTTTAGTAGATGGACTGAATGCTATCCGACCAGACATGCAGATGCCACAACAGTGGTAAAGAAATTAATAACTGAAGTTATTCCTCGCTTTGGCATTCCTTTATAGATTGAACCAGACCAAGGAACTCATTTTACAGCAGAGATAAACCACTTGCTTGCAAAAACTCTGGGGTATTCATTAAAATTTCATACCCCATATCACCCTCAGTCATCAGGGCAAGTGGAACATAAAACTCTAGATATAAAAAGAACTCTAGGAAAAGTCTGTCAAGAAACTGGACTTAAATGGCCAGAAGCTCTGCCCTTGGCCCTTATGAAGATTCAAAATACTCCAAACAAAAGGCATGGACTGACTCCTTTTGAAATAGTTTTTGGATGTCCGATGCCTACTGGCGTCTCTAAACCTTCAATTCCTGGATTAAATGAATATTATGGGAACTTAAGTGAACAATTTGATGCTATGACTAGTTATATACAAAAATTAACTAGTATACTTGAAGCATATCGTCAACAGGTAAAAGAGGCGTGGCCCCCACCTTCTGACAAGCCTTGCCATCCCTTTCGACCAGGAGACCGGGTGTACATCAAGGCCTTTAGAAGAAAACACGCACTGTAACCTCGCTGAGAAGGACTTTATGAAGTCTTACTGACGACCTGCACTGCCATCAAAATAAAAAAAAATATTCCTGGATCCATGCAAGCCACACCAAAATAGACCCAGAACGTCGCTCTCAAGACAGCTGAGAGATAATCCCCACAGGTGACCTTAAACTAAGGATTTCGAGGGCCAAAACCCAGACCCCAGAAGCAGCCGACATCACGAAGTAGACAGCTTTTCCCAAGATCACGGATCAAGAAAACCTTCTTTGACCCATTTCCTCCATCTTGCTTTAAAACTCAGGATATATATACACACTCACACACACAAACTATTAGTGGATATATATATACATATATATATATATACAATGTATATATATATACATATATATATATTTTTTTTTTTTGTGAGGAGATCAGCCCTGTGCTAACATCCGCCAATCCTCCTCTTTTTTTGCTGAGGAAGACGGCCCTGGGCTAACATCTGTGCTCATCTTCCTCCACTTTATATGGGACGCCGCCACAGCATGGCTTGCCAAGCAGTGCGTCCGTGCGTGCCCGGGATCCGAACCAGCGAACCCCGGGCCGCCGCAGTGGAGCGCACGCACTTAACCGCTTGCGCCACCGGGCCGGCCCCTATATATTTTTTTTAATCATTTATTAGAGAGCTGACTGGAGAGTGCTGGTCTCTACCTGTCCCTCTTCCCCTCTCTAAGTCTCTGCTATGGGCTCTTTTCCGATCTGTGTCTTGCTTTTACTAACCCTCTCCTTTTCAACAGGTCAGGCGGGCACAGACCAAACACCCCCTTATGCCAGTTTACCAAGCCCTAGCCACGCTAACTAATCAATCTGACTGTTGGTTATGTCAACAGCTAGATAGTGCAAAAGAACCTGAACTAGTCTTTGTTCCTGCTGATATGAACACCTGGTGGACTAAGTACGGAAAATGGATGAATAACAGAGTATGATATCCGCAGCAAGGGAAACCTCACTCTGCTTCATCTCCTGGTGAGTCACTTGGGCCCCAGAAAGACTACTTAAAAGGTCAAAGACTGTCCCTTGCCCAAGTACAAGCAATAAGTGAAAATTTTTCCCTCTGCATTGAAAGTAAACATGGCGCTGGACCTTTCCTGGGTGACATACCGAGACAATATTGCAGTCAAACTCTGTGGTTTGATTCCGCAGGTGGCATCTTCAGAACTCTCAAGGGAATTGTAAGTGACTCTATCACTACTCCCTCTGGCACAAACATTTGCCAAATCACCAAGTGCTCTGGATGGCTTACGAGCCACCCGTGTGCAACTTGGGGTATAGCAGCTATCCACATGGTTAAGCTGCCCAATGCCACAGACTATATATGGGTGGATCAAAGATCTGGACTCACCTGGTCAGGTGAAAAGACCAGGCTTTATAGCTGCCAAAATCAGACTGCAGGCCTCCTCTACCAGCTGTTCTGCAATCTGTTCTGTTCTCGCAGACTGACAGGAGCTCATGGGAAATGGAGATGTTTAGGTAGTAACAGTGCAAGTGGCACAGATCATGAAATAGTCCAGATCCTGGGAACTACAGACTCAATTCTAACCTTGTCTTTAAACTACACTGGTCTTTTCATTTTATGCGGCAACAAAGTGTATAAAGGATTCCCACCTAATTGGTCAGGACGATGCAGACTTGGATACCTGGCTCCTTCTGTCACCAAACACTCCACCTTAAATGCCAGCCAAATTACAAACTTGGGTTCGTTTGTTCATAAGATTGTGCCACATAAACGTGTCAGTCGAGAAATCGTGGAAAATCCACTTGTATATCACAACTCCAAGTTCTTTTCAGCCTTGAGAGTCCTATTCCCCAGCTTTGGAGATTATGAGTTGGAAAAGGCAATCTTAAATCTCTTTATGGTAATGGAGCAAGAGTTCAACACCACCATGCAAACCTTGAACATACTCCAGTCAGAGATTAACAGCCTAGCATCTGTGGTGCTCCAAAATTGACGTGCTCTGGATGTACACACTGCCCAGCAAGGAGGAGCATGTGCAATCATTGGAGAAAAATGTTGCTTTTATGTGAATCAAACAGGTCAAGTAATATCTAACTTAAATCTATTAAAAGAGAAGATTGACATTTTTCATCAGATAAACGAAGCTCACACATTTTATTGGACTGACTTATTTCCAGGACTGGGGGACTGGTTTAATGGAGTGTGGGGAAATGTGCTCCGATTTGTTCTTTTCTGTTTGTTCATCCTCATTCTAATCTGCTTTCTTTTCTCTCTTTGCAGACTTCTTATCACTCGGATACTAACACGATTTCTCTCTCCACAGTTACCAGCTCAGCTTTTAATATGTGAAACTTTTAGGGAAGTTTCAGAGGAGGGAACTGTTGGTGCTCAGGGCAAGCTACCCCAGGAAGCACCACTCTGGTATGCGGATTATTTCAAGCTGAAGACAATAAGGACTCAGAGAACTCAGGAAGAATATTTGAGTTTCCCCTCCCAAACTGCCTAATGAATTTAAAACAAAAGATCTGTTTCAGGAAGGAGTTATTATCATGATGGCTATAAAGATAATGTAGGATAGAGGTTACAATAGAAAAGGCACCAACAAGCCCATCTTATTGGAAGTTCTGTCTCTCTGGCCACAGGCTCTGGATGGCCCTGCGAGGAGTTACCAGACAATCATTTACAAGGGAAGTCTCCATTTGTAAAGGTATCTCCCTCTCTGTATTGGGAAGAGGGGGGACGACCTCATTTCTAGAGACTTATCAATGTAGAAGGTGAGGACTTAAAACCGCATAATAAATCTTACTCTTGTTTACAGTGTTTTAGTGATAATCTCCTGTAACTAACACTCCCACCCCCAACATCCTCCTTGTCTTTGGTTGGACATGGTATTTAAGACGAGAATCTGCTATTGTGTTGAGAAACGCAGTGTCCCTGCCTTCTCCCATGTATAAGTGTTATTAAACTTGGTATTATTTTCTCCTGCTACCCTGTCTTGTTAATTATTTGGCCAGTCATAAGAACCTTAAGGAAAAGGGCAGAGGGAGATTCCCCCTCTTCCCCTGACAGTGGTGATGCAGGTGGGCTCTCAAGGTTACGCCTATATTGTGGAAGCAAGCAATCAAGTATTTAATGGAAGCATTTCTATGTAAAAGAGAGAAAAGCAAGGTTAATGGTTGGAGCAAGTTGTAAAGCAGTTTCTGAGTATAGGGGACAGCTAGTTAAGAAGAATTTTAGATGTCAGCATCAAAGCATCTTTTGCAGTTTAAAATGTCTCTGATGATGTCATCGGGTAATCTCTTAAGTTTATATCAAGTCCATGAGCTTCAGTTTGTAAGGCTTCAGGGAAAAGGGCAGGTTCAGTTTTCAGTGATTCCAAATGAAAATGATGGAAAAAATGAAAAACGTTAGTTTGGACACCTGTAGCCAGATATTTTAGGAGACTAGAAGAAATCAGGATCCAGTCCAGTCAACAGATATAAAACAAAAACCTTAACAGACAATTAACAAAACTAGGATCTAATATCCGCAAATGTACACTACAGTTTTTACTGAAATATAATTTTTCTTTCTAAGATCACCCTCATTTTTATCAAAGATAGACAAATTAAAACTAACTAGTTTGCAAAATAAGTCTAGTTCCAATAGTGTTGGCCCAATTATTTACATAAGTACAGCAAGAATAGCAATTGATCACATAGGCTCTTTTAAGTCTGCTTTGCTGGAACTTTTTATAAGGAATCTCAGATTGAACTTTAAAGGCCTCTCCAGGCCAGAAAAGCCAAGCCAAAGATTTTGTCATCAGACTTTGCCTGTAATACCTACAGATTTGGGTGAATTCCTCTGTTCCTAGGTTCCCCCAAAATATTTCGAGGTTCCTTGTGTTTGCCAGATAAGTGACATTCTTTACTTATCCTGGTAAGTGCTGCTTGGAACATAAGGTACCAGGCCAATATTTCCACGTGGCTTTATTCCATAAAGTCCAATCTTCATTCCTCAAAAGCTGTATGGTTATATCGCAAATATTATCTTCCAGTCACAGCCTTGGTAATATAACCAGTGTTTCCAATTATGTCCTGTTATAAGGAGAACAGATTCTTATTGAACTTATGCAAATAACTATATTGCCATGAAAACAACAATACTCACTTACTAAGAGTTTCCAAATTCGAGAGATCAGATCTAAGAAATAGAGAAATATTTCAATTTTACTTACAAAAATATCATTTACCAGATTGTTATAAGTCATTAGCTAGCTCAGGAGAAAAGAGAAAAAGTTTTCCTTAACTCTGAAAAATCAAAACATTAAAAATTCAGCAATACTTCAAATGAAAAATCATAAAAATTATAATCATCCTTATCAGTTCATTCAGTCCTGTGTAATCCATTCTTGATCCCAATCTTTCTGTTAGCAGCTTCATGAAGTTATCAGTCTTTCCATCAGGTTTCTGTAATTTCTTACCAAGGTCAGTTTTATGATCAGAAAGTTTGTCAGAAACCTGTACTCCAGTGTAAATGCCAGAGTCCTTTCCATGAATTTTTCTGAAGTTGAAATATTTTGCAAAAGCATTAGAGCAAAGAAATAAGTCTGTAAACAACAAGACCTCAAAATGGCAATTGACAGAGAAATTTGATTAATTTTGTGACACACAACACTTTAAAATAATAATAACCAGAATTATGACTGATAATCAGGACAGATCAGAATTTCAGTAATGTTATACAATTTTAAAACACCTATGTCGATAACATTTGCCCACATAATAGCACCTAAGCAGACTTATCATCACTTGTCTGACAATGCTTTCCATGTAATTTAACATACGGAATAAGCCTAATAAGTTTAGTATCTTTCCCCTGAGAGGAAGAGAGCAAATTTCTTTAAGAAGTTGCAGGGCCCTTTGAAAATTCTCAAAGAAAAAAAGTAAAAAAAACACTTTATTTAAGATATGAATTTTGGGGAGCTTGTCAAAAATAGAAAACGTTAAAGCAAAGAGAGCATTAACAGTCCAAAAACCTTAATAGAGAAACCTCAGTCTTTTGAACACAGGAAATTATTTTAACAGTTTTTTTTTTCTGTCTTTTAGGTAGACTTACCCAAAGGTAAAGAAAAATCTTTTATAACCTCTTTATCAAGTTCAAGAAAATTATCCTTTTAAGAGAAATAAGACCAAATTATAATTTTGTACCAGCTTCCTTCTGATATTAAAATTCATTTACTTAATTAAATTCATTTCAATCTGAGCAAACTTGACCATACAAAAACTCCTTTTCCAGAATTCCTCTTCCACAAACCTATAACTTTCTTTTTACATTCAGAATTTGTCCCATGTCTTTCTTTTCCCTCCTACTACTTGAAGACAAATTTATCTTTCTTAATCAAATAAAATATTTCCAATCTTTGTTCATTCTTTATACATCTTATTTTCCTTGTACACAGACATATTTTTTCTTAATATTTAGTAGCTTCAATCACATATACTAATTAGAAATTTTAACTCTTAGAAACCCCAATTTGTAAGTAAAAACTAAGTAAACCATTATAAACTTTCTTTTACATTAGTATATTGTGGCTTGGAAAATTTATAAACACTTCATAACTTCTAGAAATATGTTACTTTATAGTACAATCTTTTAATAAAACACATGTTTACCAATAGACCCAAAACACCTTTTAGTTTTCCTGTAATGAAAAGCCCAAAGTAGACAATCGTGAGTTTAGCAATCAATGTCTAATATCTTATCTTATTTGGAAATGATGATACTCAGTGAATTTTTATCACAAAATTTAGCAAAACTCTAAAGTTTTAAGTCACCAAAAAGATTTTGGAAGATGTAACCACCATAACACATAATTATTATTTAAAGTTCACCCAACATTCATCTTTTTCACAACTATTTAGTTACTTGTTCCCAATAATTATTTAGATTGTCTATAAGACTTCATAAGACATTAGATAAAATTAGCCATCATTTAAATTACTATTTTTGTTAACCAGTTCTGTAATAGAAATAACATCAGTTTTTTGTACAAAAGTTCATGTAAATTTCATCACCTCTTATACCTTTAAACATAGTTATCATTAAGATTTTTATCAATAGGTGTTGGTCTTCTAATTTTGGACAAGGGAAGCATTCCCAGTCAGACATTTTAAAACATACACAGGCAAAGTTGATGTAACCTCTTTATATAAAATTAGCTCAAACATTCCAACCTTTATAATCTTATCAACACTTACACTTTTACATGTTCTCAATTCAATTGTAACCTGAGTCAAGCTCTTAAGGCTATTTAAATTTTTCCCTTCCTTTTTCTGGCCCTTTTTTAGGTACCAATTAAACAATTGTGTGAGAGCTCTCAAAACATATTTTTTTTCCCCAATTTAGAAGTTTTCCCAATTCAAAGGATCTGTCGTCGGGCCATTGACGAGTAGGATCTTCATTTGTCTATTTATTCCAATAGTGACTCGATCCAATAAGCCTTTTTAAGGAAAGACCCGGTGGTAACTTTCCCATGCTTAGAATAAATCTTTACCATGGACGCAAGAGGCGTCCCTGGTGAGGGCGCAGATGATGTAGCCCCCATGATCCAAAGAATTCACTCCCAAAGATATTCAGAGAAAGTAAAGACCTTCGTTACACAGGCGGTAAGGATGGTGTAGTGAAAACGGTGTCTCCGGTCTCCTACAATAGTGTGGGACGCCTCCAGTCACAGAGCCGCTAATCTGTGACACCGGGCAGGCAATATTGGAATGGGATTTTTCCAGCACTAACAAGCAACTAAGGTTAAGACGACAAAAGCCCTTATGGACTAGGTCCTTTATGACAAACTCCCCTGAGAGCTTGGCACAGCCAGACAAAGAGACAGTTCAGAACCCCAGTCTATTCGACTGGCCACCAAGGGGCACCCCGGTAAATGCACCTTCCGTATGGTGGAGACCAAGGAGAATATTCTCACTGGTCACAAAGCCAAGTTTTCTCAGGACACAGAACAAGACAGAAGGAAAAACCTCATCCGGTTCTTTTCTTATGTGCACAATGACAGCTTTAGCCACGCCTTAGGTCTCTTTGAGTCAGAATAATACCTGGGGGGGGAGATGCCACGGGGTTGGGGACTGTGTGCTTTACAGAGTACCTCGTCATTGCATGGACATTTTCTTGCAGTTGGCGGGGGACCTCTGTCATCTACCCCGTTCCGTGACCCAACTTATCCTGTCACGGGAGTCTTCTGAAAGTGGCGAGTGCCCTAATGGCTCTTAACTGCTCGACCCGTGCCCACCAAATTTGCGACCTTTTTGGCTTCCAAGATGCCCTTGGCAATGGCCTTCACTTCATGTGCATATTAACCCACAGCAAAGTTTGTCTAAATAGACGCCAGTCTGGTGAGACCCGCAAACTCATCAGTCTGTGGGGCCGGCCCGGACATTAGGCTTATAGGGTCTATGCCTGCGTCCTACCCTATGGTATTTCCTTCTTATGACACACGATACAAAAGACAGAGACAAAAGAGAAAAACAGAGACAATCTCTGGGAGGAAAAGGGATCAAGATCAAAACCAAGAGTACTCTACCAAATTTACCAGTGTCACTAAAAGCACAAGAAACTAGTTTCCCAAATATTTGCTCCTGCTAATCTAAATTTTGAAAGAGAAAAAATTTCTCACCACCTCCTTCCACCGGACTCCACAGGTAGAGATTCCGGGAGGCTGACGTGGTAAGAATCTTACATTTTGCCGGCTATCGTCAGGGGGTCCCGTATTTCATCCCCTGCAGTAATCTAGGGAGAAGGCATTTCTTCCAGCCAGAGAACGTAACTTGCCATGCAGTGTAGCCCCACGTTGGGTGCAAAAACTGTTGAGGGAGTGAGAGAATCTCCCTTTTCCCTTTTCTTAAGGTTCTCATGGCTGGCCAAATAGTTAACAAGACAGGTTAGCAGGAGAAAATAATACCAAGTTTAATAACATGTATACATGGGAGAAACTCAGAAATGAGCAACTCGTCCCTCTGTCTAAGCTGCCCGATTAAGTGTTGTAGCTAAAGAGGAGGAAGGTCTTGGGGGTGGGTAGTGGTCTAGGACCACAGAGGGCAAGAAGACAACTCACATGGAGATAGAAATGCAAATGTTTGCCTGACAACTCTTCCCAGGGTCATCTATAGATAATGTGGTCAGTGAGAGATACAGTTTTTGATAAAAGGGGCTTGGTGCCTTTCCTATTGTAACCTCTATCCTACGTTATCTTTACAACCATCATGATAATAACTCCTTCCTGAAACAGATTTTTTGTTTTAAATTCTTTAGGCAGTTTGGGAGGGGAAATTCAAATATACTTCCTGAGTTCTCTGAGTCCTTATTGTCTTCAGCTGGAAACAATACACACACCAGGGTGGTGCCTAATGGGGTAGCTTGCCCTGAGCACCATTACCTCCATTTATAAGGATGCCCCCTTTATATAGATTCTGTACAAAATTGCAAAGATCACGTTTTCCTTTTTAAAATTTATTTGTTTTAACTTTTAATAGTGAGAACTTTAGTGTTGGGTAAACTGCTGCACAATTACTGGAAATGCTGAGAGTCTTTTTGAAAAGTGTAGAAGTCTAAAGATAATGAAAAGTACATTTCTCCAATGTCAAGTCCCTTGATGATCTGATAGGCGTCTGTCTAGTTGTACCCGGAAGAGATGGAAGATTGAACACCAGCACAGCACACAAGGAAACAGGCTGCCAACTTGAGGACTTCCCATGGACCACAGAGTGCCTAGCAGACTCTTGGAGATTAAATCTGGGCTTTGTCCATGGGTTGTCCCTGAGAGGAAGATTTTGCTTAAATGACCAGAGAATAGACAACGTATTTTGTTGATAATAATTCTTACCATGTAAATTTCTTTATAAATCTCTGAATAAAATAAAAAAATTTAATCCTCATAGAAATCAACTCTTACTGACAAGCCCCACAGCCTTCTCTAGAGAGCTCAACAGAAAATGTCTCCACTGACTGTGACTTGCTCTTCTCTGAAAGCCAGCCAGCACTTCACTGATAGCCCTGGATAAGGAAGGCCAGATACAATTCTTTGAAGATATTTAGCTGAATTCAGAACCAAAAATCCTACCTCCAGTTGGCTCCTCTGTGAGAATGGATGGCCGGCCTTGTTTCACAGCCTGAGCTGTTGAGGTTTCATATGAGATAAATTGCTCTGTTCTCCAGGGATGGAAAAATTGGACTGTGACATAGATTCAGGGCTTAGATTTTGCAGGTAAAGATAGGGTCATAGAGGGGAATAAAGATTTCAGCAAATTGGTTTGTTGTTCTCTACAATGGAAATAATTTAAGAAGCAGATAGTCTCTCACTCAAACTTCTCTTCCCTGTTCTCTATCGGTCATATCACTGTAAAAATTCTCTCTATGAAAATTTCAGTTTTTTTCTTTGTAGTGTCTTTATTATCATCTTTATGAATTCTTTGACTTCACCACCTTCTTGGCACCACAACGTTAGCCATTGAGATATTATTATAGATTCAGTTTTGCAACTTCATCCCTTTATCTCTATTTCCTCTGCCATTTCATAGTTTTAGTTCCTATTGTATCTTATGCTTGAAAACACTTGAAGCTTACAGTGTGTATCAGTTCCTTATTTTCTCAAATTTTTATTATCTAAGTGCCCTCAACTATCACTTTTTTTTAGAAAAGAAGTGAAATACATAACAGAACAGTACACTGTAATAAATTGACCACTTATAAAATTAAGTTCAACCTGAAATCCCTCCCCACTTAACAGAGACCATATTTTATAATTCACAATACTTTAGTGTGGGCAGGGTCAGTTTATCAAGGATTTTGGATGTTTTAAACCACGTGAGATATATACAGTGTAAGGTAAAATCGTTAATCTTGCAGAAGTTGTAGAATTTCCTGATGCTTAGGGAAATTGGTGGTGGAGAACCTGAATCATATGAAAAGTAGTTGATTAATTAGTACCTGAGTTTGTTAATTTGGTAAGGATGATGATGAGACATACATGTTGAAAAGATAACTTTGCATATCAGAGTATTGTCAGAGGCCACTGGGAAAATTCACAATATTCTCAAATACTACAAAAAATGACCATTTTTTTCATAAAAGATGTCATACATGACGGCATCATATACTTCTGTCAGAAAACTTGCAATGAAGAAAATTAACACTTGAGTCATTTTAATTCTAACAATTTGTTCATGCTTACTAGTAGGTTAAAAAACTGTTTAGAAATAAAGTGATAAGTGATGTACTTGCTTAATTTTTAAATTTTTTTAGTAAAAAACTTTTTCATATTTTTAAAAAATATTTATTTGTATTTATTTTATGCTGAATTTATTCCTGGGCCAAAGACTTTTTTTTTTAATTAACTAACACCAATTCTTTTCAAGCTCTTTCAAAAAGTTGAAGAGGAGAAAATACCTCTAAAGTCATCCTATGGGATTAGCACTACCTTGATATCAAAGCCAAAGACACTAAGAGAAAAGAAAACTATAGGTCAATATCTTTGATGAATATTGATATAAAAATCCTCCATAAAATAGTAATAAACTAAATTCATCAGCATATTAAAAGGATTATACAGCATTTTTAAGTGGGATTTATTCCTGGAATACAAGGATGTTTCAATATATGAAAATGATTTAATGTAATAAACTACATTAACAGAATGAAGGAAGAAAACACATGATCATCTCAATGGATGCAGAAAAAGCATTTAACAAAACTCAACATGTTTTCATGCTAAAATCACTAAAAAAACACTCAGAGTAAAAGGAAACTACTTCAACATAATAAAAGCCATATATAGAAATCCACAGAGAACACCATATTCAAGGGTGAAAGACTGAAAGCTTTTTCTCTAAGATCAGGAACAAGACAAGAAGGCCCATTTTCACCACTTCTATTCAACATGGTATTAGAAGTTCTAGCCAAAGCAATTAGGCAAGAAAAAGAAAGAAATAGCATCCAAATTTGAAAAGAAGAAGTAATATTATATTTGTTTACAAAGAGTATCTTATATGTTGAAACCCCTAAAACTTCCACCAAAAATTTGTTAGAACTAGTAAATTCTGCAGAGTAGTGGGACACAAAATCAACATGCAAAAACTAGTTGTTCTTCTATACATTAATAATAAGTAATCTGAAAAAGAAATTTAAAAACTTTACATTTTTATTTACAATAGCAACAAAAGAGTAAAATACTTAAGAATCAACTTACTCAAAGAGGTAAAAATTCCAATGATGGTTTTGCAAAAATAGAAAAATCTATCCTAAAATTCATATGGACTCTCAAGGGACACTGAATAGCCAAAACAATCTAGAAATAGAAGAACAAAGTTAGAGAACTCACACTTCCTGATTTCAAAACTTACTATAAAGTAATCAAAACAGTGTGGTACTGGCATAAATACACACACTATACTAATGAAATAGCACAGAGAGCCCAGAAATAAAACTTTGCATATATGGTCCAATGATTTTTGACAAAGGTACAAAGATCATTCATTGGAGAAAAGATCAATTTTTCAACAAATGTTGTTGGGAAAACTGGATACCCACATGCAAAAGAATGAGGTTGGACCCTTACTTTACACTATATACAAAAATTAACTCAAAATGGATCAAAGATATAAATGTTAGAGTTGAAGCTATAAAATCCTTAGAAGAAAACACATGGTAAAACCTGTATGTCATTGGGTCCAAATGCCATTGCAAAAATGATTTCTTTAATATGACATCAAAGACATAAGTAACAAAAAAATAACAAATTGGACTTCATCAAAACGAAAAAGTTTTCTGTATCACAAGATACTATCAACAGAGTAAAAAGGCAAACCATGGAATGGTTGAAAATATTTGCAAATCACAAATCTGATAGGGGATTAATATCTAGAATAAATAAAGAACTTCTACAACTCAACAATAAAAAAAACCTCAATTTAAAAATGCACAAAATACTTGAATAGACATTTCTCCAAGGAAAATATAAAATGAACAGGAAACACAAGAAAAGATGCTCAACATCACTAAGTATCAAGAAAATGTGAAATAAAAGCACAATGAGCTACCTTTTCACACCCATTAGGAGAGTTACTATCACAAAATCAGAACATAACAAGTGTTGGCAAGGATGTTGAGAAATTGGAACCCTTGTGCTCTGAGTGTGAGAATATAAAACTGTGGAAAACAGTATGGCAGTTCCTTCAAAAATTGAAAATAACATTACTATATGATCTAGAATTTCCACTTATGGGTTCTGAAATAATAAAAAACATATTTATCGGCCTCTGCATCCAGTTCTTGGCACAGAGCTCCTAAAACCTTTGTAATTTCCCCAGTGATAAGAACACTAAGAGAATCTTTTGTTCTATTGAGGCAATTCTGGGTGGGCTCCTGGATGGCTCCTGGATGGGGGTTGGTCACCAGAAAGACCAAGCCCTGATTAGAAGCTTCGAATTTTTAGCCCTACCTCTTATCCTCCAGAGAAAGGAGAGGGGCTGGAAACTGAGTTAATAATTGATCATGCCTATGTGAGAGAGCCTCCATAAAAATCCCAATAGAAGGCGGTTCAGAGAGCTTCCAGGTTGGCAATGACAAGGACTGCTTGGAGAGTGGTGCACCTGGAGATGGCATGAAAGCTTTGTGTACTATCTCCATAGCTTTCCCTATGCACCACTTCCAACAGGCTCTTCTTGAATTATATCCTTTTATAATAAACTGGTGATCTAGTAAATGTTTCTCTGAGTTTTGTGAGCCACTTTAGCAAATTAATCAAACCCAAGGAGGAGGTTGTGGGAACCTCTGGTTTATAGCCAGTAAGTCAGAAGTACAGGTAACAACCTGGGCTTGTAACTGGCATCTGAAGTAAAGGTGAGGTTGGATGGGTACGCAGAATTATAGGACGGAGCCATCAACCTGTAGAATCTGATGTATCTCTGGGTTGTCAGCATCAAATTGAGTTGAATTATCTGGCAACCAGCTGGCATTACAAGAATTGCTTCTTGGAGGTGTAGGGGACCCTGTTATATGTGAAAAAGTGAATCTGAGAACACCATTTATGGGTATACACCCAAAAGAACTAAACGCAGAGGTATAAAGACATATATGCACACCCATGTTCTTAACAGCATTATTTAAAATAGCTGGAAGCTGGAATCAAGCCAGGTGTCCATCAGTGGATGAGCTGCCAAAAAAATGTGGTGTATACACATAGTGGAATACTATTCACCCTTAAAAAGGAAGGAATTCTGACACATGTTATGACATGGATGAACCATGAGGAATTTATGCTAAGTGAAATAAAGCCAGTCACAAAAAGAAAAATACTGTATGATTCCACTCATATAAGGTAATTAGAGTAGTCAAATTTATAGGAATAGAAAGGAGAATGGTGGTTCCTAGGGGCAAGAGGGAGGGATAACAGGGAGTTGTTGCTTAATGGGCACAAAGTTTCAGTGCAAGGTGAAAATAGTTCTGTGGATGGTTGGAGGTTATGGCTACACAATTATGTGAGGGTATTGAATGTCGCTGAACTGTACACTTAAAAACGGTTACAATTTTATGTTCTGCATATTTTATAACCATTAAAAAATTACTTATTTTCAACAAATGAACAAACACTAGCTACATGCAATAGCATGGATGAATATCACAACCATAATGCTGCATAAAAGAAATTATATTCAAAAGGCTATATATTTTATAATTCCATTTATATAAAATCCAAGAAAGAAACAAAACCGAGGTCTGGCTTCTAGTAATGGTGGAGTAGCCTGTTGAACTAACACTCTCACAGATAACAATGATAAAATCTGCACAAAATATTATATATATTTATACAGACTCGTGTGGCTATATGTAATACACATAAAATAAATGTGTACTTGTGTGTATGTATAAATCACTTCCAAAAGCAAGCAGAACTGAGAGGGAATCTTCCTTTAAATGATGGGAATTGCACCAGGAGATATTTGCAAGCTTGAATCTTTTGCCTCAAATCATTCCAAAATCTGTACATGGCCTAGACAGGGGAAAAACTACAGTCTTACTTGTAATGTTAGAGGATGTATTTTTGGGCTGGCAGAGTAGCTGGAAAGTTAGGGGAGAAATTCTGGAAGGGAGGGAGACACAAAGAGGAAAATCGCAAAATATATATGTAAGTCTCTCCCCCACACACACCAAATTGGCAGATCTTTGAACAACACACATACAGGGTAGGCCCCAGAAGGCCTAGTGTAAAAACAGCAGTTGGAAGATGAAAGAACTGACTGAGGATTTCAGCTATGCCCACTGTAAAGGAGATAGGATTGGAATTTCAGTCCAGCCAAGTTGATTCCCTGCTAGAAAAGTAACAACACTCTTCAAAGTAATACAACAGAATCCGGAGCCTCTATACCTATCTTTCATGATTTCCAGTACACAATTTAAAAGAATCATGAGATTTGAAGAAACAGGAAAATGTAATCCATATGTGACCAAAAGCAGGCAGTAGAAACTCTCTCCAATGTGTTGCAATTAGCAGTCAAGAATACGAAAGCAGCTATTATAAAGATGATCATGGTGGTAAAGAAAAATATTCCCATAATGAATGAACAGATGTGGGAACTCAGCAGAGAAGTGGAAATTACACAAAAGAACCAAATAGGAAGATGAAATAAAATAAATACATTTGAGTTTACAAGTAGATGAGAAACAGTAGAAAAAACATGGAGATACAGCAATAGAAATTTTCCAGTCTGAAGAAAAGAATGTAAAAATTTTGAAGAAAAACGAAGAGAGCCTTATGACCTGTGAGATGATTGAGTCCCCAGCAGAGAGGAGAAAGACAGAAAAATTAAAGGAGGCAGAAAGGCAAATCAATAAGTAATAGCATAAAACTTCCAAAATTTCTTGGAAAATCTAAAATTTTAGATCCAAGAAAGTCAGCAAACTCACAAAATAAAATATAAATTAAAAGCATACTTAGGTACATGATAGTCAAGCTACTAAAATCCAAAGATAAAAAGAAAATCTTGAAAGCAGTCAGGGAAATACATATATACAGGGGAAGACATTACATACAGGGAGAAATAAGGTGAATGATGGATAATATATTATCAAAAACAAAAGAGACAACTCAACAACAAAATGACATCTTTCAAGTGCAGAAAGAAAACCCAAAAGTCAACACAAGATTCTATATTTAGCAGAACTCACTTTCAAAAATGAAGCAGAAGCCACAACAAGATGCTGCACGCCTATTAGGTGCCTGAAATAAAAAATAAAATTGCAAATACCACATGAGGAGGTGGGTCAGGAGTAGGAGCAATTAGAACTGGGAATGCAACATGATAGTTGCATTCAGAAAACAGTTGAGCAGGTTCTTATAAAGCTAAACATATACTTATTATATGACTCAGATATCCCACTCCTAGGTATTTACTGAAGAAAATTGAAAACTAATGTTTAAACAAAAATCTTTGTGGGAATCTTTATAGCCATTTTATTCATAATTGCCAAAAGCTGGAAATAAGCTAAATGTCCTTCCTCAGGTGAATGGAGAAAGAAACTGTGTTGCATTGGTACATTATAATACTACTTGGCAAGAAAAAGGATAAACTCTTTTTTTGTGTGTGTGTGAGAAAGATAAGCCCTGAGCTAACATCCATTGCCAATCCTCCTCCTTTTTTCCCCCCAAAGCCCCAATAGATAGATGTATGTCATAATTGCACACCCTTCTAGTTGCTGTATGTGGGACACTGCCTCAGCATGGCCAGAGAAGCGATGCGTCAGTGCGTGCCCTGGATCCGAACCTGGGCTGCCAGTAGGGGAGCGCATGCACTCAACCGCTAGGCCACGGGGCCAGCCCCAGGATAAACTCTTGATTCACACAACAACATGGATGAATCTTGGATGCATTTCTCTAAGTAAAGGAAGTCAGATTCAAAAGGCTGTATAGTATATGATTCCATTTATATGACTTTCTAGAAAAGGCAGAATTACAGGGATGGAAAATGATCAGTGGTTGCCAAGGGATGGAGTAGGGGAAGAGGTTGAATACAAAGGGATAGCATGAGAGAACTTTGGGGGTGAAAAACACAGCTCTGTATGGTACTGTGGGTATGGATGCATGACCGTAAAGTCAAAACCCATAGAACTGTACACCACAAAGAGTGAATTTTACTCTGCAAATTTTAAAAATCAATCAGGATGCTGGGGAACTCAGATGGAATGCAGTGACAAATGAATCTCACTGTATTACAAGCATGTGACCTAACCATACAGAAGGGGTGGGGATGAAAGGTCCTGACCTAAGTTACTTTGGAAGATAGTGATTTGACGGGATACTGTAGAACTAAAGTACTGGACACAAACACTGTATTCTAGGTGGTAAATTTGTTTTTCATAAGGGTATGGATTAGCAATTCTGAAACTAGTTGACACAGTAAATATATTGTAGCTAACTGGAGTTAAGTTTCTCACTGTTGGTGAAAGAAGTTACAAATAAACAAAAGGAGAATGCTAAAATAAACTCTGTGGTGCTGGATTGGAGTTCGAAGTATCAGTATGAATCCATGTCTCTTTTAATATATCTATCCAAATAGATAGATAGACTGATATATAGATGGATAGATCGATAGACAGATTTGTCTACCTGAGTTTATATTCATACATACATTTCCAAGCTCTGCTGAGAGGGTCCAGAAGCAGTGACACTCTAGTATTAATGAGCACACCTAGCTCCCAGATCTTGTTTTTTAAATATCATTCTCCAATAAAATAAAGCAGATTTTCTTGGAGAAATGGCTAATTCTAGGGCTGGAGATGAAAAATACAAGATGAGCCTGGATCATCTTGTAGTGCCAGAAAGTAGGAAAGTGCTTTAAAAAAAAAAGCACACAGAAAATGATGGGACATGTCAAAAGGAATCAATCTGAAAGACTTTCCAATGACTCAAGCTGGAAAACTCTGAGCAACAAAATAAATAATGGTAGCATTGGATAATTACTCAGAGAATAAAATAAATATCCACGAGGCTATACTGATATAAAAAAGATTAAACAAGAAAGGAAGGGAAGGAAGAAAGAAAAAAGGGGAAAAAAAAGAATGAGAGAATGAGAGAAAGAAAGGAAGAAGGAAGGGGGGGAGAAATCTTGCTCACAGAATTCCAAATAATAAAAGCGCTAGATAGCATGAAATAGAAAATTGCCACTTTAACACTACAGTAATAATTATTGTTGGAAAGAATGACTGATGAACGCAAAAACTGTGGATGAAACTTAAAGAAGAAACAGTACATTTGCAGAGTCTCAAAGCATTTCCTTTCCAAACACTTATTTCTCTTATTTCTTTTTATGATTTTATTTATTTATTTATTTTTCCCCCAAAGCCCCAGTAGATAGTTGTATGTCATAGCTGCATATCCTTCTAGTTGCTGTATGTGGGACACGGCCTCAGCATGGCTGGAGAAGTGGTGCATCGGTGTGCGCCAGGGATCCGAACCCAGGCCGCGAGCAGCGGAGCGCATGCACTTAACCGCTAAGCCACGGGGCCGGCCCCTCTTATTTCTTTAAAATACCTATGACTATTTAAAGCAAAAATTATAACACTGTATTGTGGGATTTATAACATAAGTAGATATGAAATTTATGACAGCAATAGCACAAAGGACAGACAGAGGTAAATGGAACTGTTCTGTAGCAAGGATTCCATATTTTACATTGATTAAACTGGTGCACTATTAAGTCTAGGTAGGATGTGATATCTTAAAGGTGCATATTGTAATCTGGACCACCCAGTAAGAATACAAAGGTGGGTCACTTAAATGTTAATAAAAGAATTAAACAGCATGCCAAAAAACGTTTTTACAAGACTGTTCGCAGGAGATGACCTGCACGTCCCCAGGAGGAAGATGAGTGCACTTTGGGACCTCCACAGAGCAGAACGCCCTCAGCTGTGCCGAGGAGCAAATGCTGACACACACATGCTGAGAGAGACTCATCAACCTCGTGCTGAGGGAGGCAAGCTGGACAGAAAACAACACACATGGGATGATTTCAGCCAAGATGAACCTATGCTGAATAAACCAGAACAGGGGTTGCATCGGGGCAAGGAAAAAATAGCCTGGGAAGGAACAGGAAGGAGTTTTCTGGGGGTGATGGAAATATCCTATTCTTAAAGGGATGAAAGTTATATGGGCATGTTTATTTGCCAAAACTGTACGGTTGAGATTTGTGCCTTTCAGTGTGCATACATCTTACTCACCACACATGCACAAAGGCTTAAAAGAATAATAAAGTGAGGTGGGAATGGGATGGAGTGTGGATGAAACAAAAATAGCAGATGATTAGTAGTTGTTGAAACTGGGTGACGGGCCTACTGTGCTATTTTGTTTATTTTGTATATTGTTTAAATTGTTCTGTAATAAAACACTTGTATAAGAAGACAAACTTGACATACAGTGTTCGCTGGTAAGATATCAGTTACCTTTGGGGAGGAAATAGGGAGAAAGGGATTGTCGGGGCCTGAGTAAAGCTGGTGTTAGTTCTTGGTCACACAAGTGTGTTCACTTTTTAATAATTCTTTGTGATTTACGTGGATGACTTCTGCATATATTTCTGTACGCATGTTATATGTCAATAGTCATTTTAAATCCTGCATATTTGCACAAAGATACTAACTCAATATCTCAGAATAACAGCTGTGTTTTGTTTTGAAGTGGAACACATTCACTCATGACACCATTAGATGGATTTTAATACTCCCAAGTATCTATTAATGCCCTCATCCTTGCATGGACGCCTGGGTATTTCCATTTTTGCCTCAGTTTTGTAAGCGGCATGGATTTGAGATTTCATGATGTCATCTTTCTCCAGCAAGGTCCACCCCCACCACGATGCTCACCAAGGCCTCGAGACCTAGCACAGTGCCGTGTTCACAGCATGCACTCAAGACCTGTGGGACTGGGTTGGAAGGAACAAAATGAGGAGCACACGATGTTCGTAACTTAAGTCTAGGTGTCATATTGTGACTTAGGAAATTGGTATAGTTTTTCGATAGATTTGCTATGCCTTCTAGATTTTCCTATTTAAAACAATGGGAAATAGGGTCTCAGAGTTCTTTCTCCGAGAAAGTCTGACATTTCAGGCACAGATTACTGACAATTATTAATGGCATATGACTTTCCCACCTCATCTTAGTGTTAAGTTTTTAATTCCTTACCTTGGAAATGACCTAACTTTGCTTCTTCCAAATCTTGTAGTAATACTGGTGCCCCAGAAAGTCAGGCCACGGATATTCTGCTGTTGTGCGTTCTCCCTGGAAAGAAGTGGAGCTGTGCATCCACCAGTCTAAGAAGCGTGTGGTGCTGTAGTATTTGGAGTCAATCAGAAAAGCTAAATGGAAAAACGACTTCAGAGAATTATCACCATAACCCTCCACAGCACCAAATTATTTTGCTTAATTATTTTGTGATTCTGCGGGTATATTTAAACAGGAATATTAAAACTAGTTCCCAAGGAGCCAGCCCTATACTAGAGCAGAAATTGCATATTACCTTCCTGCACAAACTTGCCTAACACTGTGGGAAGGACCAATGGGAAGTTTCGGTGTTGTTGCCTATGTTAACGAGGCCAAGAGGTCCACACTCGGATAAGAAAGTCCAGTGAACCAGCCTATGTGCAGCGTGGAAATAGGGGCATGCATGTGTTCCCCTGAAGTGGCTTAGGGGTCACTTACCAGTGCACCTGAGTTTCCTGTCTGTATAATGCAGGTATTGGGGCTGTCCAATGTGATGTTTTCTCCTTTTTATGACATGGCTCAGGGCAGTCCTTCTAAGACTCCTGACCAAGGTATGGGCCCTTCAGGCAGATTGGGTCCAAAGGGAGGATCTCTGCAGCGACCCTGACCACGGGTTCCAGAGGGAGGATCATGGCAGCTTGGAGAGATAGGGGGGATGGTAGGACAGGTGGCATTGAAAAGGCAAATTCCAGGATCCCAGGCACCCGATATTTCCATTTTAGATATTGAATTTACATTTCAAATACTGGCCAGGGGGCTTCCACCAGGGCTGCAGGCAACCTCAGCAATAGCCAGGCTGGTGAGCCCCACCCCTACCTGAGTCCCGGCCTCAAGGGATGCAGCCCAACCACACTGCGCATACTCTGGGGGGGTGGGCAGGTCATGGAGATTGGGCGTGGTATACAGAACAGGTGGGGAAGAGGGTGGGATGGAGAAGCAGAGGGGTGGGGCCCAGGGGCCGAAGGACAAGGCAAGAGTTGGGGCCACGAGCTGTGCATGCTGGGAGCTTTTCTCTCTTAACCGCTCCCAGCTGGCAACCTGTAGGGCTGCAGGACTAGAACGCCCAGGATGCTCTGGGCACAGGGCGGTGCCTGGCCCTGGGGGGAGGAGCAGGGCGGTGTGAGCTTGGCCGAGGGCCAAACCATTGACTCAGGACTCAGGTCCTGCACCCGCTCCATGTGGACTGATTCCCAGAGGGATGTGACGAGACGAAAGGTACCAGGGAGTTAGGAGGGTGTGGCGGCTGCATGGGAAGCCGCGGGCCTGCAGCGTGCAACTGCTTTTGTCCAAAATTGAAGCCCAAACTGGCGCCTCTTCCCCACCGCCTCCCTTCTTTGCTTGATTCCTCCTCCTCCCTGTGTACCTGTGGGTCCTTCCACAGCCTCCTACCTAATCCAGGGCCAGGTGTTTCTCTAAACTGCTTATGGGAACTGGTTAGACATTCCAGAAACTTTCCACTTTGCCTGCTGCCCTCTGCCTTCTCCAGCCAAAGTGCCATCATTTCATCAGCTTTTGGGAGAAATTCACCCTTGTGGTCCCTCTTGGATGCACAACTTTGGAGTTTTGCAAAGTGGTAACATTGGCTGTTGCTTGCCTTTTTCACAGATGTGGAAGTTAAAGCATCCGTGAGGTTAATCATTGGTTTCCCCAGGATCTGCTAAGGGCAGAGGAGAACAACACAATTCCCAGGCAAGTATCTAGTAGGCCGTTTTCACTAACCTATTCCAGTGCAGAGGCCTCCAAAACAGCATCGTTAGGATGAGAATAGCTTAAGCATTTTGCCCTTCAGATTGATCACCTAATCTCAGCTCAGGCCTGAGTGGCCAGTCTCTCAGGGACATAAGTGATGACTCTGATCCCTCAGGAAGAGACCGGTGGTCCGGCTTTGGGAGAGGCATGTTCATGGTAGACAACACCTGGGCAGCATTTGAAACCCGTCAGCTTTAACATCTCTGCTTTGGATTCTGGCAAGGTTCCAGGATAAACATGCCCAGGGATAGTCAGATGTAACGTATTCTTTAAAAATTGATTACAGCAGTGAAAGGAACAGAGCATAAAATATCCTGATTATTTGCAAAAGATGAAATGCAAGCAAGACCTTCTTGTTAATTTTTTAATGCTCATTCTCTTGGCTGTATTGTACGCTTGAATGCATAAAAAAAATTTAAATTGAAAAGTTATCTTTTCCTGAGATTGGTAAATTAACTTAAAAGTCTTATTGAAACCTGTGGAGGAATGGTTAGCAGCTTTCACGATTTATGTCCTCCCTAAAACTTTGGGTGTTGATCTCCATGAAAAAAAGTCCTTGTTTATATTACACATCCCAATAGGTTACATTTCCAATTCCTGAATGTGGGGTATTATCAAAACAACTGAATAAGCTGGTCATGGAAACTGGACCCTGTCACTATGTGAAGAATTTGCCTCGCTGTGAATTAATGACACGAATTCTTTAACATTTTTTTAAAGAATGGATGAGAAACTCTGCAGTATCTCTGAATGTGGCAAGACAGGGAATTCTCGTTGGACCACATCCTCGGGTTCTTCTCTCATGTTCAATAGACCCGGGTGATAGTCTGTGTTGTCAGGTGCAACGCCACCCCCCAGCCCCCAGTGTTCCACCCTACTCTGGCCTGTGACCTCTTCAGGGGGTTCTGATGACACTCCTCCACAAGGGTTGAAAGGAGACATTGTAACATGAGGATATTCATCATCTTGAAACAAAGATTAATGGAGAGGAAAGTCTCGGGGTCTGTGTGCTCCGATGCAACTGCTGTTGGGGTGTGGCTGCAGTGACCATTATGCTCCCAGCAGTCCCCACAATGGCTCTCTCAGAAGTTTGATCTCCTGGTGCAACCACAGAAGCTGTTGACAGAGCTGAGCGCTCGTGGTTCAGTGTCTTCCGTCAGATTTTGTGGCTCTGACCCTCCTCTGCTCACCCCCTTCCCATTCCAAACTGCTGCATTGTTTGCTTTGTAGTTGTTTCCTAGGAGCCACTGTGTGTAACTGGATTTCACAGTGTCTTTAGGGACCCACTCTCACTACACGAGTCACTGTACAACAACGACTTATCCTGGTGTAGCCCGTGTTCATCGTCTCCAGTGGAGCTGTGAAGAACCCTGCTTTCTTGGAGCTCCTCTCATTCTCATGCTGCTGGGGTTGCTTACGAAGTTGAGCATCCCGTCTTTGGTCTCATTAACATTATTCTTTTCATCGATTATTTTGAAGTCGGATATGACTTTGTTAATAATGTGGACACTGGCTGTCACAGGCACTTTTATGTATCTTCCCCAACAGCTCTGTGAAGTAGACCTGTGATCCACACATTACAGGGGGGACACTGAAGCTCAGAGAGATGGAGTAGCTTCCTTCACTTCACAGTTTCTTGGTACATTTTGTGTCTCCACCTGGAGCTCCGCCTCTCAGGTGTGTGCACTTAGCTGGTGTTCCACTTTATGCCTCTCTGCCAGCCTCCCCAAAGGCACACGCTCCATCCTGAGTCCATTGTCTGCTTGATGGCAGTCACCCTGCACAAACAGGCTCCGGGCAGGGAGTGGACTAGCGGGAATGGTCCTCCGGCTTACCCTGGGCAGATTCTAGGTTCATGGCGAGAGCTGGAGCAGTGGAAGATACTGACAGTCACTCACCTGGAAGGTTTCTTATGGAGAAATACTCCACTGACTTTTTGCAGGTGTCATGTCTTCTTTGTCTTCATTGCTCCTCTGGGCTTTCTGCTACAGTCCATGCTGTGCAGTAACATAGAGAACAGAGACTGGTGAACATCATACTGTTGCCCTGCACCAAATGGTCACATCACTCATTTTTCTAATTATGAAACAAGTACACACTGTAAAAAAAGTCAAATTGCACTGATCTATGTAGAGTAAAGTGAAACATTCCCCTTTCATCCCCTTCCCTGAAAACTCACTCTTCTACTCAGAAGGAACTATTGTTAAGAGGTTGTGACTTATTCTTCTGGAAATTTCCTATGAATTTGTAAATACAGAAAGTTTTTTTTAAACATAAATTACATAACTACATCGTTTTTCAATTTGTTGTTTCCCAAACCTTATATCATAGACCTCTCTCCTTATCAGTGCACATCATTCTAACTTACCTTTTTAGAAGTTTTAGAGGTATTCCAAAGAATAGGCATACCATGATCTGTTTATATCTTCTTTGATAGCAAAGGGATTACATCCAGTTTCACTATTATACATAATGCTGCTATAAGATCCTTGTGTGGAATTTATTACACTGCTTTCAACTGCTCGATTTGCTTTGTTTCCTTTTAGTCAGAGACTATGATATATTTGTAACAATTTTATGGTAATTATTTTATAGGGAAATTAATTTTATCACTGAATAAAGACATGTATGGGGAAGCTGCACTTCAAGGTCATCCATCTCAGTATTCTGGAGAAAAATCATGAAACTTAGAAGGTATTATGGTTGCTCCATCACATTCTAACAAGTCATGTTAACAATTTAAAGTTGAATCTTTGAATAGCCTCTACTCTTTCTGTTCAAATGAAGGATGACATTTTCTTGTCTTGAAAACTTCTGACTCCAGGGGCTCTCAGTTGTGCTTCAGAGAGTGTAAGATATTGTTGTTGTATTTATTTCTCTTCAGCTATAGGCTGCGTCTTCTAAAGATCATAGAATTGAACATGGTCCAATCGATGTATATGATTTGGTTCAAAAATTCAAAGTAATGAACCCAAGATAGGAATCTATAACTTTGGTTCTTAATAAAGAATTTCCTTTGATATCCTTAAGTCCCTGTCATTACTTGTAAAAACTCATCTATGGGTGAAGAGATGTGGTTCTGCTGGCAATGTCTGGCTTGAACATCCATAGTTGATCCTGCCACATCTGTAGGCAGATTAGACTTGACCTCTTGATGACCTCTGCCCTTGGTCTTTGAGCTGGGAAAAATAAGAATTTAAAAAAGTTGCAGTTATTAGCACTCAATGCCAGAAACGACCATTAAAGAGTGAGTTTGGTTTGGTAAACCAAAGGGAGTATAAGCAGAACAAAGTCTTTAATATTTATAAAATTTCAAAAAATTCTAATTTTTAAAAATATAACTCTAGTTTTGCCACAGTGCGAACTGTGTATATATGAATGAAGTATCCCTCTGTCCATTTCTTAAGTTGTTTCCATTGATTTGATGGATTTATCTTCGAACCCGGATTCCAAGTGTGAAAGAACATCTTGGTCCTTCAAAGAAAAGAAACCATTGAAATTTAATTTTCTTTTAGCTCGGCATCCCACAGGTTTGAGGAATAAATGATCACGTAATGATACAATGATTTTGAAATCTAATTCTTAATTAGGGGGGTGTAAGGGATGATTGAATGGTGGTTCATCCCCATGGTCAGGGGTATTGTACACATGGACGTGTAAACACGATTCAGGAAGCTGCTTCAGCTCCGTGAGATCCCTAAGAACCACAGTGCAGGAGGATCTAGGTACACAGCCATCTGCCTCGATCTCCTGGGTTACATGTAGATCCAGGGGTCTTGACAGTGGCTTCAGAGCAGCTAACTTTTATCTATTTCTCCCCTTCCTTAGCTCCAGTTTATCTCAAACAGTCCTGACTACCATATTTTAAAGTAAGACCAATTGTAGTTATCTACATGAGTTTCTTGTTCATTATTGCAGAGTAATAATCAAGGATACCATTATATATCATTTAATTGACCTTATTAAATTTGTTGTACCTTATAATTGATTAGAACCCTGCGTTTAGTTCGGCGTTTGATATTTACCAATCGTGTTAATCTGCTTACAACTGCTATGTGCCTCATTCCTCTTAGAAGTGTATCTTTGGCCCATCACAAGATTTTAATGGCTCAAATCATCATAAATTAAGATAATGTACTGTCTTTTGGATGATAGGGAGGCATATGGGTCCATTTTGGAAATATGCCCATCTGTCTTTGCTCCCCATGGGAAGTTTCTGGTCACTAGGTCTCCAGGTGGCTTGCACAAGCCCTAGGTCTGTAATAGCTTGGTGCCTCTCCTTCTACTTGGGGTAGAAATAAAAGAGATTAGAGAGACTTATTAAAGTTTTGGTTGCATGAAGTCTTCTATGAAGACCATCCATGCATATTGTTCTGGATAGCTCTCTGTTCCTAAGACTACTAGTTATTTTAAGGGCTTGTCAGGAACTGTGAAAGTCTGATATTTTACCTTACCTGCAAGCTAATAAGTTAGCCTACAATGGTTTAGCAGATGCTGACAAAAGACACGAGACCCATGGGTCAGAGACAAAGGACTCAATGACACAGCAATAGCAGTGGCCAGAGTATCATCATCTGCACCGGCTCACTAAATCTCACTTCCTACAGGGTGATACACAGTGGGCCAGGTGACATGCAGAGTGTTGCAAGATCTCAGAGCCTAAGGAACTCAAATCTTTGATAACGGGCAGGATGTCTGCTAACCTTTGCCCTGGGTGGTTGTTATTTTTATTATACTGGGCAGTAAGCAAGCCTGCCCTTTGTTCCAGAGGAGGTCACTATTTCTATCTTCCAAGGCTGACAGCTCTACACACATCCTTGAAAAGATAACCTGGTCTTACTGACTTTCAAAGATAAGCTTGAATGAGACTTGATCATCATTCAATTCTTCTGTTTCCTTTATTGAGATTGTGCAAATATGATCTTTTCTCTGTAAAGTTCATTAACTTTATTCATACATAAGGGATGCTGTTGGTTTTATTTATTAAGTTGAAATTGTCTTATTAGAGCAAATGATGAAACTGTTATGGGTTGGATCTGAAAGTATGATTTCCAGGAAAAATGTGAAAGAAGATTAGTGCGCACAGAACTTTGCCACAAGGAGCTGATAGCAACTTAAAAGATTTTAATTTGAGTACTGTTTTATACAACTTTCTTCCATTTACTTCATCCTCTCTGCTTCCTTTAACTCGCATATGGGAATGGGGCACTTTCAGGGATTCACTGAACTCATTTACAATATTCAAATGGTTTTGTCTGTTGTGGTTTTTTTTATTGAGGTAAAGTTGACATACAACATTATATCACTTTCATGGGTACAACGTAATGATTCAATGTTTGAGTATATATTGAAATGATCACCACAATAAGTCCAGTTAACATCCATCTATACATAGTTACAAATATTTTTCTCTTGTCATGAGGACATGGCATATTTCAAGGTGCAGAATAATCAACGATGGTGTCATACTTTTCTATATACAGCTTGATGAATTTGGACATAAGTATACACCCTTGAGACTGTCATCACCATCAAGACCACAAACATATCATCACTTTCCAAAGTTTTCTCTCACCTCCTTTATTACTATCATTCTGTGGTAAGAACTCTTAGTATCTACTCAAGTAGCAAATGTGACGTATGCAATAGAGTTTTGTTAGCTGAAGGCACTACGCCATATCCTACATGTCCAGAACTCATTTATCTTGATAACTGAAACTTTGTATCCTTTGATAATCAGCTCCCCATTTCCCCATCCCTCCAGCCCCTGGCAACCACCATTCTAACCTCTGCTTGTATGAGTTTGACAATTTTACATTCCACATATAAGTATTTGCTTTTCTCTGTCTGCCTTATTTCACTTAGCATAATATCTTCTAGGTCCCTCGTGTTGTCAAAAATGGCAGGAATTCCTTCTTTTTTCAAGGTTGACAAATATTCCATTTCTTTATCCATTCATCCATCAATGACGTTTAGGTTACTTCCATATCTTCGCTATTGTGAATTAGCTGCAATGAACATTAGAGTACAGGTATCTCTTTGAGACCTTGATTTTAATTCCTGTGGGTATACACCAGAAGTAGGATTGCTGGATCATATGCTAGTTTTCTTTTTTGGAGGAACCTCCATACTGTTTTCCATAATGGCTGTACTAGTTTACATTCCCACAAGGGTTCCTTTTCTCCACATCTTCACCAATATTTGTCATCTTTAGTTTTTTTGATAATCGCCATCTTAACAAGTGTGAAGTGATACATCATTGCGGTTTTGATTTGCATTCCCTGATGATTAACGATGCCAAACACCTTTTCATACACCTATTGGCCACTTGTATGTCTTCATTGGAAAAAGTCTATTGTGGTCTCTTGCCCATATTTTAAATTGATTTGTCTTTTTGTTATTGAGCCAACAGAAAAAAAGGAGAACAAAATTTCCAGGCGTTATGGGTGCTTCCCAGTTGATGCAGACGGTTTTGTGTTTACAGTGGTACCAAAAGGTCATGTTTCATGCTTTTTCTTCAGCTTGTTATAAGACCAGCAGTAGCTGCGGCATGGCAGATAATCGGGATCTTCTGGGTTTGGAGGTTTACAAAATAAATGAGTGGTAAGGAATTTTTTATATTTCCAAGGAAATTATTGTGATCGTAGTCCATGGAATCCAAGATTAGATAGGTGTAGGAGGAAATTAAGGTGAGGATTGGTGATCTGGCATTACTTCTGATCTTGAGGGACAGGTATCTACTGTATGAGTGTTTGAATAAAAATATTAGAGATCAGGAATTTGTGGTGGGTGAATATGTTTTCTGAATTATTTACTTTTGAACATAACCACTAGGATTATGTGAACATCTGGGAGATTGGAGGAAGTCGTTAACAGGGGGTGGTTGATAATATCACTATTGATTTAACCTCTATGAACACCATATGGTCAATGGATTAAGCAAATGAGTAGACAGAAAACACAGAAATGGTGAGATTTGGGTTTTAGTAAGGACTGGGGACTGACTGTCTTGAGTGGGAGTGCCAGGACTTGTGCAGTTGAGAGTGACAAGGACAAGAAGAGAATAGAATCACATTCAAACAAGGAGAGGATGTTAACAGGATGGAGGGGGAGAAATGATCTGGAGTAGCCTTGAATTTTGACCTTGAGCTTTCTGTTCTTGATGCAAATCTGCCTGATGACATCCCAGGACACAGGTCAGATCTATCCCCAGAGGATAGAGGGGGGGTGGAAGTACAAAACAGCCAGGATAATTGTCCTAAAAAGGCAGGCTTCTTTTATCATTTGACCCACTTTCATGATTGGTTTTTGTAGGATAAGAGGAAAAGAAGGATGATAAGAAGGATGACAGTCACGTGTTCGCAGAGGAAGCAGCATAACTGTGAAAACCAGTCCAAACCAAAGCCTGGTTTAAACATCTCCATCCCTTTGAGGATGTCCAGTGACATATTCAAGAGGACGGTGACTAGAATCCCATCACATCCTGGCAATGACGGGTCTCTGGGAGGATTCCTTGGACCAGCCGCACCAAATCTGCTGGGCCGAGAGACCGCAAGGACTCCAGGCCTGCAACAGTGCAGGACAACTTGTAAGTCCTTTCAATCTGGCCAAAGCATTGCAAAAACTTGCACCTAGTCACACAGGTGAATCCCTGCCAGGTGTGCTCGCAGGTGGTCTGCATTCCAGGTCCCTTGAGCACTCCTGCTGGCCTTCAGATTTGGCAGAGATGATTCCAGGAGCTGATATGGGCATTCCACAGCTCGACTGCCAACAATTTCTGACGACTGAGGAAGGTATCAGGAAGGAGGAAAGGGCAGTGAAGAGCACAGGAGCGATACTGGTGATAGCACTGATGGCGGACAGACTTGCTAGTGAGGCAGAGAAAGTGAGGGGCCAAGAAGGCCGTCCTGACAGCAGATGAAATGGAGCAGGCACCTCAGTGAGGTCTCATGGCTGCATCCCTAATGTTCCTTGCTTTGAGCTCTTGAACTTTTAAAATATACCAATACTTTTCTTTTATTAAACTCTCTTGCGTGACATAGAAAATATAGATAGCGGTTTCTTTCTGAGGTGAGAGGTTGAGTTTCAGGTGAGGAGAGAAAGATCTTCCTTTTTCATGCTATTTTCTCATTTTCCTTTACTATTTACAATATTTATTTGTACTTTAAAGTCAGCAGCCAGTTATCAACGTCACGGGATGATTCAGCTTTTCCCATCACAGTCACAGTAAAACCTACAAAAAGTGGATTATTCTTTTTGTGTAATTTTCCAATAGACTCCAAAATATTATTTCAAATCACTTTTGTGTCTATGTTCTCAAATTAGATATTTACTTCTAGGTCTCCATTTTTCTGTTCTCTGTTGCATGCCAATTCAGAGTTGCATCTAAGGAAATACCAGATATTCCACAGTTTTTTAGATCCATATGTGTTGGAAACGTGATTCATGGAAATGGACATGGCAGTTAGGGGATCGTGCTATTATCGAAAGAGAACTTTTCAGCATCAGTAATGCTGAAATAAACCACTGCTTGTTGGGATTTAATTGTCTATTTGAGGGATCAAGCATTCACTGTTGGCACTTCTCTTTCTCTTTGGAGGGAAAGTACGGCCTTCCCAGTATTTCCATTACCAAATCACTTTCCTGAGTGGCTGTGCCATGTCAGGAAGGTCTTGAGATGACGGGAACCAGGGTTCATCCTCAACTTCTGGCTGTTCTGACAAGGCTTCCCTGGCAGAGTGTAGCCTGTGTGTCTGGGTGACACTTGCAGCCATCAGAAAGGAGGGGATACCTCACAAGTGCCAAGCGATTCATCTGTCCCTTGTCTTACAGGGTGTTCCCAAGTGATGAGGTTCAAAATGCCACTTGGTAACCATTTGAAATCTCATAGTCATGGGGTGGGTTCTCTGTGTGAGCTCAGAGCAGTGTCTGTTCACCACCAGATGGAAAGCATTTCAGTATTTTAATTGGTAAGGCTGTGTTCATGCACGTTCATGGACCACCAGTTCAGTGGCATTCTCTGCTGGAGCCCCAACACCCCTGTCATACTTCATCTTTCAAAGCTCCAAACAGTCTTCACACCCAGGAGGTTGTGGTAATGTAACCACAGCACAGGATTGGAGGAAAAAAAACAACCACCCAGGGGTGACATAGTTTAAGGGCTCGGGCCCAATTGCCCCATTTGGACGAGTTGGTAACACCAACACTTAGTGTGTAAACTGGAGGATTGTCCAAGATCATGGACTTAAGAACGACACGGGCTCAGATGTCACCTTGGACAGCAAGGGACAGTGTGGGGTCACTCACTGGCCAGGATTATGGTCCCTTATACTGTCAAAGTAGAGCTCACCGGGGATCCTCTGGCCAAGCCAGAGAGGAGGCTTGGGACCTTCTAGGGAATTTCTGCCCTAAAGGGAATGGCTTAAGGAAGGCAGGGGTGCTGAAAATCCTAGTTCACAGGGAGCAGTCATGTTTATGGAACGAGGCCCAGCAGTAGCCTTAAAAGCTGCATCACAAATCTTTCCGCCTGGATACAAAACAAGCAGGAAAAGGAATTCAGAGTCTTGGACAAGGATCACAGCAGGATTCAAATCCAGGTCAGGGGTGAACAGGGAGCCCCTAGAGGGGCCTCAGGAGCGAGGTCCTTCCTGCCTTTAGTCCATTTGCAAATGAGCTTCCTTGGGCCTTGTCCTCTCCAAGTGCACGTTTTGATCTTTTTACATTGTTTTCCCCACTTAGAGCTGATGCAATTCCAGAGATTGAACTAGAAAACTACAAGTTCCTAAAATTTAGTCAAAAGAAATCTCAACAAGAGAAGCAGAAAATGTTCCCTGTTCCTCAAGAATGTAGAAAGGCAGCCCCTGCCTGTGGCACGACATGGTCCTGGGTAGTGCTGTTTTAAAGACACCCACATTTCAGTGGTTGTTGCTCTGCCTGTGAAAGTACCTTCAACATTTAAATCCCAAGAGAAAGGGCGGGGTGACACGTCTGCTCCTGGAAGAGTTGAATGATACTGAAATGAACTGGTCTTCGGAATTAGGGGAATTTGGGGGTGTCCCCACTAGCCAGGGTAGGGGCTGGCCTTTCTCCCTTCTCCCACCAACAATAAGCTGATGACCCGGAAGAGTTCGTGATTCAAGGAGAAATGTGAGATTCAGTGTCTCACTTACATGCCTACAGAAAGCTACAGAACCACATCACAACTCCCAGACTGTAAAGGGAACAGGACTTTAATACAATATTCAAATATGGCATTTATTGTTTACAACAAATAACTTCTGTGCCTCCCCATTTGGTGAATAGTTGCTGGGGTAGAGATGTCAGGGAGCTGAGGTGGGTGTGTCCCCTCTCTCTTGGGCATCAGGGGTCGCAGGAATCAGCTTACAATGCTCCCCTTCCCCTCAGGAGGGAGGAGCTGGCCCAGTGCATCCCAAGCATCCCAGCTGTGTCCCCGCTGCTGAGGATGGGGCTGTGATCGGCCACTGGTACGGGGGTTGGTGTTGGGGCCTGGGGACCGAGTAGAAGAGTCGGGTTATCTTGGTGGCCTGGAAGAATCATGGCCCCCACCCTGTCCCCACTGCACTGGGTGCTCCTGACCCTGTGCTCAGTGCTGTCAGCCACCAGTACCCCATTTGTCCCTGCCACGCGAGCGATCATTTAGTATCACCTATTTCACAGAGGGGGAAATGGAGTCTCAGGAAGCTGAAGAGAGTCACCCCAATCACAGGACTGCTCAGTAGTGGAGTTGGGATCCCATTGCCAGCTGTTCGACTACCCAAGGCCATGCTTAGCTCGAAGCCTAACTGAACCCATAGGAGTCAGTCACCCCGGCCCAGACACTCACTCACCCCTTACCTTGATGATGGCGGGTTCTTCTTGGCCTTGAGTATTCTGCTGGCCAACTAGGTCTGGGGGTTCAGCTGGCAGGACAGGCTGTAGCTCCAGGACAGAGAGGCTCCTGTGAACCTAAGAGAAACCACACCTCAAGTGTCCCCTCACTGCCTGCCCAGCAGCTGGAGTCTGAGTGTCCCAGAGGTCGCCATGCAACAAGGCCTGGGGCTGAGTGGGGGGCCACGGAGACAGGATCTCTGGACTGGCCAACAGGGAGAGTCCACCCCTGCCCTCACCCAACTCCTGCCCGGCCTCACCTATCACTCTCGTTGAGCAGCTCCATGTCCTGGAACCAGGCCCCAAATCGCTCCTCAGGCTCTAGGTTGTAATACTTTGTGGCCACCTGGAGCAGCAGGATCTCCCTCATGACTGGCTATTCCTGGGACCAGAGGGAAGGAGAGGCTGCAGTTAGGGCCTGGGTGAGGGATGCTGCATGGGCCTTGTCGGGTGTCAGGGGTGGGGCAGGGACCAGTCCTGGGAACTGTCCTTCCCTCCAGTTCCTACCAGGTTTTACCTGTTCTCAGAATGGGAATAAGCAGTGCCTCCTCCAGGATTTTTTCATTGATGCCATCCTCCCCTCAACCCACCTGCCAACTGGATGGGTCTCCCACTTCTTTGTTATCAAACTCTTCTACTCAATGTAAGATACAGTGGGTGGAGCCAGGGACTGTTCTGCCCAGAGGGTCTCTGAATTCCTCCTCCTTCCCCTCTCCTGAAGGGGGTGGGGCAGCTGTTCACTTCAGTCCTCTTCTCAGGTTGATCTCATTCTCCTGGAAGGCAGACAGCCAGAGTCCATCAGACAGAGCCCCCTAGCCTGAATAGCCCCCTATGCCTACACCTTCTCATGTTGCACTACTGCCAGGTCCCCAGAGGGGGCCGGGCATGCAGAGAAAACAGGACTTGGACCTAGGCCTGGCTCTGAGCTCCAGAGAAGGAGGACATGGGGGAGAGGCTGAGGGACCTGGCAGCATAACCCTCTCTGATGACAGACTTGGAGGCTGAGGCCTCAGGCAGAGGGGACTGCTCAGCCACTTATGTGCTGCCTTGACTTGGAGGGGCCCGAATCCTCTCTCCCTCCACGGGCAGCATGGGAGGGAGAGGCTGAGTCCAGCTCAGATAAAACCTCACGCAGCTGTGCCGTCAGGCAGCTCTGAGCTTCCCCAGCCTGGGGAACCGGAATGGGTGTCTCAGGTGGAACCTCTGTTCACTCATCCCTAAGATGTGCCTGATGCCCCAGCTCCCGGAGGCGGCTGTGAGGCTCTCAGGAGAGATGTGCCAAGTGCTGAGAGCTCAGAGCACAGTTCGGGGGCTCCCACATCCCAATGCTCAGGATCCTGGGCCTCAATGCCTGGTCCTCAGGTGCACCCACCTCGAGATTATCACCCATCAGCAGGTGCAGCATCAGCAGGTGACCAAGGAAAGTGCCAATATAGGGGATGACACTCTGTGACATCAGAGTGTGGGTGGGATGAAGCTTTGCTCCCAAGCCGGCCCCCTGCAAACCCTCCCCTGAAAAGTCCTCACTCTCAGCCTCCTGGCCCACACCAGAGTTCGCACTGGGAGCAGCCTAGGACCCTTAGCAGCCTCCCCTCAATTCCTCCTCCCTTCACACCCCAAGAACACCACACTCCTCCTCCTCACCTCCCAGGGCAGGCTTCTGGAAAATCACAGGGTACGCGGTCCCTGGTCCTCCCCACAACAACCCATCCTGCACCTGATCTCCCAGGCTCTCCTCCTGGTCACTTCTACTGGGGGATTCAGGCACTGTGGCAGCAAGAGGAAGGGCCATCCTCTCTTGATTTGAGGCCTCCAGCTGGGAGGGCAGAGCCCCTCCCCCACAGGCACACTCACCTGCTGCTGCTGCTGTTTCTCCTGCACTCTATGGGGGCTGATCTGCCGGGGGGGGGGAAAACGTGGAGGGTCCCTCCTGCCAGGATCAAGGAGAGTGTCAACGAGCCATACTACCCTCACCCCATTTCTCTCTAGCACCACTGGCCTCCGAACCTGGACATCTGACTCGAGTCAACTGGTACCAATGCCAATACATCATCCAAGGTGTTGTGATTCTAGAACAAGCCCAGCTCCAACTCTCACTCTGTGTGTGAGCTTGGGCTTTCTGTCTGGCCTCCCTGAGTCTGTTTGCTCATATGGAAGGTGTGAGAACTCCAGCTACCTCACAAGTACTCCTGAGGATTCAGTGTCACATGACTGTCATCATTGTGCTCGCCCTCACCCCTCCAGGTGGAGCAGGCAGAAAGCTCCCACAGTCCTGTCCACCCTCTTAACTCATCACCACCCTGTGAGGCCTGCACCACACAATCACCATCCCTCCCTTCCCAGATGAGGAGACAGAGGCCCAAACAGGGACAGTGAGTTGCTCAGGGGACCAAAGAGGAGAGGCCGCTTGCCCCTCCCAGCCAGATGCCCTGTTCCCACATCCTCACCTAACCCGCAGCCCCACCACTGACAACAGTCCTGTCCTCTGAGCTCTCAAAGCTTGGTCCTGGGCCGAGCAGTGGAGAGGACGATGTGTCTTGGGAGTCTGGTTGCATGGCTCCTGCCTGCCACAGTCTCGTGGAGTGTCTGGCCCCCAGGCTGGGTCAGAGGCCATGCCAAAGCCTTCTCCTCCCCAAGGAACCCCTCAGGACATTCCCCTGCCCTGAACTCTTTCTTTATCCACTCAGGAACTGAACTCTCAATGTGCCACCTCTGATCCACAGGGAAGGTGGTGACAGGATGCTTTGCTTCCTCATTTACGTGAAGCTCCTAACGTCCTTTCAGCAGGATCCACTAAGAATCCATGAGTTGCCTAGACGCTTCTCATAAGCCCCTGGGGGCATATGTCATTGCCAACCAGGCACTCAGATGAGACTCTTGTGGTTGACTCGAGTGACTGCTCTAGGGGTCGGGGGGGGGGCCCGAAAGCACACACATCTGTCTCTGATCCAGCCGTTCAGGCCCAAGGATGAGTAGCCTGTTTGTCCACCTGGACCATGGGAATCCTCTGCCATGCATGTCCCTGGGACAGGCAGGGTGTCCTCCCCTTGGAGACATGGTGAAGACAGAAGGAGCAGCAGGGGCCTGGCTTCCTGAGGACAGGTTTAGGCTGAGGGCTAAACCCACCGCAACAGCTTGGAAGAAGCTACATCCAGCAGGATGGACGTGCATGGAAGCCAGAGACCTGCTGATGGCACCAGCTCAGCAACTCTTCCTGGAACAGCCCAACCAACACCACTGTGTCCCATGGCCAGGGCCTCCTGCCCAAAAATGGCACCCTGCTTCCCATGAGCTGAACAGATCCCTCTGCTTGTTAACCTGGACAAGATAGACTGGAATGTTTCAGAGAAAGTTCAAGTGAGAAACTATCAAAACCACAACCTGCCCAGTACCCTTGCCCCTCTCCCCCCTCCTCTCTTTCCAGACCCGCAGCCTCCACTCTATCTTGGTCATCAGTTCTCTGCTCAAGGACTCATCTTGGCTATAGAGCTCCTTAAGTTTTTCAGAGCTTTACCCGAGGGGAGGGGAAAGAGGGAAGGATAAATTTAGGGATAATGTGAGGGGTCTGAGTGCAAATCCCTTTTCTTTGACAACCCAAGAGATTCAACCTGCCTGGAGGAGTGTTCTCACTGGGCTCCTTTGAGCACTAAGGTCTCATGGGACTGGGAGGGGGCTCTCCTGTTGGTCACTGGGGTCTCCACTCCCCAGCTCTACAGAGCAGCTCTGTTTTGACCACTATGAGTTTCAACTGGCCATAGAGTTCTGTTGCTATAAACACTTGGAAATCTCCAATGTGGCTCAACCCAATAGCTGACATTTAGGGAAACCGAGTCCTGAAGCAGAACTGGTTCACAAGGACACCAGGAGACTTAGAGACCAACTACCCACTCCCAGGCCCTGTCCCCAGCATTTGCTGCCTCCCAGGAGTTCCTGGTTGACTGAGGCGCCAATGGCAGACATAAGGAGATCCCCCATCCATCCTGGTCCTCCTATGCAGAGAGGCCTACCCACAGGGAAACTTACCCCCGTGTGTTCTTCAGGTGGCTTGTGGAGGTTTTCTGCAGAGCAGAGATGAAAGTGCGGGGTGAGGAGAAGTTCTTCCAGATGTCGCACTCCTGGGGAAGGGAAGAGAATGAGGTGTGAGGTTGGGCACTGGAGCCCCGCTTGCTCTAGCTTCAGTCTCCTTCTATTTACATCTCCCCTCCTGGATGAGACAGATGCTCAGGGAGCCCCAGAAAGACATTTAGGACCCAGAAAGTAACACTCACAAGGAGGAGGAGTTTAGCTCAACCCAGGGAAGGAGCCAGGTAGGAAGTGAGCATCCTCCCACTGGGACCTGGAGTCAAGGTCAGCGGGGCCCCTGGCAGGAAAGGCCTAGGGACTTGCAGGAGCTTAGACCACACACTGCAATCCTGGGAGCTGATAAAGGTGGAGAGGCAGTTCCCAAGTCTCCAGAGAGGGGCTCTACTGGGCCTCCCACGGCACACCTGGGCCACCTGGACCCAGTGCTCTACCACCCTCGCCCTGTCCTGGGCTGTCATGCTCGCATCCCCGAGGCAGGTGGTGATGACGAGGCTGGCCACCCTTCTGAACTGGTCGATGGTGGCCTGGATGGTGGGTGTCTAGTGTTGACTGCCAGGCTTATTCTTCTTGTGCCAGGTGGATCCCAGGCACTGAGAGGGCACCACCTTCCAGAAGAGCTCCTGGGGGACAGGGGGAGTGTCATCCAGCCCTGCCACAGGCCACCTCTGTGTCCACAGCCACTAAAGTCCCACACGGTTGTCACAGTTTAGAGCTAGAGCTCAGGAAGCTCAGGATGTGGCCTGAGCCTTGTGAGAGTCCCTAGGTTTTCTTCTCTGTCCACCGAGGTTACCCAACACAGGATGTCCCAGGACCCAATCCCGGCAGGGAAGGGAGAGGGGCATTTGCATCCAGCCCGTCCTGGCTAACTCCAAGCTCCAGACGGTGGCTCAACTCTGCTCATGCCAAGGGGGCATCTGCCACCACCCTGATCTCTGCTCTGGTCCCACTCTCCATTCTGATGCACATTCCTCCGTGGCAGCTACAACCACTGGCCTTGTCTGTCTCCCTTGTAGTGAAGCACACTTCAGGTGTCAAGTCCTGAGGCTGTTGAGCCTACTGAGGAGACGGCTGGGCCACCGTAGACCTGGCTGCACACAGTGAGTTCCCCTCCACCACTGATGGGCCAAGCCCTGCCAAGCTTTCCATCTCTTCTACCTCATGGAGCCGGCACAGCCACTCTGTGCAGCAGGTCCTGTTAGTGTCCACCTCTACGGTCTGCAGGTGGACAGCAAAGGCTTGGGGGTTCCAGAAGTTGCCCAGGTCATATGGTTGGTAAGGGGTGGAGCTGGGATTTGGGCCCAGATCATGGGAGTTTGGATCAGGTCTGGGGCAACAATGGCAGAGGGACGGCCTGCTCCACCCCGCCCTGAGATCCCAGCTGTTCACCACATCTATCACGGTCAACTGCTCCACCACCAGCTTAGGAGAGAAGGCCGTGAGGTTGGGCTTCTTCTCACGCTCCTTAACAGCCACAGGTGGAGATGGACTTCCCACCAAAAATGATGGTGCAGGTGACTCCAGCTCAGCAGCACTCACTCCTCCTGGAGCCGATGTCGGCCCTTGCTCCAGCTCCAACACTGCTGATGGAGGGGACGCTGGCCTCAGCACTAGTAGCGGTGTTGTGAACGGAGCTGGAGCCAGCTCTACCTCCACCACTGCCCACTGCTCTGCTTCTGCCACTGGCTGGAGCTCTGCAGCTGGCGCTACAGTGGGATAAAGAGAAAGATTCACCCACATAGCTGACTTTCCATGTGTCCTTCTAAACACAGGAAAGATCCCACTTCCCTTCCAGGAATATCCAGCCTGCAGTCCCCCTTACCCTCTGCCTCTGCCTCAGTGGCCTCCAGAAGCTCACACTGGGCAAGGGTAAGAGGGTCATGGCAGCTCAGCTCCGAAACAGGCAAAGTTACCTGCGTGTACATCTCCTTTAGCTTGAAAAAGGGACAGCCCCAGTCTGGTCACTCCCTAGTTCTGGTCAACCTGGTCATCTCAAGGTCCTGAGTGTGGAGACCCTCTGTTCCTGTTCTCATCTCAGAGCAGCACTGGATGGTGTTTGTGGCCTCAGGCACCTTCCCCTTGCCTAGTGAGTTGGTGAAATTGAAACCATTGGGCAGCTCCTCGATGACCTTCTTACTGGAGTTCTGCAAAGACTGCTCCGGAGCTGGGCCTGAAGGAATCAGGGGCTGCCTGCACACTGCCACTGGGGTCATCCCCCAAGAGAAAGTCTGCTCCTCAGTTCAGGCACAGAGGGACATCCCTGCAAAGAACTGTGGTCAGGCAGGAAAAGAGATGAAACCTCTATGGCTCAGTAACATAAGAGTAGAGGAGCTCACATTCTCATGCTGCCAGCCATGACCTGGGCTATGAACATGACAGGCCCACCATGCTTCCGACACCTAACAACCAGCTCCTGCCCAGGAATGGTCTGCCCCTCATACCCTGCCTTCTCCCCTCCACACAAACACATACAGACACACACACACACAAGATGAGGGACCAGGGGTGTGGGGCTGATCAGGTGGGATCACAGTTGTGTCCTGGCCTGCACTAGCCTATCCTGGGCTGCCCCGTGTTACCCTTCACTGCCTCCTGCCAGACGCCCAGAGGCGTCGGGGATGAGGGCTGAGCCAACGTCGGCAACGACCAAAAAGTTTCTCTTTCTGGGTTTTTTTGTGCCTAGATCCTCCAAAAGTTGGGATACAACAACAAAATATTTTTTCCTGTTGACTGTCTCCAGTCAAGTGAGCTGGATGGGGGGCTGTGGGTGCCTGGTTACCAGAGTTCTAAGATCTTTTGAGGTCTATGACCAAGGAAGTGAAGTCTTTTTTCAAGACTCCTTTACCTAGGCCCCTTCCCTCAATCAGACTTATCCAGAGCTGCCCCCTGTGCCCTGGCTGCTAACCCTCCTCCCCCATGTCATCTCCTGAGCTGTACACAAGGAGCCTACACAGCCCTAGCCACAGCTCCCTGGAAACCTAAGTCGGGTCCTAGCTTTGAGGAGACAGAGATGAATGCAGACCTCCTTTTTCTTACCAGTTCTTCATCCCGAGAAAGTCCCTGTACCTCTCAGGTCCTCCCCAGTCTCTAAACCTGCACCATGGGGATCAGGCTAGAATCTACTTCCTAGGGATGTCAGGCGGTGTATATGACATAATATCTCTTACCTCTGTGAGCTGGTGTCACATGTACCTAAGGCACAAACTTAAAGATGGAAGAATAACAAGAAGGGGTGACAGGTAGCACAGAACACCACTCAAAACAGGCCTGGGTTCTAGCAATGTGATATTGGAACAGTCGCTTCCAACTTGGCCTCATTTTCAGGTCAGCATCATGAGGGGGTTGAAACTAATGGAAATTTACATACTGCCATCCTGCGGCATAAAACCATTCAATTGTTTCCTGTTTAATGGAGAATGAGACCCAAGTGTCTCGTCTTGGCCTATGAGGTGAGCAGCCTTCACAGTGGTACCCAGTAAGCCCCACCCATGGTACAGCCATCCCCGTGGAACCACTAAGTAGTTAGTAACTGGTTTCTTAACATAATAACAGCCAAAGTGATGGGATGTCTTGTCTAAGTTTTAACTAAAAAAGTCTCTCACTTCCTCTTACTCCCTCTTTCATGTTCCATCTCTCTCTCTCACTCTGTCGAATCCCTGTAACTGAGGAATCAAATACCAGTGTTTTTGGGCTGCCCAACGTGGACGCCTAGATAGGAGAGAAGCACGAGATTGCCCAGGCCAACAGACAGAAAGAAACTCAGGCTCTCAGTCCAAACTGAACCCTAAAAGCTGAGAGTGAACTTGGGGGCCAGTCCTCCCCCAGTTGAGCCTCAGTTGCAGGCCACACAGGGTGGTGATGAGGTAAGAGGGAGGAAAGGAATGTGGGAGCTTTCTGCCTGCTCCACCTGGAAGGATGAGGGCGAGAACAATGTCATGTGACACTGAGTCCTCAGGAGAACCTGTGAGGTAGCTGGAGTTCTCACACCTTCCAGATGAGGAAACAGGCTCGAGGAGGCCTGGCCCAAAGCCCAAGCTCACATCGAGAGTGAGAGTTGGAGCTGGGCTTGTTCTAGAATTACAACATCTTGGAGGATGGAGTGCTATTGGTACCAGTTGCCTGGAGTCAGATGTCCAAGGTCAGAGGACAGTGGTGCTGGAGAGAAATGGGGTGAGGGGACTATGGCCTTACTGACACTCTCCTCGACCCTGACAGGAGGGCCCTGCCACGTTTACCCCCCCGCAGATCAGCCCCCATAGAGTGCAGGAGAAACAGCAGCAGCAGCAGGTGAGTGTGCCTGTGGGGGAGGGGCTCTGCCCTCCCAGCTGGAGGCCTCAAATCAAGAGAGGATGGCCCTTCCTCTTGCTGCCACAGTGCCTGAATCCCCCAGTAGAAGTGACCAGGAGGAGGGCCTGGGAGATCTGGTGCAGGATGGGTTGTTGTGGGGAGGGCTAGGGACCGCATACCCTGTGATTTTCCAGAATCCTGCCCTGGGAGGTGAGGAGGAGGAGTGTGGTGTTCTTGGGGTGTGAAGGGAGGAGGAATTGAGGGGAGGCTGCTAAGGGTCCTAGGCTGCTCCCCGTGGGAACCCTGGGTGGGCCAGGAGGCTGAGGGTGAGGCCTTTTCAGGGGAGGGTCTGCAGGGGCCCGACTTGAGAGCAAGGGCTCATCCCATCCACACTCTGATGTCACAGAGTGTCATCCCCTATATTGGCACTTTCCTTGGTCACCTGCTGATGCTGCACCTGCTGATGGGTGATAATCTCGAGGTGGGTGCACCTGAGGACCAGGCAGGGAGGATCCTGAGCCTTGGGCTGCGGGAGCCCCCGAACTGAGCTCTGAACTCTCAGCACTTGACACATCTCTCCTGAGAGCCTCACAGCCGCCTCTGGGAGCTAGGGCATCAGGCACATCTTAGGGATGAGTGAACAGAGGTTCCACCTGAGACACCCATTCCGGTTCCCCAGGCTGGGAAAGCTCAGAGCTGCCTGACGGCACAGCTGCGTGAGGTTTTATCTGAGCTGGACTCAGCCTCTCCCTCCCATGCTGCCCGTGGAGGGAGAGAGGATTCGGGCCCCTCCAAGTCAAGGCAGCACATAAGTGGCTGAGCAGTCCCCTCTGCCTGAGGCCTCAGCCTCCAAGTCTGTCATCAGAGAGGGTTATTCTGCCAGGTCCCTTAGCCTCTCCCCCATGTCCTCCTTCTCTGGAGCTCAGAGCCAGGCCTAGGTCCAAGTCCTGTTTTCTCTGCATGCCCAGCCCCCTCTGGGAACCTAGCAGTAGTGCAACTTGAGAAGGTGTGGTCCTAGGGGGTCTAGTCAGACTAGAGGGCTCTGTCTGATGGACTCTGGCTGTCTGCCTTCCAGGAGAACGAGATCAACCTGAGAAGAGGACTGAAGTGAACAGCTGCCGCACCCCCTTCAGGGGAGGGGAAGGAGGAGGAATTCAGAGACCCTCTGGGCAGAACAGTCCCTGGCTCCACCCCCTGTATCTTACATTGAGTAGAAGAGTTTGATAACAGAGAAGTGGGAGACCCATCCTATTGGCGGTGGGTTGAGGGGAGGATGGCATCAAGGAAAATTTCCTGGAGGAGGGGCTGATTATTCCCATTCTGAGAACAGGTAGAGCCTGGATGGAACTGGAGGGAAGGACAGTTCCCAGGACTGGTTGCCTGCCCCACTCCTCACCCCCAATAAGGTCCATGCAGCATCCCCCACTCAGGCCCTATCTGCAGCCTCTCTTTCCCTCTGGTCTCAGGAATAGCCAGTCATGAGGGAGATCCTGCTGCTCCAGGTGGCCACAAAGAATTATAACCAAGTGCCTGAGGAGCGATTTGGGGCCTGGTTCCAGGACAAGGAGCTGCTCAACGAGAGTGATAGGTGAGACCGGGCAGGAGTTGGGTGAGGGCAGGGGTGGACTCTCCCTGTTGACCAGTCCACAATGCCTGTCTCCGTGGCCCCCCACTCAGCCCCAAGCCTTATTGCATGGCGACCTCTGGGACACCCAGACTCCAGCTGCTGGGCAGGCAGTGGGGGGACACCTGAGATGCGGCTCCTGTTAGACTCACAGGTGCCTCTCTGTCCTGGAGCTACAGCCTGTCCTGCCAGCTGGACACCCAGACCTAGTTGGCCAGCAGAATACTCAAGGACAAGAAGAACCTGCCATCATCAAGGTCAGGGGTGAGTGATTGTCTGGCCTGTGGTGACTGACTCCTATTGGTTCAGTAATACTTCGGGCTAAACGTGCCCTTAGGGAGTGGGACAACTGGCACTGGGATCCCAGCTCCACTACTGAGCAGTCCTGTGACTGGGGTGACTCTCTTCAGCTTCCTGAGACTCCATTTCCTCCTCTGTGAAATAGGTGATACTAAATGATCTCTTGCGTGTCAGGGACAAATGGGGTACTGGTTGCTGACAGCACTGAGCACAGAGCCTGGAGCACTCAGTGCAGTGGGAACATGGTGGGGGCCACGATTCTGAGGGAGGCCCCCCAGGATAACCCGACTCTTCTACTCAGTCCCCAGGCCCCAACACCAACCCCCGTACCAGTGGCCGTTCACAGCCCCATCCTCAGCAACGGGGACACATCTGGGAGGCTCGGGATGCACTGGGCCAGCTCCTCCCTCCTGACGGGAAGGGGAGCATTGTAAGCTGATCTCTGAGGTCCCCTTAAACCCAAGAGAGAGGGGACGACCCCACCCCAGCTCCCCGATGTCTCTACCCCAGGACCAATTCACACATTGTGGAGGGGCAGTAGTTATTTGTTGTAAACAATAAATGCCATATTTGAATATTATATTAAAGTCCTGTTCCCTTTACAGTCTGGGAGTTGTGGTGTGGTTCTGTCGCTTTCTGTAGGCATGTAAGTGAGACACTGAATCTCACATTTCTCCTTGAATCAAGAACTCTTCCGGGTCATCAGCTTATTGTATGTGGGAGAAGGGAGAAGGGCCAGCCCTTCGCTGGCTAGTGGGAAAACCCCCAAGTCCCCCTAATTCCGAAGACCAGTTCATTTCAGTATCATTCAACTCCTCCAGGAGCAGACATGGCCCCCCGCCCGTTCTCTTGGGATTTTAAGGTTGAAGGTACTTTCACAGGCAGAGCAACAACCACTGAAATGTGGGTGTCTTTAAAACAGCACTATCAGGACCATGTCGTGCCACAGGCAGGGGCTGCCTTTCTACATTCTTGAGGAACAGGGAACGTTTTCTGTTTCTCTTGTAGAGATTTCTTTTGACTAAATTTTAGGAACTTGTAGTTTTCTAGTTCAATCTCTGGAATTGCATCAGTTCTAAGTGGGGAAAACAATGTAAAATGATCAAAACGTGCACTTGGAGAGGACAAGGCCCAAGGAAGCTCATTAGCAAATGGACTAAAGGCAGGCAGGATCTAGCTCCTGAGGCCCCTCTAGGGGCTCCCTGTTCACCCCTGACCTGGATTTGAATCCTGCTGTGATCCTTGTCCAAGACTCTGAATTCCTTTTCCTGCTTGTTTTGTATCCGGGTGGAAAGATTTGTGATGCAGCTTTTAAGGCTACTGCTGGGCCTCGTTCCATAAACATGACTGCTCCCTGTCAACTAGGATTCTCAGCACCCCTGCCTTCCTTATGCAATTCCCTTTAGGGCAGACATTCCCTAGAAGGCCCCAAGCCTCCTGCCTCGTTTGTCCTGATGGATCCCCGGTGAGCTCCACTTTGCCAGTAGAAGCGACTATAATCCTAGCCAGTGAGTGACCTCACACTGTCCCTTGCTGTCCAAGGTGACTTCTGAGCCCGTGTCATTCTGAGGTCCATGATCTTGGACAATCCTCCAGTTTACACACTAAGTGTTGGTGTTACTAACTCGTCCAAATGAGGCAATTGGGCCCAAGCCCTTAAACTGTGTCGCCCTTCGGTGGTTGTGTTCTTGTCCCCAGTCCTGTGCTGTGGTTACATTACCACCACCTGCTGGGGTGTGAACACTGTTTGAAGCTTTGAAAGATGAAGCATGATAGGGGTGTGGGGGGCTCCAGCAGGGAATGCCACTGAACTGATGGTCTATGGACATGCATGAACACAGACTTACCAATTAAAATACTAAAATGCTTCCTATCTGGTGGTGAACAGACACTGCTCTGACCTCGCACAGAGAACCCACCCCATGACTAGGAGCTTTCAAAGGGATACCAAGTGGCATTTTGAACCTCATCACTTGGGAACACCCTGTAAGACAAGGGACAGATGAATCGCTTCGCACTTGTGAATTGTCCCCTTCTTTCTGATGGCTGCAAGTTTCACCCAGACACACAGGCTGCACTCTGCCAGGGAAGCCTTCTCAGGACAACCAGAAGCTGAAGATGAATCTTGGTTCCCGTCATCCCAAGCCCTTCCTGACATGGCACAGCCACCAGGGAATGTGATTTGGTAATGGAAAGACTGGGAAGGCTGTATTTTCCCTCCAAAGAGAAAGAGAAGTACCAACAGTGAAAGCTTGATCCCTCAAATAAACAATTAAATCCCAACAAGCAGTGGTTTCTTTCAGCATTACTGATGCTGAAAAGATTTCTTTTGTTAATAGCACGATCCCCCAACTGCCATGTCCATTTCCATGAATCAAATTTCCAACACATATGGATCTAAAAAACTGAGGGAAATCTGGTATTTCCTTAGATGCAACTCTGAATTGGCATGCAACAGAGAACAGAAAAATGGAGACCTAGAAGTAAATATCTAATTTGAGAACATAGACATAAAAGTGCGTTTGAAATAATATTTTGGAATCTATTGGAATATTATACAAAAATAAGAATCCACTTTTAGTAGGTTTTACTGTGATTGTGAGGGGAAAAACTGAATCACCCCGTGACGTTGATAATTCGCTGCTGACATTAAAGTACAAATAAATAACATACATAGTAAAGGAAAATGAGAGAACAGCATGAAAAAGGAAGATCTTTCTCTCCTCACCTGAAACTCAACCTCTCACCTCAGAAAGAAACTGTTGTCTATATTTTCTATGTCTCGAAGCAGAGTTTAATAAAAGAAAAGTATCGATATATTTTAAAGTTTCAAGAGCTCAAAGCAAGGAAACATTAGGGATGCTGCCAAGAGACCTCACTGAGGTGCCTGTTCCATTTCATCTGCTGTCAGGACGGCCTTCTTAGACCCTCACTTTCTCTGCCTCGCTAGCAAGTCTGTCCGCCATCAGTGCTATCACCAGTCTCGCTCCTGTGCTCTTCACTGCCCTTTCCTCCTTCCTGATACCTCCACAGTGGAGCTGTGGAATGCACAGATCAGTTCCTGGAATCATCTCTGCCAAATCTGAATTCCAGCAGGAGTGGGCATGGGACCTGGAATGCAGACCATCTGCGAGCACACCTGGCAGGGATTCACCTGTGTGACTAGGTGCAAGTTTTTGCAACGTTTTGGCAAGATTGAAAGGACTTACGAGTTGTCCTGCGCTGCTCCAGGCCTGGAGTCCTTGCGGTCTCTCGGGCCAGCAGATCTGGTGGGGCTGGTCCAAGTTGTCCCCTCAGACACCAGTCATTGCCAGGATGGGATGGGATTCTAGTAACAGGCCTCTTGAATATGTCACTGGACATCCTCAAAAGAATGGAAATGCTTAAACCAGGCTTTGGTTTGGACTGGTTCCCACAGTTACGCTGCTTCTCCTGTGAAGACGTGACTTATCATCCTTCTTTTCCTCTTACCCTATAAAAACAAATCATGAAACTGGGCCAAATGATAAAGGAGGCCTGCCTTTTTAGGACAATTATCCTGGCTGTTTTGTACTTCCACCCTCCCTCTATCCTCTGGGGATAGATCTGACCTGTTTCCTGGGATGTCATCAGGCAGATTTGCATCAAGAAGAGAAAGCTCAAGGTCAAACTCAAGGCTCCTCCAGATCATTTCCCCCTCCATCCCGTTAACACGCCCTCCTTTTTTGAGTGTAATTCTATTCTCTTCTTTTCCTTGTCACTATCAACCCCACAAGTCCTGGCACTCCCTCTCAGGACAGTCAGTCCCCAGTCCTTTACTAAATCCCAAATCTTACCATTTCTGTGTTTTCTGTCTACTCATTTGCTTAATCCATTGACCACTTGGTGTTCATAGAGATTAAATCAATAGTGACGTTATCAACCACCCCCTGTTAGCAACTTACTCCCATATCCCAGATGTTCACATAATCCAAATGGTTATGTTCAAAAGTAAATAATTCAGAAAACATATTCACTCACCACAAATTCCTGATCTTTAATATTTTTATTCAAACAGTCATACAGTAGATAGCTGTCCCTCAATATCAGTAGTAATGCCAGATCAACGATTCTCACCTTAATTTTCTCCTACACCTATCAATCCTAGATTCCATGGACTATGATCACAATAATTTCCTTGGAAAAATAAAAAATTCCTTACCACTCATTTATTTTGCAAACCTTCAAACCCAGAAGATCTCGATTATCTGCCATGCCACAGCTACTGCTGGTCTTATGACAAGCTGAAGAAAAAGCACGAAACATGATCTTTTTGTACCACTGTAAATACAAAGCCATCTGCATCAACAGGAAAGCACCCATAATGCCTGGAAATTTTGTTCTCTTTTTTTGTTTGGCTCAAAAACAAAAAGACAAATCAATTTAAAAAATGGTCAATGCACCAGAGTAAAATTTTTCCAGTGAAGACATACAGGTGGCCAACAGGTGTATGAAACGGTGTTCAGCATCACAAATCAGGGAATGCAAATCAAAACCACAATGAACTATCATTTCACACCTGTTATGATGGCGATTATCAAAATAACTAAAGATGACAAATGTTGGTGAGGATGTGGAGAAAAGGAAACCTCGTCGGAATGTAAACTAATACAGCCATTATGGAAAACAGTATGGAATTTCCTCCAAAAATGAAAACTAGCCTATGATCCAGCAATCCCACTTCTGGTATACAGCCACAGGAATTGAAATCAGGGTCTCAAAGAGATACCTGCCCTCTAATGTTCATTGCAGCAAATTCGCAATAGCCAAGATGTGGAAGTAACCTAAACGTCACTGATGGATGAATGGATAAAGAAATAGAATATTCGTCAACATTGAAAAAAGAAGAAATTGCTGCTATTTTTGACAACATGAATGCACCTAGAAGACATTGTGCTAAGTGAAATAAGGCAGACAGAGAAAGGCAAATATTTCCTTATTTGTGGAATCTAGAATAGTCAAACTCACACAAGCAGAGGTTAGAATGGTGGTTGCCAGGGGCTGGGGAGATGGAGAAATGGGGAGCTAATGTTCAAAGATACAAAGATTCAGTTATCAAGATAAATAAGTTCTGGAAATCTAGGATAAGGCATAGTGCCTACAGCTAACAAGACTGTATTGCATGCGCTACATGCATACATATTAGCTACATTTGCTAATAGAGTAGATATTAAGATTTCTTACCAGAGAATAATAGTAATAAAGGAGGTGAGAGAAAACTTTGGGAGATGATGGATATGTTTGTAGCCTTGATGGTGGTGACAGTCTCAAGGGTGTATGCTTATGTCCAAATTCATCAAGCTGTATATGGAAAAGTATGACATAATCGTTGATTCTTCTGCACCTTGAAATATGCCATATCCTCATCACAAGAGAAAAAATTTGTAACTCTATATGGGGACAGATGTTAACTGGACTTATTGTGGTCATCATTTCAACATATATACAAACATTGAATCATTATGTCATCCCGCTGAAACTAATTTAATGTTGTATGTCAACTTTATCTCAATTAAAAAAACACAACAGACAAAACCATTTGAATACTGTATATGAATTCAGTGAATCCCTGAAACTGCCCCATTCTCATATGGGAATTACAGGAAGCAGAGAGGATGAAGTAAATGGAAGAAAGTTGTATAAAACAGTATTCAAATTAAAATCATTTAAGTTGCTATCAGCTCCTTTTGGCAAAGTTCTGCGAGCACCGATCTACTCTCACATTTTTCCTGGAAAAACATACTTTCACATCCAACCCATAATAGTTTCATCATTTTCTCTAATAAGAAAATTTCAACTTAATAAATAAAAAGAAAAGCATCTCTTATGTATGAATAAAGTTAGTGAACTTTATAGAGAAAAGAGCATATTTGGACAATCCCAATAAAGTAAACAGAAGAACTGAATGATGATCAAGTCTCATTCAAGTTTATCTTTGAAAGCCAGTAAAACCAGGCTATCTTTTCAAGGATGTGTGTAGAGCTGTCAGCCTTGGAAGATAGAAATAGTGGCCTCCTCTGGAGCAAAGGGCAGGCTTGCTTACTGTCCAGTATAATAAAAATAACACCCCCCAGGGCAAAGGTTAGCAGACATCCTGCCCGTTATCAAAGATTTGAATTCCTTAGGCTCTGAGATCTTGCAACCCTCTGCATGTCACCTGGCCCACTGTGTATCACCCTGTAGGAAGTGAGATTTAGTGAACCGGTGCAAATGCTGATACTCTGGCCACTGCTATTGTTGTGTCATTAAGTCCTTTGTCTCTGAGGCATGGGACTCCTGACTTTTGCCAGCATCTGTAAGACCATTGTAGGCTAACTAATTGGTTTGCACGTAAGGTAAAACATCAAACCTTTCACAGTTCCCGACAAGCCCTTAAAATAACTAGTAGTCTTAGGACAGAGAGCTATCCAGAACAATATGCATGGATGGTCTTCATAGAAGACTTCATGCAACCAAAACTTTAATAAGTCTCTCTAATCTCTTTTATTTCTACCCCAAGTAGAAGGAGAGGCACCAAGCTATTACAGACCTAGGGCTTGTGCAAGCCACCTGGAGACCTAGTGACCAGAAACTTCCCATGGGGAGCAAAGACAGATGGGCATATTTCCAAAATGGACCCATGTGCCTCCCGGTCATCAAAAAGACAGTGCATTATCTTAATTTATGGTGATTTGAGTCATTAAAATCTTGTGATGGGCCAAAGATACACTTCTAAGAGGAGTGAGGCACATGGCAGTTGTAAGCAGATTAACACACTTGGTGAATATCAAACTCTGAACTAACTTTAGTGTTCTAATCAATTAAAAGGTACAACAAATTTAATTAGGTAGATTAAATGATATTTAATGGTATCCCTGATTATTACTCTGCAATAATGAACAAGAAGCTCATGTAAATAACTATAATTGGTCTTACTTTAAAACATGATAGTCAGGACTGTTTGAGATAAGCTGGAGAGAAGGAAGGGGAGAAATAGACAAAAGTTAGCTGCTCTGAAGCCACTGTCAAGACCTCTGGATCTGCATGTAACCCAGGAGATCGAGGCAGACGGCTATGCCCCTATATCCTCCTGCACTGTGTTTCTCTGGGATGTCACAGGGCTGAAGCAGCCTCCTAAATCGTGTTTACATATCCATGTGTACAATACCCCTGACCGTGGGGATGAACCACCATTCAATCATCCCGTACACCCCTCTAATTAACAATTAGCTTTCAGAATCATTGTATCATTACATGATAATTTATTCCTCAAACCTGTAGGATGCCGAGCTAAAAGAAAATCAAATATCAATGGCTTCTTTTCTTTGCAAGACCAAGATGTTCTTTCACACTTGGAATCCTGATTAGAGGATAAATCCATCAAATCAATGGAAACAACTTAAGAAATGAACAGAGGGATATTTCATTCGTATATATACATTTGGCATTGTTGCAAAAATAAAGTTACATTTAAAAAAATTAGAACTTTTTGAAATTTCATAGATATTAAAGACTTTGTTCTGCATGTACTCCCTTTGGTTTACCAAATCAAACTCACTCTTTAATGGGCATTTCTAGCATTCAGTGCTAGTAACAACAGTTTTTTTTAATTCTTATTTTTCCCAGGTCAAGGAACAAGGGCAGAGGTCGTAGAGAGGTCAAGTCTAATCTACCTAGGGATGTGGCAGCCTTAACTATGGATGTTCAAGCCAGACATTGCCAGCAGAACCACATCTCTTCATCCATAGGTGAGTTTTTACTAGTAATCACAGAGACTTGAGGATATCAAAGGAAATTCTTCATTAAGATCCAAAGTTATAGATTCTTATCTTGGGTTCATTACTTTGAATTTTTGACCCAAATCGTATATATCGATTGGACCATGTTCAATTCTATGATCTTTAGATGATGCAGCCTACAGCTGAAGAGAAACAGATACAACACCAACATCTTATCCTCTCTGAAGCCCAACTGAGAGTCCCTGGAGTCAGAAGTTTTCAAGACAAGATAAAGTCATCCTTCTTCTGAACAAAGACTGTAGATGCTATACAAATATTCAACTTTATTTATTTTGTTTTATTTTTGTTTTGTGAGGAAGAGCTGCCCTGAGCTAACATATGACAATCCTCCTCTTTTTGCTGAGGAAGACTAGCCGTGGGCTAACATCCATGCCCATCTTCCTCCACTTTATATGGGATGCCGCCACAGCATGGCTTGACAAGCAGTGCGTCGGTGAGTGCCCGGGATCCGAACCTGCAAACCTCGGGCCTCCGCGAACCCCGGGCCGCCGCAGCGGAGCCCGCGCAATTAACCGCTTGCGCCACCGGGCCAGCTCAAACATGCAACTTTAAATTGTTAATCTGACTTGTTAGAATGTGATGCAGCAAGCATAATACCTTCTAAGTTTCATGATTTTTCTCCAGAATACTGAGATGGTTGACCTTGAAGTCAAGTTTCCCCATAAATGTCTTTATTCAGAGATAAAATTAATTTCCCTATAAAATAATTCCCATAAAATTGTTACAAATATATCATAGTCTCTGACTAAAAGGGAACAAAGCAAATTGAGCAGTTGAGTAGCAGTGTAATAAATTCCATACAAGGATCTTACTGCAGCATTATGTATAATAGTGAAACTGGAAATAACCCCATCTCTATCAAAGAAGAAATAAACAGATCGTGGTATTCCTGTTCTTTGGAGTAGCTCCAAAACTTCTAAACAGCTAAGTTAGAGTGACGTATACTGATAAGGAGAGACATCTATGATATATGGTTTGGGAAACAGCAAGTTGAAAAACGATGTAGTTATGTAATTTATGTTAAAAAAACTTTATGTGTATTTATAAATTCATTGGAAATGTCCAGAAGAATAAGCTGCAACCTCTTAACAATAGTTCCTTCTGAGTAGGGGAGTGAGTTTGCAGGGAAGGGGATGGAAGGGGAAGGTTTCACTTTACTCTACATAGATCTGTATAATTTGACTTTTTTTACAAAGTATGTAATTCTTTCATAATTAGAAAAATGAGTGATGTGACCGTTTGGTGCAGGGCAACAGTATGATGTTCACCAGTCTCTGTTCTCTATGTTACTGCACAGCATGGGCTGTAGGAGAAAGCCCAGAGGAGCAAGGAAGACAAAGAAGACACGACACCTGCAGAAAGTCAGTGGAGTATTTCTCCATAAGAAACCTTCCAGGCGAGTGACGGTCAGTATCTTCCACTGCTCCAGCTCTCGCAATAAACATAGAATCTGCCCAGGGTAGTCCGGACAACCACGCCCTGCTAGTCCACTCCCCACCCAGGGCCTGTTTGTGCAGGGTGACTGCCAACAATCAGACAATGGACTCAGGATGGGCCGTGTGCCTTTGGGGCGGCTGGCAGAGAGGGACAAAGTGGAACACCTGCTAAGTGCACACACCTGAGAGGCGGAGCTCCAGGTGGAGACTCAAAATGCACCAAGAAACTGTCTCAGTGTCCCCCCTGTAAAATGGGGATCACAGGTCTACTTCACAGAGCTGTTGGGGAAGATACATAGAAGTGCCTGTGTCAGCCAGTGTCACATTATTAACAAAGTCGTATCCTACTTCAGAATAATCGATGAAAAGAATAATGTGATGAGACCAAAGACGAGATGCCCAGCTTCGTAAGCAGCCCCAGCAGCATGAGAATGAAAGGAGCTCCGAGTAAGCAGGGTTCTTCACAGCTCCACTTTAGAGGATGAACATGGGCTACACCAGGATAAGTGGCTGTTGTACAGTGACTCGTGTAGTGAGGGTGGGTCCCTAAAGACACTGTGAAATCCAGTTACACACAGTGGCTCCTAGGAAACAACTACAAAGCAATCAATGCAGCAGTTAGGAATGGGAAGGGGGTGAGCAGAGGAGGGTCAGAGCCACAAAATCTGATGGAAGACACTTCACCACGACGAGCGCCCAGCTCTGTCAACAGCTTCTGTGGTTGCACCAGAAGATCAAATGTCTGAGGCAGCCATTGTGGGGACTGCTGGGAGCACAGTGGTGACTGAAGCCACACTCCAACAGCAGTGCTTTGGAGCACACAGACCCAGAGACTTTCCTCTCCATTAATCCTTGTTTCAAGATAAGGAATATCCTCATGTTACAATGTCTCCTTCCAACACTTGTGGACGAGTGTCATCAGAACCCCCTGAAGAGGTCACAGGCCAGAGTAGGATGGAACACTGGGGGCTGGGGGAGCGGCGTTGCACCTGACAACACGGACTATCACCCGGGCCTGTTGAACAGGAGAGAAGAACCCGAGGATGTGGTCTAATGATAATTCCCCATCTTGCCACATTCAGAGACACTGCAGAGTTTCTCATCCTTTCTTTAAAAAAACGTTAAAGAATTCATGTGTCATTAATTCATAAAGAGGCAAATTCTTGACAAAGTGACAGGGTCTAGTTTCCATGATCAGGTTTTCCAGTTGTTTTGATAATATTCCACATTCAGTAATCAGAAATGTAACCTATTGGGATGTGTAATATAAACAAGGACTTGTTTTCATTTAGCTCAATGCCCAGACTTTTAAGGATGACATAAATCAGGAAAACAGCTAATCATTCCTCCATAGGTTTCAATAAGACTTTTAAGTTAATTTACCAATCTCAGGAAAAGAGAATATGGCAATTCAAGTTTTTTGTTTCTGCATTCAAGCGTACAGTACAGCCAAGAGAATGAGCAGAAAAAAATTAACAAGAAAGTCTTGCTTGCATTTTATCTTTTGCAAATGAGCAGGATATCTAATGTTCTGTTCTTTTCACTGCTGTAATCAATTTTTAAAGAATATGGTACATCTGACTGTCCCTAGGCATGTTTATCCGGGAACCTTGCCTGAATCCAAAGCAGAGATGTTAAAGCTGACGGGTTTCAAATGTTGCCCAGGTGCTGTCTACCATGAACATCCCTCTCCCAAAGCTGGACCACCAATCTCTTCCTGAGGGATCAGAGTCGCCAGCCCTGTCCCTGAGAGACTGGCCACTCAGGACTGAGCTGAGATTAGGTGATTAATCTAAAGAGCAAAATACTTAAGCTATTCTCATCTTAACGGTGCTGTTTAGGAGGCCTCTGCACTGGAATGGGTTGGTGAAAATGGCCTACTAGATACTTGCCTGGGAATTGATTTGTTCTCCTCTGCTCTTAGCGGATCCTGGGGAAAACAGTGATTAACCTCACAGATGCCTCAACTTCCACATCTGCAAAAAAGGCAAGCAACAGCCAATGTTACCACCCTACAAAGCTCTTAAGTTGTGCTTTCAAGAGGGGCCACAAGGGCGAATGTCTCCCAAAAGCTGATGAAATGATGGCACTTTGGCTGGAGAAGGCAGAGGGCAGCAGGCAAACTGGAAAGTTTCTGGGATGTCAAACCAGCTCCCATAAGCAGTTTAGAGAAGCACCTGGCCCTGGACTAGGTAAGAGGCTGTGGAAAGACCCACAGGCACACAGGGGGGAGGAGGAATCAAACAAAGGAGGGAGGCGGTGGAGAAGAGGCACGAGTCCAGCTTCAATTTTGGACAAAAGCAGTTGCACGCTGCAGGCCCGCGGCTGCCCATGCAACTGCCACACCCAGACTCCCTGGTCCCTCTCGTCCCGTCACATCCCTCTGGTACTCAGTCCAGTTGGAGCCGGTGCAGGACCAGAGTCCTGAGTCAATGGCTGTTTGGCCCTCAGGCAAGCCTTCACCGCCCTGCTCCTCCCCCCAGGGCTAGGCACAGCCCCGTGCCCAGAGCAACTTGGGAGTTGTAGTTCTGCAGTCCTTCAAGCTCCCAGCCAGGAATGGTTAAGAGACAAAAGCACTCAGCATGCACAGCTAGGGGACCCAACTCCCACCTGTCCCTCCACCCCTGGCCCACGCCCCTATGCTTCTACACCCCACCTTCTACCCCGCCTCTTCTCTGTACGATGCCAACTCTACATGCCTTGCCCACCCCCCAGAGTATTTGCTGTGTGGTTGGGCTGCATCCTTTGAGGCCAGTACTCAGGTAGGAGTGGGGATCACCAGCCTGGCTATTGCTGAGAATGCTTGCAGCCCTGGTGGACGCTCCCTGGCCAGTATTTGAAATGTAAATTCAATATCTAAAATGGAAATACCGGGTGCATGGGATCCTGGAATTTGCCTTTTCAAGGCCATCTGTCCTACCATCCCCTGCATCCATCCAGCCTGCCATGATCTTCCCTCTGGACCCCGTGATCAGGGTCGCTGCAGAGATCCTCCCCTTGGAACCCACCCACCTTAAGGGTCCATACCCATCATAAAAACTCAAAGCCATACCACTTGCCAAATTGAAGCAAAAATGGAACGACCCGGGGGGCCACTCAAGGGTGAGGGCATTACTAGATACTTGGGAGTATTAAAATCCATCTGATGATGTCATGAGTGAACGTGTTCCACTTTAAAACAAAACACTGCTGTTATCCTGAGATATTGAGTTAGGATCTTTTTGCAAATATACCAGATTTAAAATGTTTATTGATGTATAACATGCGTGTAGAAATATATGCAGAAGTCATCCATGTAAACCTCAAAGAATTATTACAAAGTGAACACACTTGTGTGACCAAGAACTAACACCAGCTTCACTCAGGTCCCAACAATCCCTTTCTCCCTCCTTCCTCCCCAAAGGTAGCTGACATCTTACCAGCGAACACTATATATTGAGTTTGTCTTCTTATACAAGTGTTTTATTACAGAACAATTTAAACAATATACAAAATAAACAAAACAGCATAGTAGGCTTGTCACCCAGCTTCAACAACTACTAATCATCTGGCATTTTTGTTTCTTCCACACTCCATCCCATTCCCACCTCACTTTATTATTCTTTTAGTCCTTTGTGTGTGTGGGGGTGTAAGAAGTACGCACACTGAAAGGCACAAATCTCAACCTTACATTTTTGGCAAATAAACATACCCATATAACCTTCACACCTTTAAGACTAGGATATTTCCATCACCCCCAGAAAACCCCTTCCTCTTCCTTCCTAGGCAATTTTTTCCTTCCCCCGAGGCAACCACTGTTCTGGTTTTTTCAGCATAGGTTCATCTTGGCTGAAATCATCCCACTTGTATTGTTTTCTGTCCAGCTTGCTTCCCTCAGCATGAGGTTGATGAGTCTCTCCCAACATGTGTGTGTCAGCGTTTGCTCCTCGGCACAGCTGAGGGCGTTCTGCTCTGAGGATGCCCCGCAGTGGGCTCTTCTTCCTCCTGGGGACGTGCAGGTCATCTCCTGCAAACATTTTTGTACAAACCATTTTTGTATGCTGTTTAATTCCTTTATTAGCATTTAAGTGACACACCTTTGCATTTTTGGTGGTTGGTCCAGATTACAATATGCATCTTTAACGTATCACAGCCTACCTAGACTTAATAGTGCACCAGTTTAATCAATGTAAAATATGGAAGACTTGCTATAGAACAGTTCCATTTACCTCTGTCTGTCCTTTGTGCTATTGTTGTCATAAATTTTACATCATCCCATGTTATAAATCCCACAATACAGTGTTATAATTTTTGCTTTCAACAGTCATAGGTTTTTAAAGTAATTAACAGAAAAACGTTATGTAGTTTGAGGCAGATGATTTGAGGCTCTGCAAATTTTTTTTTTTTTAAAGTTTCACCCACAGTTTTTGCATTCATCAGTCAGCCTAACCCACAATAATTATTACTGTGGTGTTCTAGTGGCGATTTTCTATTTCATGCTATCCAGCCACATTTATTATTTGGAATTCTGTGAGGAAGATTCCCTCCCTCCTTCTCCCGTCCTTCTTCCTTTCTTTCTCTTATTCCTGTTTCTTTCTTCCTTTCTTATTTAATCTATTTTATGTCAGTATAGACTCATGGATATTTATTTTATTCTCTGTGTAATAATCCAATGCTACCATTATTTATTATGTTGCTCACAGTTTTCCAGCTTGAGCCATTGAGAAATCTTTCAGATTGATTCCTTTTGACACATCTCATCATTTGCTGTGTTTTATTTAAAGCACTTTTCTACTTTCTGGCACTACAAGATGGTCCAGGCTCATATTGTATTTCCCATCTCCAGCCCTAGAATTAGCCATTTCTCCAAGGAAACCTGGTTCTTTTTATTGGAGAATGATATTTAGAAACCAAGATCTGGGAGCTAAGTGTGCTCATTGATACTAGGGTGTCACTGCTTCTGGACCCTCTCAGCAGAGCCTGGAAACGTATGTATGAATATAAACTCAGGTATACACATCTATATATCAATCTACCAACATATCAATCTATTCATCGATCTGGATAGATATATTAGAAGAGACACGGTTTCATACTGATACTTCCAACTCCTATCCAACACCACAGAGTTTATTCTAGCATTCTCCTTTTGTTTATTTTTAACTTCTTTCACCAACAGTGAGAAACTTAACTCCAGTTAGCTACAATATATTTACTAATGTGTCAACCAGTTTCAGAATTGCTAATCCATACCCTTATGAAAAACAAATTTACCACCTAGAGTACAGTGTTTGTGTACAGTACTTTAGTTTTACAGTATCCCATCAAAACACTGTCTTCCCAAGTAACTTAGGTCAGGACCTTTCATCCCCACCCATTATGTGTGGCTATGTCACATGCTTGTAATACAGTGAGATTCATTTGTCACTGCATTTCATCTGAGTTCCCCAGCATCCTGATTTTTAAAATTTGCAGAGTAAAATTCACTCTTTGTAGTGTACAGTTCTGTGGGTTTTGACAACTTTATGGTCATATATCCACCTCCACAGTAGCATACAGAGCTGTTTTTCTCACCCCTCAAAATTCTCTCATACAGTCCTTGTGTAGTCAACCCCTTCCCCCATTCCATCCCTTGGCAACCACTGATCATTTTTCATGTCTGTAATGCTGACTATTCTAGAAAGTCATACAAATGAAATCATATACTGTACAGCCTTTTGAATTGTGCTTCCTTCACTTAGAGAAATGCAGCCAAGATTCATCCATGTTGTTGTGTGAATCAAGAGTTTATCCTTTTTATTGCCAAGTAGTATTCTAATGTCCCAATTCACCACAGTTTCTTTCTCCATTCACCTGATGAAGGACATTTAATTTATTTCCAGCTTGTGGCAATTATGAATAACATGGTTATGAAGATTCACCCAAAGATTCTTGTTTAAACATTAGTTTCAATTTGCTTGAGTAAATCCCTAGGAGTGGGATATCTGAGTCATATAATAAGTGTATGTTTAACTTTATAAGAACCTGCTAAACCGTTATCCGAATGCAACTATCATGTTGCATTCCCAGTTCTAGTTGCTCCTTGTCCTCACCAGCACTTGATATTTGCAATTTTATTTTTTATTTCAGCCACCTAATAGGTGTGCAGAATACTATTGTGGCTTCTGCCTCCTTTTTGAAAGTGAGATCTGCTAAATATAGAATCCTGTGTTGACCTTTGGGTTTTCTTTCTACACTTGAAAGATGTAATTTTGTTGTTGATTTGTCTCTTTTGTTTTTGATAATATATCATCCATCATTGACATTATTTCTCCCTGTATGTATTGTCTTCCCCTTTATATATGTATTTTCCTGACTGCTTTCAAGATTTTATTTTTATCTTTGGATTTTAGCAGCTTGACTATCATGTGCCCAGGTCTGGTTTTATTTTGTATTTTATTTTCTGGGTTTGCTGACTTCCCTGGATCTAAAATTTTAGATTTTCTACCAAATTTTGGAAGTTGTATGCTATTACTTATTGATTTGCCTTTCTGCCTCATTTAATTTTTTCTGTCTCTCCCCTCATTGCTGGGGACTCAATCATCTCACAAGTAAGGCTCTCTTCATTTTTCTTCAAAATTTTTACATTCTTTGGTTCAGACTGGATAATTTCTATTGCTCTACATGTTTCTTCTACTGTTCCTTTTTATTTTTAATTAAATTAATTAATTTATTTATTTTTCACCCCAAAGCCCCAATAGATAGTTCCATGTCATAGCTGCACATCCTTATAGTTCCTGTATGTGGGATGCAGCCTCAGCATGGCAAGAGAAGCGGTGCGTCAGTGTGCGTCCGGGATCCGAACCCCGGGCCACCAGCAGTGGAGCACGCATACTTGACCGCTAAGCCTCGGGGCCGGCCCTCTTTTACTGTTTCTAATGTACATGTAAACTCAAAAGCATTTTTTTATCTTCCTATTTGGTTCTTTTTTGTAATTTCCATTTCTCTGCTGAGTTTCCAGATATGTTCATTCATTATGAGAATATTTTTCATGCCACCTTGATCATCTTTATAATAGCTGCTTTCTTATCCTTGTCAGATAATTGCAACACCTTGGGGAGAGTTTCTACTCCCTGCTTTTGGTCATATATGGATTACATTTTCCCATCTCTTCAAATCTCATGACTTTTTAAACTGTGTACTGGAAACCATGAATGATAGTTATAGAGACTCTGGATTCTATTGTATTCCTTTGAAGAGTGTTGTTATTTTTCTAGCAGGGAGTTAACTTGGCTGGACTGAAACTCCAATCTTCTCTCCTTTACAGTGGGCATAGCTGAAATCCTCATTCACTTCTCTCATCTTCCAACTGCTGTTTTTACACTAGGCCTTCTGGAGCCTACCCTGCATGGGTGTTGTTCAAAGATCTGCCAATTTGGTGTGTGTGTGGGGGGGAGACTTACATACATATTTTGAGATTTTCCTCTTTGTGTCTCCCTCCCTTCCAGAACTTCTCCCTTAACTTTCCAACTACTTTGTTAGCCCCAAAATACATCCTCTAACATTACAAGTAAGACTGTAGTTTTTCCCGTCTGTGCCATGTACAGATTTTAGAAAGCTTTGAGGCAAAAGACTCAAGCTTGCAAATATCTCCTGGTGCAATTCCCATCATTTAAGGGAAGACTCCCTCTCAGTTCTGCTTGCTTTTGGAAGATATTTATGCATACACACATATACACATTTATTATGTGTATTACATATAAATACATGATTCTATATATAGACATATAATATTTTGTGCAGATTTTATCATTGTTATCTGTGAGAGTGTTAGTTCAACAAGCCACTCCACCATTACTGGAAGCCAGACCTCGGTTTTGTTTCTTTTTTGGATTTTATATAAATGGAATTAAAAAATATATAGCCTTTTGAATATAATTTCTTTTATGCAGCATTTTGGTTGTGATATTCATCCATGCTATTGCATGTAGCTACTGTTTGTTCATTTGTTGAAAATAATTAATTTTTTTAAATGGTCATAAAATATGCATAACCTAAAATTGACCATTTTAACCATTTTTAAGTGTACAGTTCAGTGACATGCAGTACATTCACATTATTGTGTAGCCATAACCTCCAACCATCCACAGAACCATTTTCACCTTGCACTGAAACTCTGTGCTCATTAAGCAACAACTCCCTGTTGTCCCTCCCTCTTGCTCTTGGGAAACACCATTCTCCTTTCTATTCCTATGAATTTGAGTACTCTAAGTACCGTATATGAGTGGAATCATACAGTATTTTTCCTTTTGTGGCTGGCTTTATTTCACTTAGCATTAAAGTCCTCAAGGTTCGTCCTTGTCATAGCATGTGTCAGAATTTTTTCCTTTCTAAGGGTGAATGGTATTCCACAGTCTGTATACACCACTTTTTTTTGTCACTTCATCTGTTGATGGACACCAGGTTTGCTTCCAGCTTCTGGCTATTTTGAATAATCCTGTTAAGAACACAAGTGTACATTTATGTCTTTATACCTCTGCATTCAATCATTTTGGGTGTATGCCCATAAATGGTGTTCTGAGATTCATTTTTTCACACGTGGGGGGTTCCCCACACCTCCAACAAGCAATTCTTGGAATACCAGCTAGTCGTCAGATAATTCAACTCAATTTGATGCTGTCAACCCAGAGATACATCAGATTCCACAGGTTGAGGGCCTTCTCTTTGGGTCACTAATGTGATTTCTTAAATGAGATATGTTTTGTTCTTTGTGAAATAACTACAGCTAAATGAATTTTTCTTAAGGTCCTTATTTTAAGTATGGCCAAAACTATGGCTAGGATTGAAAGTTTTACGTTTAGAGCAACACTGTTTTCTTGATTTGTTTGGCCTGTAGTCTGATAGAGCAATGTTACTTCTTATTTGCTAAGCTGTATAGAATTTAGATTATGACTGCTAAGTTTCCCCTTTAGCATTTTCAGCTGTCCCAGTAAGACATATGGAAACGACACAGATTCTAGAACGCTTGACTCTACTCTCTGCCAGTGAACTTATACCATAGGCAGAAGTATTAACATCCAATATGAACCAGCTATTGAATTCAGGGGTTCTGTGGAGAATGCTTCAAACAGTCAATAAACTATGGATGGTTCTTAATACTGTGATGCCTAGAAGGTAATTTCAGTGTATTGTTACACGTAATAGATAAGTGTATAGCAGTGATTATATACAATAACCTAAACTTAATGATTAAAAAAAATTGTTGAGTGTTTAACAATATAAATCCCCTCTGAAGACTACTAATTAAAGAGTCATTATAACTTCCAGAAAAAGCATAAATTTGATCTTAAGAAACAGAGAGAAACTATCAAGTATTTCCAACTTGAGAAACTTCTTTAAAAGTGAGTTCTCCTCTATAGACATCTGTCATTTGTGGCTAATTGTGATTTAGATCACTGTTGTGTCTTGCATCATTGTGGTGGCTCCAAATTTTGCTGCACATTAAAATCACCTGGACAGCTGTTAAAACTCTTGATCCCCAATTGGAACCCATGTCAATTAAATCAGAATGTCTGCGGTTGGGAGTCAGGCGTTAGTATTTTTTTTTTAAGATTCCCCAGTTGATTCCATTATGCAACAATGTTTAGAGAACACTTCATTAATTATTTCTTCTTTAGTCAAATGGGTCTCTGCTGGTCCATAGATTGTATCAGAAACACCTGGTCAGCTCTGAAAAACAGGATACTGGGCTGGCCTTCCCTGAGATATCAGATGCTTAATGTTCAATCAAGTAAGTTCGATGTGAAAAATAAAAGCATACACTTAAAAAATACTGTAAGAATTTTCATATTTTTAAACAAGGCAGTTTTGTAGTCTTCTAAGATTAAATACAGCGGTCCTGTGTTCTTTTGTTTTGTTTTATTTTAAACTGAGGCTTTGGAATATTTTATGTGAGTAGGAAACCTCTAGGAGTTCAAAAAAGGTTGAAATAAATGGTTTCTAACTAAATGCAGCGCACATTCTTGGATCAGTTTTCAAAGGCTGGTCAAAACCTGCTGTGTTTAAATAACAACATGCTGTTTTTCATCACATTCGTTGATGATGTAAACAAAATGTGTAACTATATTAGTAAATGTTAATATTCATGTATTTTAAGTTAAGGTTACAAAATTTGTCACAATGTGATTTTTTTTATTCAAGTGAAAACAGATGTGTGCAGCTATTTTGAATATTGGTTTATAAACATTCATATTCTTTATCAAATGAACTTGTAGTTTTTTGTGTTTTCTTTCACTAACGTTCACCTGAAAGGAACAGTTCAAGGGACTGGAATCCAGGATTGTCTGGCTCCAGAGCCTACGTGTATCCATTTCTGTTAACGCCACACACGTCAAATGGCCATACAAGGCTAGAGTCGGTTGAGAGCCTTAGGAATTGAGCGGAGGAAAATCGAAAATCGTAGTAGTTTCCCTGGAGCAGTTACTTAAAGGATTTGATATTTAAAAAAATTGTAAAAGCAGAATAAAAATTTGAAGATATTTTTAAGTATAGATAAATTGTCCTTCATTCCACTGTTTTAACAGTAAGTTACATTTTTTATACTTTCCCTCCATCTTTGCTTATGCATATATATTTTCACATAATGGAATTCATAATACCCTGTAGGGAGTCTGCTTTCTTTCATTTAAATTTATATGAAATTTTTTTTGCAAGTTGTTTACTTTTGATAATTATTTTATTGGCTTCCTAATGATCAAACTGATGTATCATAACCGTATAGGGTGCTATTACTAGACCGGGAGGTTGATGACTTTTTTCAGGATTACAATAGGCAATGTTATCAATTTAGATATTTTTACTTTTTCTTTCTTTTGGATTACTCTTTTAGGATAAATTTTTGAGCCTGAGATTACTAAATTAAAAGGTAGAATTTTTTTTTAGCGCTGTACATTTTGCAATTGGGGAAGATGCAGTAAAACTGAAAGGGAAGCAAACAAATCCACTCTCCTCCCGCTGCTCCGCCTGCATAAAACCTCTCCCCAAACTAGTTGCTCAAACTTGAGAAACTGTCTCACGTTTTACTTTTTTGAGACACTAGTATCGGAGCCAAGCTTAGGCTATTCAGAAATTGACAAAATCACACTTTGGAGAGATCACGATTAACTCCCTACCTTTGAGGAAACTGAAGTGTACTTCGTGGCAAAGAATAACAACCCGGTTTTAGGAGGGACAGAAGGCGGGTGAGCCTTGAAGGAGCAGAAGTGACCGGGGCGGGAGCGCTCTAGGGCGTTGATCTGGTTGAAGTCGCTATCCGGGGAAGCCTGGAACATCCTGAGGGTCTGCGGCCACTCATCAACCAGCCTTCTCGCCTGGCCGGGCTCAGGCGTTTGGCAGTTCCCGCCTCCGTCTGTGCGACACCCGGGCCGACGTGAAGTTCGGAAACGTGAGCTGAGCGGCACTGACGGGCGCTCTGGGAAGAACTCGGCAAGGCTTTCCTTTCGCTTGGTCTACAGACCTGAAGAATGAGACTGCGAGTTTCCAAGGAAACGGATGCACGGGTTAAGTCGCCAGTTTCAAAATCTCAAAACGGAGAAGAATTTCCTTTAAACCCTGCGCTGTGCTCCCATCCTTCGCTCTTCAAGCGTTCGCCTCCGGGCCACGAAATACTTTGCGTTGGTTTTTATTGCGGAGGCTTCCCTCGGGGGCCAGGGTTCTCGCCCCCTAACCTCACGCCAGGATTGGTTGCTTGGTTTCTGCTCTGGCGGGTGATTGGGTGCTGGGAGTCGAGGGGGCGGGAGGCGGGTATTCGTCCGGGAGAGCGCTGTCGCGCGGCCTGGAGAGAGCGGAGGAGGGAGCGGGTGAGGCGCCGGAGTCCGCGCTCGGCCAGGGAGTGGCAGCCCGGTGAGTGGGCGAGAGGTTTGGGGCCTCTCCTCTCTGCCAGGCTCCGCAGTGTGTACTCGCAGATACCATTTCCTTTTCGCCCGGGACTCGGAGCCCAGGCAGCGCTGCCTCGGTTTTCCTCAGAACAGGCCAGCCTGTCTCTCCTGGGGCGGCGCGCAGCCTGCCCGAAGAGAGCATTCTGCTCTCGCCTGGCCGCATGCGGGCCGTCGGGGTGACCACGTCCCTGGGCCTCCGGGTTCTGAACGTGCGGAGGCCGGAGGGAGCCTGTCCTAACCCCCAGGGAGAGGCCCCGGGCCCCCTCTGCCCCCCGCTGACTCGTGGCGGCGGGGACTAAGGCGGGAGGCGGATCCGGGGCTCGTGCTTTATCCCCTGGGGGATTGCGGCAACTGTGGGCGGGATGGATTTCTAGGCTGTATCTGAGGAACTAGCCGGCGTTGCGTTATTGGCTGGGGTGAAGGGGTTAGAGTCCACCAAATCTCTACACAAGAGTTGCACAGATAGAATCACAGAATAGTAGAACTGGGAAATACCTCAGAATAGTGGTTCTTAGCTTGTTTTGGAACACATAGGCTAGGGGTCAGGGTATAATTGGCTTCATAAGCTGTTGAATTACTCTTTTAACCATCCCTCCATCCCCAGGTCGAATTTGCCATTTTTTTTCACTATTGCAAGGAAGTCCTCAGTTGATAACAGTGCATATCAGTCTCCCCTCTGTTTTCAGTTATTTTATTAGGATATAGTTCTGGGAATGAGAAATCCACGGACTTTCTCTTCAGAGAAACGCAGTCATGTACCAAGACTTCTGCACGCAATAGCAAGAGAGCAGTCTCTGACTTACGTCTCTGGATCCTAGATTAAGCATAGGTGGTTTAGAAGAGGTGGAGATTAAAGTAGATCACCTCCTCTGTGTCAAATACTGGAGTTTAGGCAAGTTCTATCCATTACTTTATTTAATTCTTAACTCAATGCCTGGCTAATTTTCATCAAAACTCTATCGGGTAGATAATCTTATCTCCATTGCACAGATGAAGAAACAGACTGAGGTTCAGTGATTCACACAGTGGGACTCACACTTAGGCTTGCTTTACTCCAAAGCCCATCTTCTTTTCATTATACCCTTCTGACCTTTAAATCAGAATTATCAAGCACCTACTGTGTGCCAAGGCATTTTCTCCCTTACAACAGTTTTTCAATTAGGGATTATTACAGATGAGGATCTTAGTCTAGAGAAGTGAAGACATGATCAAGGAAACACATCTGAGTTGTGGGAACCTGATCTAGAACTCGTACTTCTACCTCCTGGTCCACAGCTTTGGCAGAGTAGGGATACAAATCCGGATTTGTCAGATTCCGAGACATGTTCTCAACCACTGTGATGGTTAAGACTAGGAAATTCTTTTACTTGCATTTGTTTTGTTGATACATTTAGAAATCCCCTTTTTATTTCTAGACTTCTGTCCTAGTCTAGTTGGGTATCTGGTTTTCTTTGAATTGCATTGTTTCAGTCTTGATTTTCATTTCTGCTGCAGTTAGGAATCTAAGTAAACAGGAAAGCATGACTCTTCAATATGGTCTGAATGTACAGTTGGTGGGGTGAAGATGAACTTTCCTTGTAAAGCTTGTCCATCATAGCTTGCTATAATGAATTCTGCAAGTATTTTTCAGCAGTTAAGTCTTCATTAAGATAAAGATGCTGATAATTCATAACGTATACTGAATCTGTGACTACATTCATTTTCTCAGATAGTAAATGGATTGAAAATATTTGCTGGGTTCATGGAAGAACATGTAACCTTTCAAAAAATAATCCTGATCGCTATGAACTGTATATGGTTAGGAGGCAAAGGAGAATATTCTGAAAACTATTCTCAGCTCATTTGGCACTTCTATTTACTTTACGGAATTACTACCTTCTACAAAGTATTTACTGTCTTTTACACAGAATACTATATTTCTCACCATATTTTTTGAGATGTTTCAATCATATAGAAAATTAATAGACCAATGAGTAAGCCAACTTTCCAGAGTTGTTCAATCTTAATATTTTGCCATATTTACTTTATACCTTGTTTGCAAGTAACATTACTAGTATGCTGAATTTATTCTTTTTCTTTCCTAGACGTGTTGTTATACTTTTGTTACATATGTATGTATCCGTAAACAATATAGAGCATTACTTTACCTGTTTTTAAACTTTGTACAATGATATGATACTGTACCCATATTTGTTCAGAAGTGTTTTTAGTTGCTTAACATTATTTTTAAGAAGTAGCCTTATTGATTGTTCATCTATTTTAATTGCTGTGTAGTATTCCATTGTATGAATATACCAGAATTTTTTTATCCATTTTCCTTTTGACTGACATTTAAGTTGTTTACATTCTTTTGCAATTCTAAACAATGCTGCTATGAACTTTCTTATGCATGTTTCCTTATGTTCCTGTGGGAAAGCTTTTGGATATATACATAGGACTGGACTTCCTGGTGTTGGGTATCTTCAACTTTGCTAGAAATTGTTAATTTCTGTCCAAAGTGGTTGTAGCGATTTACACTCCCCCTAGCAGTATCCTCCATTAAGTTTTCATCCAAGATATTAGTGTACTCTAGTTTTAAAGAAATGACGGTGCTTGCATCATTAAGGCACAAATTGCTTTGTTCATTTCTTTTATGCCTATATGCTTTTAAGTCCAACATAATTTTAGGGAGAAAGATAAAGGAATAAGGTCTAGATTGAACTAAATACTAATTCTCCCTTCTGCTATTGTACAACCTTACTTCTTGTTGTGTTTGTACTTGTGATGGAGACAGACCCTAATGAAGTAAATTGTTTACTGAGTTTTTTTTTTATTGTTTTTGTGTCAATAGATTGTCCAAGGATTAAAAAGTAAGCAGCATTGTTTGTTGGAGAGCCCTACAGAAAGTGGGAAAAGCTTAGTCTTACTTTGTGCTGCTTTAGCGTGGCAACAGTCTCTTCTTCGTGGTAAGTATTTGGTTGATATATTCAGCTTGATTATTGGGACTTGAAAAAAATATAATAAAGTACTTTTTATCCAGAATGATTCATTTAAAGAAATAGCAGTAACTAAGAATATACTTTTGGTCTTTCTTTTAATCCTCCCTGCTTGATATTTTAATAAGTCTCAATATAAACGAATACTCAAGTGGTTGTGCCTTTATTACATTATTAATCTTTGACTATTATCTTTTTGTAAATTAGGCAAATTGATGATAATTTCTCTATAAATGTCTCTGACACCATAAGTGTTTCTCTCCTGTCCTAATTTGATGTTACAGATGGGGTGACCAACTTGTCCAGATTTGCCAAGTACTTTCCCAGGGTTAGCACTGAAAATCTTACAGCCTGGGGAACCTACCAATCCTGGGCAAATTCGAGTAGTTGCTCACTGTATCTGCAGAGGATGATTAATGTTTTTTGAATTAGAAATATTATAAATAGAGGTTCTTTCACTTTTAGGGAAGCCAGTGGATGAAAGCTTAAGCAAAATAGCTGAAGTACCGTTGTCGAGTCGTTGTATGTGCCATTCAAAGAATTTTACAAATGATGGCGAGGACCGAGGAACTTCACGTCATTTCAACAGTCCAAGTACGCCACCTTCTGAAAGAAATGGCACTTCATCAACTTGTCAAGGTAGGTTATAGTTTTGCCTGGGTCTGTTGGTATCTGTAACAGGAACCTTCATTACTGTTGTTATGAGACCTAATTTGATAAATTTGATGAGCATAATTGATTAGGTACCTCCATCTAATTTCTCTGGAATTATTTTTAGATAACACAAGAGTGGTCAGAAATCCTTGGACTACTTTATTCTTGGTTTGGCTTTTAATTGATTTGGACATTTTGCTAGCTTAAATCATTTTTTGAAGCAGGCAAGACAAAACAAATGATATTCAGAAATTGATGTTATTTGTAGGCAGGATTGTTAATTATAGGTTAGAATTTTAGAAAACATTGATTTGTATTGTAAGACAAAATCTAGTTAGCCTCATTCATTCTTGATAAGTCTGCATGAACTTCTGAAGCCAGTATCCTGCATGAGGATGAGATATGTTTTAGGTATGATCCTTGACTAGTTCTAATTAGGTTTATTTAAGAGAAATATATTAAGAATAACATAAGACTATTCATTTTTAAAAAATATTTCTCTGGCTTTGACTATATGGAAAAGATTGATCTTTATTTGCCTAAGCCAGAAACCTAGGAGACATCGTGTACATGTTACTCTACCTTATTTCTCCGGGCAAATCTCTATCTCCATTGACAACTCCCTGGTCCAAACTACCATCTCTTGTTTAGAGCATGCAATAACTTCTTTTCCTGCTTTCACTCATGCCATTCTTTAACTAATCACTGGCAGGGAGAAAAGAGGTGGGCATGACTGACTTAAGTCGCAACAGTATCCACTTCCTAAAATCAAGAATGGAGTCATCTTCCTCTAAAGCACATGACTATGTGTGGAGGAGGGTGGCTGCTGGAACCTAAGTGTGATTCTGTTAGGAGTGAGAAAGAGGAGATGGGATAGTACTGGAGAGGTGACCAATAGTGTTGTCTACACTGTTTTGACCCTTAGCCCTTTTGACTTTCTTTCCATTCCTTCAAAGGGTCATGCTTTCTTCTGCCTCAGAGCCTTTGCTTGTGTTAGTGTCTCTTCAGAGGAAAGTTACATCTTCAACTTGTTATCCTCCTCTTCCATTAGGTGTTGCTTAAATGTCGCTTCCTTGAGGGAGCCATACTGACCTTTCCGTTAGATCAGATTTGGTTTCCCTGTTATTTTGTGTCATCTCACTGTGCTTGTCTCCTTGACAGCACTTGTCTGTGAAGTTTTTATTATCCATGTGTCTGTGTGCATCTTTTATTAATCTCTGCTTCCCCTAGCAGACTGTGTTCTCCATGAGGTCAGGAACCATGTCAGTTTGCTCACCATTGTAACCCTGGAACCTAGCAGAGTGCTTGGCATATAGTAGGTGCTAGATAAATATTTGTTGTGTGAATGAATGGAGTTGATTTTGAGCTAATTATAAGAACTCTGGTTTACAATATTTATATACAACCTGTATTATTTTTAGAAAAGCTTTATTGTAATATACTTGAGAAAACAAACTGCATTTATTTAAATGGTATGCTTTGATAAGTTATGACCTCCACCATAAGGTGTACCTCTATGAAAATTTCAGTCAGTGTCAAGATAGTGAACATATCCATTACCTTCAAAAGTTTTCTCATGCACCTTTGTTATCCCTCCTTCCCACCCCTCTGTGACTTCCTCTCACCCAAGAACCACTGATTTGCTTTCTATCACTAGAGATTAGTTTGCATTTTCGAGAGTTTATATAAATGGAATCAGACAATTTGTACACTGATTTTGTCTAGCTTCTGTCACTTAACATAATTCTTTTGAAATTCACCCATGTTGTGTGTATCAACAATTTGTTCCATTGTGTTGCTGAGTAATGTTCTGTTCTGTGGATATACTACAAATTGTTTATCCAGTCACGTGTTGATGTATATGTGAGTTGTTTCTAGTTTTGGGTTATTGCAAATAAAGCTGCTATGAACATTTGTATGTAAGTCTTTGTTATGGACATGTGCTTTCCTTTTTATGGGCAAATACCTAAGAGTGGAGTGAGTGGATCACTTATGTTGAACTCTTTAAGAAACTTCCAAACTGTTTCCCAAAGTGTTTATACATTATACCATTTTACATTCCCACCAGCAGTGTCCAAGAGTTCCCATTTCTCTACATCTTTGCTTACACTTGGTATGGTCAGTCTTGTCAGCCATTCTAATAGGCATGTAGTGTTGTATCTCATTGTGGTTTTAATCAGCATTTCTCTGATAACTTATGATGTTGAGCGTCTTTTTGTGTGCTTATTAGCCATCTGTGTATCTTCTCTGATAAAATGTCTGTTCGAATATTTGCCTGTTTTTTTTTCTTATTGTTAAGTTTTGAGAGTTCTTTATATATTTTGAATACAAGTGTTTTTCTATCAAATATAGTTTTAGGTTTTACCATTAAGTCTAAAATCCATTTCGAGTTATTTTTGGTATATGGTGTGAGGTATGGATCCAAGTTCATTTATTTTGCCTATGGATAGCTCATTGTTCAGCACCATTTATTGAAACGGCTACCCTTTATCCACTGCATTGCCTTTGTGCCTTGGTAAAAAATCAGTTGTCAATATATACAAAACTTGCATTTTAACATCATTGTGAGTTAGGGCTAGAATAGGGTTTAGAATAGTCTCTTGAAGCATCAGATGCGGTAAATCAGGGTTGTATTCTTTATATTTTTAAGCAAATTCTTTAATAAGATATAAGCTAAATACAGAAAAGCATACAAATCCTAAGTGTATAGCTTGATGAATTTTCACAAAGTAAACACACTCGTGTATCTACCACCTAGATAAAAATAGGACATTCTCAACACCCTACAGCCCCTTCTCATGCTTCTTTCTAGTCACTATCCTTTCTCTGCACAGGTATTTGCTCTCCTCCCTTCTGTCACCATTGATGAGTTTTTCCTCTTTATAGAAATGGAGTGATATCTGTACTCTTGAGTCTGCGTACTTTTGCTTAACATTGTATTTTGGGGATTCATTTGTGTTGTTGCATATAGTAGTAGTTCTTGTTGTGGTATATTATTTCCTTCTATGAACATATCACAGTTTATTAATCCATTCTGCAGTTATTAGACATTTGGATGGTTTCTCCTTTGGGCTTTTAATGCTTTTATGAACATTCTTGTTCATTCTTTTGCAAATAGGTAAGTATTTTCTGTTGGATATATCCCTAGGAATGGCATTGCTGGTCATAGTGTATGGATATGTTCAGCTATAGTAGAGACTGCCAACATTTTCCAAAGTGGTTGAACCAGTTTATGCAACCCCTTCACTACATCCAGTTGTATATGGGTATTATGTTGTTCAGCATTCTTGTTAACACTTGATATGTCCAGTCTTCTAAAATTTTAGCCGTTCTGGTGCATGGATGGTGTTCTCGTGAGTTTGAATTGATATTTCTCTGGTGACTAATGAGGTTGAGAATCTTTATATATGTTTATTGGTCATTTGAATATTCCTTGTAGTGAATTGTCTATTCAGATTGTTCATATTTCTATTGAGTTGTTTATTACTGATTTCTATGAGTTTTTTTTTTTTAATATCTTCTGGCTATGTCTTGTTTCTTTATAACTTTGTATTTTAAAGACTTAACCCCTCCAATAAGCTTCCTGCCAACGTCACTGCTATAGAGAACAGGAAGATAAGCCTTTTGGTCAATGCAAATAATATGATTTTTTTTTTAATGAATTGGGGTAAATCTCAGTGGCATATGGCAGTTCAGTTTTTCTAAAATTAAATTATTGTTTTTGGTAGACATTCCCTGGCCTTTAATGGGCACATGCAAATTTGCCCCTTGATTTATTTGGGACAGGGTTTCTCAAAAGTGGCACTATTAAAATTTGAATGGGATAATTCTTTGTTGTGGCAGCTGTCCTGTGCACTGTGGGGTGCTTAGCAGCATCTCCCAGGCCTCAACCCACTAGAGGCCAGTAGTACCTACCCCCCACTTTGTGACAACCAAAAATATTTCCAGACGTTGCTGAATGTCCCTGGGGTGGGAGGTGGGGGTGTTAAAATTGCCCTGGTCGAGAACCACTGATCTAGATTTGTTTTGTGGGTATTTTACCAGTTTGCCAGGAAATTAGGGAGCTCAAAATTACGTGTGTTTTCTAAAATACATATGGAAATACAAAGGACTAAGAATAGTCAAGATATTTTTTAAGCAGCAGGTCAAGGTGAGAAGACTTGTTCTATGAGATATCCTGATTTATTATATATAAAGCTATAATAACTAAAGCACTTTGGTATTAGCACAGTATTAGACCAGTGGAAAACAGTAGAGAACCCAAATCCAGTTCCGTGTGTATCCAGAAACTTGATTTCTTTTAATAGTAGTGCTCTTACAGAGCAGAGGGCAAAGAAGGGGCGTTTCTATAAGTGGTCCTGGGACTATTAGATATCAGTATGGAAAAAATTCAAATTGGTATCCTACTTTACTCCGTACACAAAAATCCATTCCAGGTAGATTAAAGACCTAAGCATGAAAGGCAAAACTACTAAGATGTTAGAATATAGTGGTTTTCAAACGATGTTCTTAAGAGTCTTAGAAAAAACATGGCTTGTAGTGGGAAGGGGACAGTGGATCAGGGAAGTTCTAGGTGTTGCGTGCTCTTTTGGAAATTTTAAACGCTATTTCTTAAAAAACTGTAGTCCTCCTCAGAAAAGGCTTGAAAACCTGTGCTGTGTGGCATAGAATGCCTTCTGTGTTTCTGCAGACTCAAACCTTATTTTTTTTTTGAAAATAGTATTGGACTTGCTTATAGTGCTTTCTCCCCTAGTAGTCTGTAAATCCTTCAAGGCCAGGGACTGGTTTTTTTTCATTGTTTTTCCATGGGGTCTGGAATTGTATGGACTCAATAAAATAAATGCTTGTTAAATGAATTCAAGCACTGGGAGTGGAGGGAATGTATAGAGAAGAGCAGAGAGGAAGGAAGGTACTTTGAAGAACACTCTCATTTACAGGAAGCGAGAAACCACTGCATTGCAATAGTTAAGAACCGTGTTACAGACATTAAGGAAAAAGCAAATGCATTTATTCTGTTGCAAGAATACAGAGTGTTACGTTTGGCTGTATACCTAGAGGTTATGCTTATGGATTTTAGAATCAGACAGCAGGAGTCAGTCATATCTGGGCTCTGCCTCTTACTAGCTAAACAATATTGGGCATGAACTTGACTTCTTTCAAACCTAGTATTCGCACTTATAAAATGGGAATAATATTATTCGGTGATTTAAGAGGTCATTGATGACCTTGAGATAGAGCTTTCCGGATTGTGGGATTAAAAGCTAGATTATAGGAGCTTGATTCTACTATATTGTTAAGCCTAAAGAACATTGAGAAGCTCAGTAGGAAACAAACATTGAGACACTGTAAAGAACGATTTTTATAGAAATGAAATACATTTTCTTGAGAGAATCTTACAGTTATATTTTTTAAGCCACGTTATTGGGAGTGGTCTACAAAAGCATAAAGCTACAATTGGACTTTCCTGTTGAAAGTATATTTCTCAAAATGTTTGCTATATCTTTGTTAAGGTAAACTGAGTGGTAAAGTGCTTTTAAACATGTTGAGCATTTCATGTTTTAAAGTATGTGATGAAATTTTTAAAAATAAATCATACATCTTGATTCCAATTTTTTTCTAGAAAAATTTCCTGGAGCAACCCCTGATGGCCTAGTGGTTAAAGTTTGGCATGCTCCGCTTCGGCGTCCCAGGTTCAGTTCCCAGGCGTGAACCACACCACTCGTCTCTCATTGACTATGCTGTGGTGGTGGCTCATATAGAAGAACTAGAAGGACTTACACGTAGAATATAGAACTATGTACTGGGGCTTTGGGAAGGGAGAAAGAAGAGAGGCAGATTGGCAACAGATGTTAGCTCAAGGCAAATCTTTCCAAGCAGGGAAACGAAAAAGAAAAAGAAAAATTTCCTAAATGTAAGTTACTTATACCCATTTTTTATGACTTCTTAAATAAGACTCTCCCGAAAAAAACTATACTGGCTGCAAAGCTATCTGCCATTAAACAGGTATCCATATGGAGAGATAAAAATGGTGATTTTCAAGTAGAGAAGAATTCAACCCTTATAAACTACACAGCAGGTAAACAGAATTTGTTGGCAGTGAAATATTCCCGTTAGTTCTAGTAGAACAAGGTAGCCAAGCATCAATCAAGATTTCAGTGGTGCTTGTAGAGAGTAGTTGGGTCATGTCACAGACATAAATTGTAAATTATTGTAACTTCATTTTATATAGTTACTCATTACAAAGGAGTTTATTATTATACTAGATTATTGAGGCTAACATCATTAAAATGTAACTGCATGGTGCTTTCTTATATAAGAGGAATTTGACAATAAACTATTTACTTAAGGCATATACTGATAGTATAGCTACTTTCTACTTTTAATTCTTCTGTTGTTTTGATCTAATAATGGCATTTTGGGGGTTCAAAATACCTTTTTTTAGAAACCTTGATACAACCATATGTTGTCTTCAAAATCTTACTTCAAATAAAGCAATAGAGGCAAGTTGGAAGTAAAAGCATGGAATACATAAACAAAATAATAAGGGAATTATGTTGCCAGTTATCAATGGGTTGCCCCTGTGTAACAACATCAGAGTGTTGGCCTCTATTGTCTGTTCTGCAATAATGGAGCTGCACCCAGTAGACATTTCTCTTTTGCACCTGGCAGGGGTTAAGCTTTGTCAGAGAAGGTTTAGGACAAAGGGCCTTCCTTCCTAATTCCAGGGTGCTTCCATTCTTTTCTTTTTCTTTCTCCTGCAGTACAACCAACAGTGGCACAATTCAAGGGTGTCTACAGGGACTCACCCACAGTGGGTGATCCACAGTGGATTCAGTGGATCCCCTTTGATGGCTTAATAAGGAGAATGAGTGGCACCCCTGCAAGTGGAATCCCAGTGAATCCAGTAGGCATCCCAGCCTCAGCCTACCTGCACCTGGGAGGGGACAGGCCTTTCCTGTTTGCCAGTCTCAGCCTGCTGTTCCCTACCTGCTGAGCTCTGCCCTGACCAGGGACCGGTACTGGCCTTGGGAAACATGACAATCTTCTCTACCATCCCTGTGCTGCAATCATTCCTTCTCCAACAAGCCCTGAAGGCAGCCTTGGCGAGGGGGGTCCTCTCCCAAAATTGTTTCTTTCTTAACTACTCTACTGTAATTCTGGGCTATTCTCTATAGTTCCCTTTAAAGGTTTATGGTTAATTGTTCATTATATAAACTGTCCCTGCTCAATCTATTGGTTGGTTTCCGTGTCCTGATTGAACCCTGATTCTTATCATTATATATTATTTTATAGGGTGTTAGTGCTAAGGGGAAAAATGAAAGGAGAACAAGTTGGATAGGGAGTGTCAGGACAAGAGGATAGTTTATATTTTAAATGACATGGTCAATACAGCCTCAGCAAGATGACATTTGAACACAGAATTAAAGATAGTGAAGAAGATGAGGCATGAAATCATCATGTGGAAGAGGATTCCAAATGGAAGGAACATAGAGTGCAAGTCTACAGGTGGGAGAGTGCCTGGCATGTACCAGGAGCATAATGGAGTGCAGAGGTACAGGGGATGACTGGCCAAAGATGATGTCAGAGAGAGTGTGGGACCAACTGTATGGTGCTTGAGGTCCAGCATAAGGACTTGAACTTTCCCCCTGAGAGAAATGGAGAGCCCCTGGAGAGATTTCACAATGTCAGGGTGTGACATCTGGTTTTAAAGGGTCACTCCAATTGGTGCATTGGAGATAGATTGTGGGTCAAATATAGAGGCAGAGAACCCAGTTAGAAGGATACAGTGATAATCCAGGCCAGAACAATGGTGCAATGTGGTCCACCCAGCCATCAGGGAGTAACAGGGTGTTGACTTACATACTCACCGCAAGCAAAGAAAAAACTAGTCAAAGTACGTGATATGATTATTTTGCTAATGATCAGTCTACAAATGCAGTGGGTGAAAGTCCACAAGGCCAGAGAAAAGCAACCTTCGTGTAAAGAAAAATTCTGAGGAACTGTGAGTCACACCACCTGCAACAACCACAGATTCTAGAATTATTTGAGATGCCAGGACAATGAGGAGGGAATAATCTTTTCAACAAGTAGTGCTGGGACAGGTGGATATCCACATGTGAAAGAATAAAGGTGAACCCCTACCTACACCATATACAAAAATGTTACATCTTCTTACCATCAAAGATGTAAATGTAAGACCTAAAACTATAAAACTCTTGGAAGAAAACATGGCCCTGGATTAGGCAGTGTTTTTATAATTATGGCACCCAACACATAAGCAACCAAAGGGAAAACAGATCAATTCAACTTCATCAAATTAAAACTTGAGTGCGTTGAAAGACATGATCAAGAAAGTGAAAAGACAACTCACAGAAGGGGAGAACATGTTTACAGATCTTTACATATCTGATAAGGGTCTACTATTGACAATATATAATACATTCTCCCCTCTCAACAATAAAATACAAATAGCACAATGAAAAATGGGCAATGCATTTGGATAGGCATTTCTCCATAAGAAATACATGCCTGCCTGGTGCTGTGCTGTCACTGCCCGAGGCTGCAGTTCCTGTGCTGGCCATCAGGTGGCAGCCTCCTGTGTCAGTGGTGCCCACTGAGCTTTGTTGGAGCAATTGGAGAAAGGAGGAGTCATGCAGAAGTCATGCTGACCCTCCGCCTGCCTCAGGACCCACTTGCACTTCCTATTACTAGTGTTCCTCTTCACCGACTGAGTGGAGCAAAAGCAGGAAGGAGGGATCCAAGATGCCCCTATTTGTTCATTCGGCAGCTATGTGCCAAGCCCTCACCCTGGGCCGGGAGCCCTGGTGGTCCCAAGGGTGGTACTGAAATCTACCCAGTGGTCCCTGCCCACCAGGAGCTCAGTCTGGAGGCAGATGGACAAAAGCACAAAATCAGAGACACGTGAAAGAGAAGAGCATGAACTGGAATGAAAATAAAGAGTGTCCTGCAGGGAGGGCTGGGGTCTCACTGGGTAGGAGGGTCTGAAAGGCCTGACTGAGGTGACATTTGCTGTGACCAGAATGACAGGAGGACCCAGCGCTGCACTCACCTGTGATCAGCGTGCCAGGGAGAAGGCACTGCTGGTGTGGAGACACCCAGGCAGAAGTGAGTTTGGCCAGAGGAGGTTAGAGAGGTGGGCACTGTGGCTGCAGATAGCCTGGAGGGGAGAGGAGGGAGAAGGGCAGGCCAGACCCAGGAACTGGGAGATGGTGTGAGGTGTCTCCTCCTCTCTGAGAACACTGCTCCCCACCCTGCATCTTTAAACCGCAAATATTCTCTCTCTCTCCATCTCTGTGGACCAGGAATCCTGCACAACTGAGCTGGAGCCTCTGCTCATGACGACTTCCATGTTGGGGCTGTGGCCTCCACTGAGGCTGGAACAGGGTGAGATGTGCTGTCAAGCTTACTCTTGTGGGCTCGGTCAGGAGCAGCTTCACTGAGAGCCCGGCTCCTTTCTGTCTGTTGGCCAGGGCACTCCCTTGGTTTTCTTCTATGTGGGCCTCTGCATAGGGGAGCTCAGGACATCCATGTATGTCCCCAGGTCCAGGGGTTAGACAGACTGAGAGAGGGGAACAAGGGAAGAGGGAAGAGGGAACACAAGAGAGCGAGTGAGAGAGAATGACAGCCTCGGTGATGGAATCTGAGAAGGGTCGTCCTGTCACTTGTGCTGGGTCTGTTGGTCAGAAGCCAGTGCCTAAGCAGTCAGTGGTCCACAGGGACGTGTAGAACAGGCAGGGAGATCATCCCTGCAGGGGCACGCTGACCTTGACTAGAGTGTCCTGGTTGCGAAAGGCTCCCTTCCTACCTGGGCTGATCCTGCGTTGAGCTCAGATCCTCCTCCTTGGGAGTGTTGCTCATCGTGACCCGGGTGTGCTCTCCCGGGTTCCCTGGGCTCCTGTCTCCTCCAGGAGGGAGATGTACACTGAAGAGGCTGAGGCCAGAGCAAGCAGGGACCACTCCACCCTTCCAGTTCATTTGCTTCCTTCCCCAGGAGGGCCGACTCCTCAGGAGCCTCTCCTCACTGCTCACCATCTTCTCTGCTCTGAGAGCACCTCGTTTCAGCCTCTGAAGAAGACCTGGGGAGAAGTTTGCAGGTGGGAAGGCCTCTCTCCATGGGAGCCCCAGAGTGGACAGGGACCTTCGACAGGGCTGGGCATTGTCCCCTCAGTCAACTTGGACTTCCTGGGAGGCAGCAACACCTGGGGGCAGGGCCTAGGCTGGTGGAAGGTCTCTAAGCTTCCCCACAATGCCCATCTTCCTGGTCTCACCTGATTGGGCACAGGCCTGCACAAGCACACAACATTTCAGACCCCCTGGGGTCATGTGCAGCCCATCAAGGCCGCTGTGTCTGTCTCATTGTGTGGTTGTCCGTCTCACTTTCCTGGCTGATTCGCTGCTCTGTTCTAGATCCAACCTCAGGCGGCTGAAAAGTTGACTTGCCACGTCAGCTTGCCACTGAGATGGCTACTGTTTCCAGAAATGCTTAGGGGCCGGGCTTTGTCCACCCATGGCGACATCAAGTGGACAACCTCTGACAGTGAAACCACCCCCCTTCAGGCTTGCGCCACTCACAGGGCCGTCACACTGAGGGGGTGGGGACAGGACCTGCCCCGGGCAAAAACACCACGACTCTCACTGTTCTTCCCTCAGCTTCAAATGCTCCTCAGTTGGTTGTATGTCTTTGGTCTCTTCCCAGAGGTTGTATTCTGACAGCGCTTCCGGTGTGACCATGGCTTCCGGAAAGAGGATTGGCTGAATTCCTCACTCCACCATTCGATGTGTCCTGCCACCTCACACCGATCACTTTCTGAAGGCGCATCCTTTCAGCAATCTGAGGACCCAAGATTGTGAGTCTGTGTCCCGGAGGGATTTTGAGAAGAGCTGGTGGGATGGCAGTATTGCAAAGCATAAAGTCTTGCTTCCAGAAAGCTGTCTGGGATCCTCAGCATCTTGCTGTTTTGGAGTCAAAGCCCTGAGATCTTTAAAAAGCCAGCAATGTTAGAACATGGGCAGGACAAACAAAAGTCTCTGGGCTCCAACACCAACTAAAATATTCTGAATTTCTAGTAACCTGAGATGAGTGGAAAGGAATTGGGAGTGTGGAGTGGAGGGGCGGTTTGGGCCAACTACGCATCTGGGAGGAGAAATGCCATGCAGAGCAGCCTTTCTGGGGGCATAAGTGTGGGACATGTGTGCAGATCCCCCCTGCAGACATTGCTGCTGCTGCCCTTCAGTTCCCTCAGCCCACTTGAGTCCCTGCAGTCCCTGGGAGCCAGTCCCCAGCAGGTCCACAGTGTCCCCCTGGAGCACCTGCATCCACTCTCTGCCTGAGGGCTCTCTCCTGCACCGGGAGCTTCCTCTCCTGCAAGCCTGTGCCAGCCTGTAGCACAGAAGCCTTCATGACCCGGGGTAAACCCTCCACCCACGGGGACAGAGCCAGTCCGGGTGGGATCTCGTCTCCCAACAGGACTAGGATGGATGCTCACCTCAGTGCTCCCTCGTCAGGCCCCGCACTGGCTCACCTCCTCCATGCTCCCTTCCCCTTGGCCTCCATCGGGCCTCCTCCATCACCTGCAAACAAACCACTTGCCCTACATCCTTGTCTATTTTGTGCCCAAACCCTGCCGAGGTTTCACGCTGGCTGCGACTTGGAGCAGGTCGTCCAGCCTTCAGGACTTGAGCTTCCTCATCTGTAAGATGGGGACAAAAGGCCTGCCTCCCGGAGTCGTCAGAGGAGACACAGCGTGGGAAGATGAAAACCGCTGCAAAGAAGGATGCCAGATAATCACCCAGTGAAAACACCAACCTTGCCAAAGAAACAGAAGCTCTTGAGGCTGAGGGAGAAATGCGGGCAGCCTGTCCAAAAAACTTGGAGAGTCACTGACGAGTGTGGGCGTGCAGGGTAGGCCCCCAAACAGTGGAAGAGCCATTCGACAAGGAGGCTGACAGGACAGAGGCTTCCAAGGAGAAAGATTTAAGTGTTGGAGGATCACAGAGGCCTTAGAAAAATCGTGAGGCCCTGGAACAGGTTTACTGAAATACTATTATTGGCCAGAAAAATGTGTTACAAATACCCAGTCCACTCTGGATTACTTCTCGTTGGTTGTAGGAATGAGTGCACGCTTGTGATTAGAACCCACATTTTGTTAAATATAGGATATCTTTATTTTTCTTAACTTTTAATTATTTTTTTTGTCGATGAAGTGCCAAGCATGGGTTTTCTCCGTTCTTCTCTTTGCATGGGTGGCCTCTACTTTCAGAAGTGGATTCCTGGTGCTCCTCACCCCTGCTAACCCGAGGGACAGCCCTCTTTCAGGTCACACAGTGGATGTGAGCTCCAGGTGGGCAGGGACCACGTCGGGTCATACTCACTGGTGAAGTTACAGTGCTCAGCCCATGGCAGGGACCAGATCGTATTGGCTGAATGAGTGAGGGAAACAATGAACGAATGCATGAATGAGTACATGAGTGCAGGAGTGAGTGAGTGAAGGAATGAGTGAAGGAATGACTGGGTGAATGAAGCAAAAAGTGAATAAACCACAGAAGCTGGATCCACACAAGAGGAGCCTTTATCTGTGTCGGGCTCACAGGGTGTCACAGCACAAGCCCTGCACCGTCGCATGGAGCATGTCCAGTTGTCCTTCCAGCGTTGAGCCTCCGTCACCTGCAACACAGTGTGGTCCTGGATCTTCTTCAGCTCCTCCTCAAAAATTGCTGAATGTTCCCGGGAGCAGGGCAGCAGGAAGGGAACCTGAGGAGGGACTTCCCAGACCCTGCGCCCTGGAGGACCACTGCGACAGCCTGGCAGGGGGCTCTTAACACGCTCCAGGCACCAGGCTAGAGATGCTCAAGCCATTCCGCAGGGAAGTCTCCCAACAGCCCATCAGGAGGCCAAGTTATTTCCTCATTGTACAGATAAGGAAACTGAGGCTGAGAGCCTTACCTGCATTACCAGCTAGAAAGAGGCTGAGCAGGGACTAGTACCCCTGTTTCTCTGACTTTGGATCATTCCAAACCACTGTCCTGCACTGGGGCCTCCTCGGGCTCCGGGGTCCTGGCCTCCCTGGGGCCTGCACCCTTCTGGCCTCCAGCCATCACTGAACTAAACGGACAGGGCCACTCCGTCTGCCTGGGGCTGGGTATGGTGGCCGGGGAATGGCCAGCCGTGGGCGCTGTGGGCTCTCCCAGTACCAAGGACCAGCCTATCCCCCCGCAGAGTAAGGTCTCTGTGGGCATCAGGACCAAAACTTGTCAGAACTTTAGGGAAAAGAGGTCCCTCCCTCAGCATGGGGGTGCCCTTCTCAGGCAGGCCCCATGGGGTCTAAGAGGCACTGGGTTCAAATCCCGGCTCTGCCACTCTGCAGGGCACAGAGGGAGCAAGTCTCTTTAAGCCTCAGTTTCCTCATCAGTGAAATGAAGACAATAATTGCTCCTCCCCCAAAGAGTTGTGGGGAGGATTCATGGAGATAGCTGAAGAGGAGAACAGAGGCCCCGGTAAGTGCTCATCACCGTGAGCTGTTCCTGCTGATGTCACCCCACTGAGAGCCCCCTGGGGCCCTTCTCTTCTGCCCACTCTGATCTCCCACCAGGCATGCCCTACTCGCTCTGACTCCGCTGTTCCTCTGGAATGCCTTTCTCCACCCCATCTCGTCCCACGGCAGCCAGCCAGCCAGGTGGGGATCCAGGACCCAGCCCCATCTCTCCTCCCGTGATTCCTCTTCAGTAGAGCTAGTAGCTGTTGAGATCTGAGAAGGTGCAGGGCACTCCAGGTGCAGCCTCAGCGAACTTGTCTGACACCACCGTGAAAGCTCGGCTGCCACCCCACTTCACAGGTGAGGAAACCGAGGCTCCAATGGCAGTGCCTCTCCGAGGTCACCAGGGCTCTCTCGCTCATCCCCACTGAGCAGGGCCCCTCCATCGCAGAGGCTGAATGTGCTGGATATGTGGGCTGGGGCTGGCACAGTGCCTGAGGCAGCCATCACTCCTGGAAGACCCTGAGGTGTGCTTTGGGCACAATGACCTTCTCCAAAGCGTCCAGCCCCGTGCTCTGACCTTCTGGCACCTTCTATGACACCTCCACTGTGTCTTGTCAAAGTCACTTCTGCTCACACAAGCTCCAGTGGGTCCTGCTGTTGCAACTGAGAACTCCCCGTGGAGGGAGCATGTTCAAGGAGGTCCCTGTGACTCACTGCACTGCCCTAGATGTGCTTTCCCTACTGAGGATGGGGCTCTCTGCTTGGAGGGAGAGGGAGCAGGCAGGAGTGTCCAGACCCTCATCATCATCTGTCCTGGATGGCAGGCCAGGCTGCTCAGCTCAGGTGTGTTATGGAGCAGGAGGGGCATGGGCAAGGCCAAAGCGGAGTCAGGTGTGCTAGGTGCGGGGCCAGGGGTGAGGGGAGTGGTAGGGACAGAAGCAACAGGAGCGGGGCCTTCCAGCTGGGCAGGTCACCCCAGGTACCTTCATCCCCTGCATCCTAGCTGCTCCTCCTTCTCCCTCCCTCCCTCAGGTCTCTGCTTCAGGGTCTCTGAACTCCCTGTTCCCAAAGAAGATCACAGCGTAGAAGGAGACCTTGGGTGTCAGAGACTGTGCCCAACACCTTAACATCATGTTTACATTATGAGCCAGAATCTCCACCTCTAGGGATCGGTCCTAAAGAAGTAGAGATTTATGGATGCAGGTGTTCCTTTCAGCATGCTGACGGGAGTGAAAAATCAGAAATGATCCGTGTTGCCCAGCAGAGGCTCTTAGGAAATTCTGAGGCCGACGCAGAGGAGGAAGAGGATTCACTGGCCAGGGTCCAGCCCTGGGGAAATCAGGTTCCAGAAGAGCACACTCCCTGAAGTCCTTCCCACAAGATAGCCGCAAGTGCACACACACACACACTTGCACATAGACATACCTATGTGCATACAGATGCACACAGCTGAATGGGCACATGCACACACGTGCACACACACGTGCATACAAAGGCAAAGGACTGAAACGGTGAACACTGCCTGTTAAGGGCACTCCTCAGTTTCCACTTAATTCTTAATTCCCTTAGAATTCATTCTTTTATTCTAATAAACGTTCACTGTCTTTGTAATAAAAACCTTTACAAAGAAAAACTAAATAATGTACTTCAGTCCAAAGATGAGTGATAAATGGATAACATTAACCATGTGATTTTAATCTTGTTAGAATTATAAGAGGAATAGAGGCACATTTTATCAAGTTGAAACATCACGCAGGCCCCTAAAGGAGAAGAGAAGTGAGTGGCAATTCCCATCCCCAGAGGTGAACCCCATGGACTATTTGGTGCATATCTCTCTGGCTCTGTCTCTCTCTTTGTGTCTGTCTATCTCTGTCTCTCTCTCACACACAGATTCATTTTCGTAGATGCGTGTCTCCCGGCTGATATCACATATACGTGGTCTTACAGATGGGACAAATGGATCCCATCGCCTCGCCATGGACAGTAGCACTCCTTCCAATTGCTTGCTATTGCAACCAGTGCTGTGATGAATAGTCTGGAAAATACATCTTTGAAAAGTTGGGCAGGAATTTCTGTGGGATGAAGTCCAGGGATCAGCACCGCCGCCACAGGAGTGCCCCTGGGGACTGCGATGTGTCCTGCAGGCTGGTCTCCAGAGAGGAGTGTCCTTTAACACTTGTCACTAGGGGTCTACTGGGGCCTCTGCTTCCTCACATTGTCACCAGGGCTTGTCATCACCACACTGGAACCCTGCCCGTCTGATGGGGCCCAGTGCCCTCTCCATGTGCGCGTCTCCTCCTTGGGGAGCTCGAGCTTCTCTGACACATGCTGCCCCTGTGTATCACGTCTCGTTGGCGTTCAATGTGTTTGCTCTTTATCTCTTTTTAGAACTCTGACTTTCGAGCATGTTTTTGGACCACAAGGATGCATAACCTTTCCCTGGTCTTGTGTTATGAGGAATACTTTCTGGTTTGTGTTTTGTCTTTCCAGCTTTCTACACTTTCTTGTTTTAGTTTTGGCAGCAGGAAGCGCAACGTGTTTCGTGTGTGGCTTCTGGCTCTGGTGTCCCACTTAGAACAGCAGTCTGTACCCCAAGATTATGCACATATGTACCAAAAGGTCTTTCTTTGATACATCAAGTCTAGACTCCATCTGGGATTTTCCTATCAAATTAGAGAAATTCTATTTCAAATAGAAACAAAAGGAAAACCTATCAGGCCGTGTGAAAATAAATGGGCAGACAGACATGGCTACCTAAGGCATGATTTCACTTATAGGAAACATGCAGAACAGATTAAAAAAAAAAAAACAGTGACAGAAAACAGATTAGGGGTTGCCAGGGCCTGAGGGAGAAAGTGGGAGTGAGTGCTTTTAGAACAGGGTGTTCTTCTGGAGAATGAAATATTCTAAACCCATACAGCGGTGATGGATGCACAGCATTGTGAATGTACTTAATGCTCATGAAGTGTACAATTTAAAATGTAAAACAGTAAAGTGTTAAACGACGAAAGTGAAATTTATTTTAAATAATCAAGATATAAACAATAAAAAAAATCAATGAAAGGAAACATGAAATAGAGAAACAATTAGGAGGGTGGCGAAGGAAATTTGTGGTAAGGGAGTAGGTGGAACAGGTGGGACTGGAGGTTCTAATGAGGGAGGTTCCCAGGCCAGCTCTCCCAGGCTGCAGAGATTGGCCTCAGCTGCCTCCGGTTCTCCTGCAGGAGCTTGTGCAGGGGATGGCTCTCCCTGCACGGAGGCTGGGGCCTCAGCTGCCTCTCATTCTCCTGCAGGAGCCTGTGCAGGGCATGGCTCTCCCTGTACAGAGGCCGGGGCCTCAGCTGCCTCCTCGTCTCCTGCAGGAGCCTGTGCAAGGCATGGCTCTAACTGCACGGAGGCTGGGCCATCAGCTGACTCCTCTTCTCCTGCAGGAGCCTGTGCAGGGGATGGCTTTCCCTGCACAGAGGCTGGGGCCTCAGCTAACTCAATGTCTCCTGCAGGCGCCCAGGTAGGGGATGGCTCTCCCTGCACAGAGGTTTGGGCCTCAGCTGCCTCCTGGTCTCCTGCAGGAGACTGTGCAGGGGATGGCTCTCCCTGCACGGAGGTTGGGGCCTCAGCTGCCTCCTTTTTTTCCTGCAGGAGCCTGTACATGGGATGGCTCTCACTGCTTGGATGCTGAGCCCTCAGTTGCCTCTTGGAGTCCTGCAGGAGGCTGTGCAGGAGATGTCTGCCCCAGCATGGAGGCAGGGATCTCAGCTGCCTCCTCGTCTCCTTCAGGAGGCTGTGCAGGCGATGGCTCTCCCTGCACAGAGGTTTGGGCCTCTTCTGCCTCCTGGTATCCTACAGGAGCCTGTGCAGGGGATGGTGCTCCCTGCACGGAGGCTGGGGCCTCAGCTGCCTCCTGGTCTGCTGCAGGACATGGTGGATATGATTGTTCTCCCGGGATTTAAGCTGGGTCCTCTGGTGGTTCTGTGGGTTTTATCACTGTCACTACAGACCCTCTCCCGGTAGCTGCTGATCCAGTCCTGTGGGACTCCGGCGCCTCCATCGGGGAGATGGATGGAATATCCCCTTCCACCAGCTCCACGCTGATCTCCTGTCTGGAGCTCTGCAAAGACAGTGACTGGCTCTGTCCCAAAGGCATCAGAGCCCTGCGCAGCTGTCCTTGCTGCTGCTTCTGCCCTCTGGACGTAATTCTCCCAGATCAGGCAAACACCTGTGTCTGCACAGTATTCCACCCCTGAGGAAAGACCTACACCTCAGGGGCTTGGAATAAACCTCAGGCAGAAGGGCGCCACCCCCACACTCCACGTCCCACCCAGCTGTCCTTGACCTGGGCTTTGAACCTGACTGACCCCCCCAGGCTTCTAACACCTCACCGACTGCTCCTGGTCACGGTGGTCCACCCACATGAACCCGCCCTTCCAGGCACACATGGGGAGGTGATGTAGGGCTGCTCAGATGGAACCACAGTGGTAGCCTGGTTTGGAATGGCCTTCCCTGGGCCTCCCGGTGTTACCTTTCCGTCCCTCCGGGTAAACGGCCAGAGCAGTCGGCCGTGAGAGGGGCACCAGCATCTGCATCAGTCTTTGGGGGCTTTCCTGGGGCTCTGGCCCCTGGTCATTGGGAAGCAGCAACTAAACATGTTGCTCCTTCTAGACAAGTGCTAGACAAGTGAGCTCACTTGGGGGCTGTGTTTAGGATGTGGGTGCCTAGTTACCAGGGTTCCAAGTTCTGTTGGGCTCTGTGAGGTCACTTCCTGGGATCCCCTTACCTAAGCTTCCTCCTCACACAAGACCTTCCTAAGGGTCCCCCGGGCTGCTGACTGCTCACTCTCCATCTCCATACCCTGTCCAGACACAGTCACACCAACACAGTCCACCCCACAGCCTCTGGGGAGGTCTGGACACAACCAGGGCCCCAGCTTTGAGGACACAGAGTTGAATTCAGTCCCGCTCCTGCTTCTTGCCAGTGATGTCACCCTGGACAACCCTGCGCCGTTCAGGGCCTCCCTTCTCAGGGTCTCTCCTGTGTTCATGTCCCTCTCTGTGTAGTGGGGGTCATTCTAGCATCTACTTCCTAGGGATGTCATCAGGTGTATAGACCTAGAGATCCCTTCAGAGTCTGTGAATCCCGTGGGCTGCTCCCACACATAGCTCCTGCACAGACTTGGCAGTGCAAGGATTACAGAAAGGGCTGGCTGTGGCAGAGAATACAATGCAAAGAGGCTTGGGTCTGCTGGGCGTCTGGGAGAGGCACTTCCCCTCTTGCCTGTTTCCCAGTGTCCCTAGGGAGGGTTGAAATGAAATGACGTTCAGACATCATCTCCTTCGGGCTCGCAACCCTCCAGGGCCTCCTGTTATGTTTAGACTCAGGTCCAAGTACCTGAGTGGCTGTCATCTCAGCCTATGTGGTGGGCAGCCCACACAGTGGCCCCAGCGTTCCCACTTCCTAGGCACACATCCTATGTAATCCCAGCTCCTCAATGAGAATGGACTTTGCGGCTGGCTTCTAACCAACAGAATAGGGCCGAATGATGGGATGTCACTTCCACGGTCGGCTTAATGAAAAGTCTGTGACTTCTGCCTGGTTCTGTCTCTCCTGTGTTCATTCTATCTCTCTGTCTCTGTCTCTCTGTCTCTGTCTCCCTGTCTCTGTGTCTCTGGCTGTCTGTATATCTCTTGGTCTCTCCCTGTCTCTCTGTCTCTCTCTTTGTCTCTCCTCTCTGTATCCCTGTCTCTGTCTGAGTCTCCTCTCTTTGTCTCTCCTACCCATCTTTCTATCTCTGTGTGTCTCTGTCTCTCTTTCTTTCTCACTTTCTGTCTCTCTGATCCACTATTCAGGAGAAGACAGATCAGATATTATGAGCTTGCTTCCCTATGGCACCCCCTAATGCAAAGAACTGGCAGAGGGTCCCGGCCCACAGACAGAAAAGTCCTGAAACCCCCCATCCAAACTGAATCCTACCACTGCCCCGATACTTGTGAATGATCTCCGAGATGGCTCCTGCCTCTATCGAGCTTCAGTTGAGAACACAGCCCCAGCCTCCTGCTAGACCTTGACAGGGAGCCTCCCAGCTGACCTGAGCCTGGACCCTGGTAGAGACACTGTCAGATGCTCAATGACAGGTCTCGTAAGTGCTAAGTGAGGCTAAAGCTGTCACCCAGCATAGACAGCTAGTACCTCCTTCCAAGCCTGGGTCTGGCCCTACCATCGTCTCTCCCTCACTTCTCTCCTCCTCAGCTCACTCTAGCCACACTGGCTCTTTTCTCACCTCCTCTGTCGTCAAATTCTCTTCTGCCTCCAAGTCTCTGTGCCTTTGAGCTTCCCCCCAGCACGCTGTTTGCAGACAGATGCAGGGCTGGTTCCTCTTGTCCTTCTGCTCAGGGCACAAATGTCCCCAGGGGGGCCCTTTACACCCACCTAGGGGCTCCAGGCCCTCCCTCCCTCCAGCACCCTGCTTCATTGCCCTGTATCACCTGCTCTTCTTTTTCGCATGGATTTGATCATGATTTTGTCCCTTCCACCTCCAGGCTGTGAGCTCCTGGAGGACAGGGACCATGTGGGTGCTTTCAGCACTGCCCTCAGGACTAACATGGGCCCTGCTCAGAGTGAGTGCTGGGGCCACAGTAGCTGAAAGAATCATGAGAGGATCTCAGAGTCCCCTCCCGCCTCTGATCAGCTCCCATTGTGGACGTGGATGTCAGTAATCAAAGGTGCCTGTTGCTTTAGACAGGGGAACACCCAGAACGAGCCCTGGGCATCCCTTCCCTGCTCCACTTGCTCCATTGAGCACGAGTGGACACAGGACACCCCTGGTGGTCAGCCCCAGCCTTGCAGCCCCACGCAGGAAAGCAGAACGCAAAACACACACCTTTCTTTGTTTGGGGTCCTCAAGGCAGTGGTTCCACCAGGCACGAGGGTGCAAAGCAGCAGGACCTGCAGGCTCCAGGAGTGACGTGAGGGACCTCAGAATCCTCTCTTGCTCCCCGCTTTCACTCCACTGGCCCTGGTGTGTCCAGTTGACTCACAAGGCCTCCTCACCCCAGCCAGAGCAATGACTCCACCTCACTTCCAAAGGAGGACCCCGAGGCTCCGACAAGGATAGCCTTGTTCCTGGTCCCCAGACAAGTCGACCAGTGCTCTACCATGTTCTGCACTGCCTGGGTCCCCAGTCCCCAAGCTCTCAGGCTGCCCTCTGCAAAGCAAGACCTCGAGGGAATGGAATGCATTTTACAACGACTCAGAGAACAGTGGGTCATGGATGGAGAAAGAAGGTCAATAGACTCGTCTACAAGCCTGTGGGACCCTGAGAGTCACCCCATCTATGCACCCCAATTACAGAGGCCGAAGATCAGGCCTTCTCTCCTGTAGCCCCTCCCCCCTAGGGGGTCACATCCTAGTTCCCGGTGCCCAGAGTGGTGGACACAGGACGCCAGACCTGGTTCTCTGCAGGCTGCTCTAGGGATGGCCCCAACCCCTGCATCTCCCTGTGCAACTTGGGGACCCCTGCCCACCAGTCTGGCATCTCTCCCCTTCATGTTATGGGCCTGGGCATGTGGCTAGGGGACCGGATGCCCCTGCCCTATGGCAGAGCTGCCTCCAACCTCTTTCTTCCTTCCTCCTGTCACCTCCCCAGTGTGCACTTCCCTTCTGACACAGGACTGGGCAGTCAAAGTGTGTGTGTATGCTTGTGTGTGTGAGTGTGTCCACGTGGGGATGTGTAGAGGAAAGGGCCCTACATGGGGGGGTGTTGGCAGGGGTGCCGCAGGATCTTAGGGGCTCTCATTCCCAAAGCAAACCCCTTGGAAGTGTTGAGGCTGGCCTAAGAGCTTGGAATGCTCTCTTCTCCTCTGGACTCTGCCCACCTCTTGGGCCCAGGGCCTGTCCCTACTTCTCCTGGCCTCAGTTTCCCAACTCTCCTGTGAGGGTTGGACACGGAACAACATCAGCCCCGATGAGCATGGACATGGCCCGGGATCTCAGTCCGCATGTGTGTGGCAGGGATACCCTCACGGTCTCACAGGCCTCTCTCCTGTGGGGCAACCAGGCCTCCTGTCCATGGTCAGGCACACAGAGGGGCCATGCGTACAGCACTTCTGGGTGACAAGGCCCGCAGCACACATGTGTAACACAACGGTCCTCTGAGATGGCTGCTTTCGTCTGTCCCCTCCCCAGCCAACTGCTCGGTGACCATCACATCCACTACGTCCTGGGAACAGGCCACACAAGCCAGGTGGGCCAACGGTGCGCAGTTGGGTAGGTTGGACACCTGGGGAGGTGAGGGTCACTGAATATACACCGACCTCACTGTCCTGGTCCAAAGACTGCATCCCAGGGTCCAGCTCCATGACTGGCTGGTCCTGTGGACATGAAGACTGTGGTGGACACAGACCTTGGGCAGGGAGAAGGCCAGTCTGCCCTTTTCCCTCCTCCTCTACACCCCCTACCGGCCACATGATGTCCAGCCAGTTCCTGCCTGCGGCCCTGGTGGGTTTAGGAGGAGCTGAAGGAAACCCAGCTGGGCAACTATTGGAGGGAGTTACTGTTATTAGGGAGCCCTCTGCGTCCTGAGTGATTGCACCCCATTTTACAGATGACCAGTGGTCCCAGCATTCAAGGTCACTCTACTCTAAGTGACCAATCCAGACGTGAACAGGGGACTAGAATTCCTTGCTTTTCACCAGCTTTGAGCCCAGCTTTGACCATCGAGTCCTTGTCGTGCATTGGGGCTCCCCCAGCCAGGCGACCTCTTGAGTCCAAGCACTTTAGGCACCTTCTTCTCCCTGCTTGAATCCCAACACACCCTCCTGAGGTCAGAGTCACTGACTCCAATTTTCATGGAGTAAACTGAGGCTCCGAGAAGACACCACATGAACTTGTCTGTCACAGGGCTGTGAGGTGACCCAGCTGTGTGTTTGACCCCAGGTCAATCTGACCCTAAAGGCTCTGCTAGCACAGGAGCCTGAGGAGGTGGCCTGTGAGACCAGCACGGAGGTGAGTGCATCCTGGATAGGGGCATGGGGGAGGGGCACGGTAGGCTAGGAGCTCTGAAGGGGGCAGGTGCTTGGCAGGGTCCTTGGGGAGGAAGGCTCTAGGGATGGTGGGGTGCGGTGCGGGGGTGCACTTGGGGACGATGTCTGGACCAGATCACACAGGGCCGTGACTCAGGCAAGGAGTCGGGTCTCACTACAGGTTGGTTGGACGTGAACGAGCAGTCTCATCAGAGTCTCAGGCGCTTAGATCCTAGATTTGGAGGGAGCTTGGTGGGCAACTTATCCACCTCCACTCAAGCCCAGATCCCCAAGAACCAACAGGATGAGAAGGCTGCTTCCATTTCCTCCCATGTACAGTGGGGACTGTGGCGGTCGCCTACCTGCTCCCAGGGCTGGGCATGCTGCGTGGAGGGCCCAGAGAGGGCTTCTTGTCAAAGTAGCCATTCAGGACAGGTCTGTGCTCAGAGAGCTCTGAGTGATGGGACCAAGGGCATGTCCCACCAGTGGGCTAAACAAGATGCTCCTGTCCACGTTGCTGTTGTTTATTCCAGGTGGACAGGGATGATGCAGCATCTCCCACCGGGTGGATGCAGAGGGCCAGCGAGGAGCTATTGTTGAAAAGCCTGAGAGACAACGCTGGTGTGTGACCAAAGCTGCCATGGGTGTGGTGGAGGCTGACCAGGAAGAGGTGCTGCTGGAGACCAAGATGAAACCAGAGACCATCGGGGACCAGGGGGCGGTTGATTTCCATAACTGCGGGGAATGGCATGATCTGCAGATTCTCTGGACACCCCGACAGGACACCCCAGGCCGGCATCCAGCTCCTGGGCTCCTTGGCCCTTTTGTGGGTATGGATGTGGAACACTGGTCCCGGGCAAGAAGGGACTGGGAATGCGCTGTCAGGGAGAATGCGTAGGGCAGCCACCTTCTTTTCCTTGAAATCAGGGGACTCTGGGTCAATACTCATGTTGCTCTCCTCCACCTTGGAGCTGGAGGAACCAGCCAAGTGCTCGCTGAGCATTGGACAATGTCCCTGCCACTGAGGTCCTAGCCCCATCTGAGGTGTCCCAGCAGTTGCATTGGGAGCTGTCCCTGGTCCTGAAGCCTGTGTTGGGGCCTGGAGGATTGGAGGCTGGATGGAAGGGTTGCATTTGCAGAGGTCAGGCCCCCTGGGTGAGTGGGGACTCTGGGACACCTGATGTCACAGATGCAAGTGACCAGCACCTGGGAAAGTGTGACTGAGGTGCACAGAGGGCAGTGCCTCAGTGGCAGGCAGGGCTTCATGCCCATGGGCAGCACTCCTTGGCAAAGGTCAGATAGTCCTTTGGACCCTAGAGGGCAGAAGGCACCTAAGGATGCCAGTGGTCCACAGGAGGCCAGGACAGCCTGCTGACTGGCAGGCATCAGGCCTGCAGCAGGAGAGGTTCAGGGTGAAACTGCTCCTGGATAGCCTGGGACAGTGGGTTGGACAGAAAAGATGGCCACCTGGTTTTTGTCACTCTAGTCTGTACATGCTCGTCTCCCCAGCTAGCCAGACCCTGGGAAGGGTGGCCCTGTGGCTGAACAGCACTAGGGACTGAGGAGAAGGTGCCCTTGCCAATATCGAGTCCCTCCTCTTCATGTGAGGCCGGTTGAGCTGGCTCCATGCCTGACCTCACCCCCTTGGTGACGATGGGCTTCTTCAGGTCCAAGTCATACTAGGCTTCGGGTACTGAACACATTGCCATCGTCAGGGGTCTTCAGCATGGGAGGGAGGGGCCAAGGAAGTGTTGCCTATGCTCAGGACAGCCACACCAGGGACAGGGTAATGCACAGAGACAGTAAGCAGATCAGTGCTTGTCATGGGGTGGGAGAGTGGATATGGGGGCATGGCTGCTTCGTGGGTACAGGGGTTCTGGTGGGGTGAAGCAATGATCTGGAACTAGATAACGGCGACGGTACACAGCGCAGAGGATGTAGTTAATGGCCGGCCCTGAATTGTACAACTTTAAGTGATGAAAACATTAAACTTTATTGAATCTAAATTTGAACACATAAAACATAAAAAGTCATAAAACATAGAAAAGGGAAAAGACATCCTGCCCTCACAGGCAAGGTGAAGGACAGCTCTAGGGTGGAGCTGGAGCCGGCCGTGCCTTAGTTGCTGGCGGTGCTGCAGCTGCTCTAGCACTGGAGCCACTGCTGTGGCTGATGCTAGAGATCCCACCAGCTCTGGCTGTGCAACTGGTCCAGGAGCTGGACCTGATGTGGGGCTGGAGCTCGGTCTGTCTCAGGCGATGGTGCCTGACCTGCTTCTAGAATTGGCTCCAGTCCTGAGACTGACTCTAGCTCTGCATTGTTGACAGATTTGGTGTGGCAGCTAGTGATGGAAATGGCTGCTGCTCTGGAGCTGGTCAAGTGTGGGAGATGGAGAGAGCTCTCATTCTGGAGCTGGCCACAACTGAGCTCTAGAGTTGGCACCAGAGCTCTCACTAGTCCACAGCTGGAGCAGGATCTGGTGCCATGTGGCTCTAACTTTGTAGGTTCAGGTAACTCTGGCTCTGCTGCAGGTGACCGAGCCTTCTCTAGCTCCACAGCTGGTAAAGAACGTGTCCTGACCTTTAGATGGGGTCAGTGACATCACCAACCCATCATGAGCTGTCCATCAGATGGTGGGAGCACTCCAGCAAATAGGATCTATTAGATTAGTGTTATTTCATCTCAGTTCTAGTTACATATTTATTTTAAATATACTTAGAAGGAGAATAGGATAACAGAAACCATTTACTCTTTGCTGAGATTTAACAGAGCACACCTTATTGATGTCGTTTTTTAAGAAATATTACACAGTGGAAGACACCATTCTCCTTCCTTTCTCTTTCCTCCCCAGAGGTAACTACCGTCTTGACGTTAATATATGTATTCTTTACACGTTGTCTTTTGCAAAAAGACAATCGTCCCAAATTTGCTGAGATTTTTGTTATAAGTGGCCATCAAAGATATGCGTCCTAGTGGATACTGTTAAAAACTCTGTCCTTTCAAAGTAAAGACAACAGTTCAACAGTTAGTTGCGAAGGTACCTGCTTTGTAGATAACGTTTATAAAAGAGAGGTTTGAAAATATCTCCATTATGTTATCATTGACCCTCCTTATTTGGAAGAGTTATGTTCTGTCAATTCTTCACTGACACTGCATGAGTGAGACTGAATCAGTGCTCCCAGGGGAAGGACAAGGTGAGGTTTCCGCAGCCTCTGGTCGTGACATGTTTGGGAACCTCTCAATGCACAACCTTGTCTTATGTGTGTCTCTTGAAAGACACCTTATTTCATATAGATTGTTGATTCATTAGTTAAACTCTCGTCCAACAGCACTATCTATAACTCATGCCTGAAGGGAGCTATTCTAACACAAGCATTTTCTACGTAAGGCCCATGACAGGCTCCTTGTGCTTAGGAACACTACACAACACTTCAGCACTACGTTTGAGGGTCATTCTAAAGAGCAAAAGCACCAAGGAGAAGCACAAAAGGTGAGAAACGTAGCATTCCATAGATTAGAAAAAGGACATTTGTTGACGTGAGAATTAAAACAAGAGTTTTAATACTGAATAGCAAAAACTGGAAACAACCCAAATGTGCACCAAAAGAAGAACAGTCAAAGGAGATGTCGTTTACTCATACTAACATGTAACAGTGAAAAAGAATGGCATAGGTCCAAGCAAATTGTTACAAAAATATCTCCAATGTAGTTTTGAGTGAAAAGAGGAGGTTGCAGAACCAGGTCCATGCCTCACAGGAACAGGTCTGCCTGAGGTTTGATCTCCAAGCAGCTCTATCCAGCCTAATGCCAACTGCTGTGAAAAAGGAAACAAAAATTCTGTTTCTGGAATGTGCTATTTGCCTAAAGAAAATCTTGCAAGCATGTGGCTGGTAGGTTCATCTAAAAGGACAGAGAGCTGAGACTTTGCTGAGCTTACAGAATAGGATTTACGAGTTCTTTCATTCCCTGATTCCTAAGGAATATTTTTAAGTAAATGTCTGCTTGTGTGACAACATTTCACGTGAGACTCGCTTGCATTATAACCTGGTAATGAGGTTGTGGGCCTTAGCTAACCATTACCAAGGCAAAGTTTTGCTGGCTCTCCTCTCTACCAAAAGCAACCTAAAGTTGGGCAGGACTATTTTGGTGTATCTGGTGTTATTTGGGCTGGTTTGCAGCACACACCCCCAAGAAGTCTCTCACCTCTGGGCCTCTGTACTTGAGGTAGCCTCTGCCTAGAACCTCTACCCAGGATGTGTAAATGGCTCACTCTTCATTTATCATGGCTTGGCTCAAATGTCCTCTGAGAGGTGGACACCAAGACAGGATTAAACGGGCAAGGATTTTATGAGGGGAAATGCTTCTGTAACAGAAAATGGGGTGGGGGAGCCTGGTAAAGTGGGAGAGCCATCAGGCCATGATGCAAGTCTGACTCTAAATGAGGGGGAGATAGAGGGAAGGATGGGTCCAAGTGTCCTACACTGCTGTATAGTCTAAGGAAGGCTTAGGAATGCCACTGGGGAGTCCTTGAGCACAAGCAGATCAGCAGAGGAGTCCATGCCTCCCAGGAACAGGTCTGCCTGAGTGTCTATCCCTGCCTCACTCACTGATTCAGAGCAGTCCAAGGGAAGCACGACCTCAGTGCAAACAGAGGATAGATCTCATAGCCCAGCAGACTACTGACTTCATAGCTTTGGTTAATTACGTTTGCTGCAGGTGGAGGCCTTCGAGGAGCAGTCTCCTGGATACCATATCTTATCAGTCAGTTTTCCCTGATCACTCTCTGCAAAACAGCCCCACAGAACAGTAAAACATCCACCACATTTCACCAGGAAACAGTAAAAACACATTTCAGACTGGATACAAGGCACATTCCAGGACAACAAGGTAATCTGAACTGGTGTTGGGAGTAGATTAAAACTGGATTACTTCTAGGGATCAAGCAATATCAAGAGAAAGAGAGAGAAGGAAGCAAGGGAGGGAAGACAGAGGGCGTTGGCCCTCAGCATTTGGGGCTAGTATTTGGGCATGCCCACCAGGGATCATAACCGGCTGCAAGACATCCTACAAGCCATAAAGTCAAAACACCTCATTCATTTTAAAAATATCATTTCATGTATTGACTTTTGTTTTAACCCGTCCCCTCATTTCAGACAGGAGATCCAGAAAAGGGAGACAACTAGTCAGTAGCCGAAGCAGGACTAGAAACAAGGGCCCCAGACTCCTGGTCATTCATTCAGGAGGACACCCCTTGTTCCTGGCCGCCTCCCAACCTGTAGGAGGACAACATTGGTGAGGACAACCTGAAGGAACTGAAGTACTTGCTTTCACAGAAGTTCAAAGGAGGTGCTTGAGCTGGATCTTAGAAGATGACTAGGAGTTTGCCAGACATCTGAAGGGCATTGGAGGCAGTGCGTGCAAAGTAGGGAGGCCTGAAACAGCGGTGGGATCAGAAGGCACAAGTGGAGCCCTCTGCTCAAGTGGATGAAGCGCTGAGGAGTGAGGTGAGCCGGGGAGGAGGATGCACTGTGGAAGACAGTGGGGAATGCCTGCAGGGGTTTTGGCAGCGAATGCCAATAGGAAGAGCTACCCTCTAGCTCACTGTGGCTGGAGCAGGGACTGAGTTGCCTAGTAGCTGATGAGGGTGGGGAACGCCCACGACAAGGCCAGGGAAGAGATGACAACGGACAGTGGCAAAGGGACTACACAGGGCAGGGGAAGGACTTACCTGGAGATGCGCGGAGGGCGCCACCCCTCCAGCGTTTCCCAGGCTGATGCCAAGAAGCAAAGGACCTGGCGACAGGAAAGCGCCCTGCGCCCTGAGGAGCCGGGCAGATGCTCGGGAAACGTGTGCTCCGCGGGAAGGGGACGGCGCTCAGGCGGAGCTGGAGCTCAGAGGAAGGTTGCGCACCAGGTGGCAGGGCCAGGACCTGGGCCCCATCCACCACCCTGAGGATCGCAGGTCCCCGGCTCCGCCCAGCCCAGCCCCCCTGGATGCGCCACTGGGGTCCCTCAGCACCTCTGCCTTCAGCCAATAGGAAACCTGGAGGCGGGCGCATTCGCCAGGGTGTGGGGTCAAGGGTCACACAAATTGGCCTCGCTGGGTGGCCTGGAGGGGTGAAGCGGCGATGGCGCCGGCGGCGAGGGCCCGGCTGGGGCGCCGGCTGGGCTGCCCCGGGGGCGGGGCGAGGGCTCTGAACGGCGGCCGTGTGCTCACCGAGTCGGCAGGAGGCGGCGGAGGCCGGGGGCGCGCCTGTGGGCCTGTAGGTTGGCGAGCGCGCGGCCGGCGCCGACCGCATCCTCGTGGGGGGCTGCAGCTTTTCGGGGCGCAGGGCGCCCCCCCTTCGTGCTGCCCAGCTCCGGGCGGAGCCCCGCGCCAGCTCGCGTCCGCGCCGCCGGGTCGAGCCGCTGCCATCCCTCCTGGAGCTGGAGCGGAAGGAGCGGGCGGCCCCTCCCTCGGCGCGTTCCGGCCACTGCCGCCGCTGCTCCTCCCCGTGCCCTCGGCCTCTTGAGAAGCTGCCACGCTGGAGGGTGAGACTCCGGGAGGGCACCCCTCGAGCGGCCACAGGCACAGGAGGGGGAGGCGACAGGGGCGCTGCCTGCCTTGATGGAGGCGCGGAAACGGCGGGGTTGTGGCGGCCCGTGGGAGCCACACCTCCCCGGCGGGTCGGGGTTGTCCCCACATATCAGGGAGCAGAGGGAGGCTCAGACAGGTCAAAGGACAGGCCCCAGACCCCACAGCTGGTAGGGGGAGGTACAGTGGGATCAGCACTCGGGCGGTTGGCCCCGGAAGTTCTGATGTTAGGACAGACGGCTGCAAAAGCTCTGGGACCTTGCGGGCCGGCTGGAGTCGGTGGGCCAGAGGGAAAGGAAGCGTTAACTGGAGCAGGTACAGGGATGAGCGAGGAGGAGCGGAGGTCCGCACACACTAGGGTGTTTGCACAGGAGGCGTCTGCCTTGACTCAGGTTTGAAAAGATGGCAGCAGAGGGCGACCTGCGGCAGCTTCTCTTGGAGCCAACAGTCAGAAGAGCAAAACGAGGTGCTTGGGATAGGTTCTTGTTGGGGATGCTTGTGGGAATCTCGATGCGGGATGAAAAAGCAGAAGATTGGACCAGTGTGGCTTCTGACTTGTCTGTCAAGGGTAACAAGTGATCTTGAACTGAAAAGGGGAGATCAAGAGAAACGGGGCATTGAAGCTCCAGAGGAATGACAAGTTGCGTTGTTTTTTCCTTAATATTGAGTTGTAAGAGTTATTTATGTGTGCTGGATAGAGGTCCTTTATCATATACATGATATGTGCGGATATTTTCTGCCAGCCCACGGCTTTTCTTTTGATTTTCTTAAGTGTCCTTTGAAGAGACAAATATTTAAATTTTAATGAAATTCAGTTGATCAGTTTTTCTGCTGTGGATTGTGTTTTTGGTATGTGTAAGAAGTCTTTGCCTAACCCAAGATCACAAAGATAGTTTTCCTATATTTTCTTGTAGGAGCGTCATAGTTTTAGTTCTTCTGTTTAGGTCTATGAGCCAGCCATTTGACCTGGTATTTGTGTATGGTGTGGGGTAGGGGCCTTTTTCCATGTGGATATCCCATTGTCCTAGGATCATTAGTTGAAAGACTATCCTTTCCTTATTGAATTGTTTGGCACCTTTGTCCAAGTCAGTTGCCTGTAAACAGTCAGGGTTTATTTCTGAACTGTCAGTTCTGTTCCGTTGATCTATATGTCTAACCGTATGCTAAAATTATGCTCTTTTGATTACTGTAGCTTTATAATAAATTTTGAAATTGGGAAATGTAAGTCCTCCAGCTTGTTCTTGTTTTTAAAAATTGTTTTGTCTATTCTGAGTCTTTTGATTTTCCACATAAATGTTAGGATTAGCTTGTCAGTTTTTGCAGAAGTACTTGCTGGGATT